>NC_061483.1:30722445-31063563 GCF_022539355.2 Hippoglossus stenolepis | reverse complement strand
AAATGTCTTTTAATAAACTTTGCTGCATATTAGGCTACTAGTGATACAAAAACAAAGAAAAATCAAGTTTTTGTCAGGCAAAGTGCTAATATAAAAAAATTAATTTAAATTCAAGTTTCCCTTTTTCCTGTGAACCAAGAACACGTCCCAAGTGCCGATACTAAAAATAAATAAAAAATCAAGTATCCATTTTTTCTCTTAACAAAAGGACAGGGAAAGTAGCAGCAATAAAAACAAACGACAAACAAAACTACAGTCTTCTTCTGACTGCATAATTGTGATTAAATAAGACCTTTGTCAGGCAATAGGATAACATTATGCTTTTAAACTCGTTAAAAAAAAGTTAAAAAAAATTTACATTCAAACCATATTTTTGTAATGGATTCTAGAATCCTGCACACAGGTATTGAGGGAGTTGCCAAGACAACTCCGTTTATATAGCAAGCTAGATAACAGGATATCTTATCGAGGCGAGTCTGCATCGTCTACGTTATGATGTCCAACATGCCTCCTCTTCAAATGCTCGTATCCTGCTTCCATGGAGAGCAAGGTCCGCCTTACAAATATTGCAGGTAGTTTTTTTTTTGGGCTAAGTTAAGGGTGAAATTCTCCCATACTTTTGACTTTCTGGTACGTAATGGTGTTGCAACGGACGCCGCCATTGTGCTATGTTTTGTCGCTACTTTCAGAGATAGGAAGGGAGCGAGATGGCTCACTCCTCAGCTACTTCCATCAGCACCTCCGGTAAAACGACGTTTAGTTCAGCTGCACGGCACGAAAAACGCGTGCTATGACGTAACCAACGAATCATCGACTATTAAATTCGTGGGCGACTATGTTTGTCACCGATTTTTTCCGACTACATTGATTAATCGTTGCACCCCTACTTGTAAGTAGGGATGTGCTAAAAAAATCAATGCTGATGCATGCATTGATGCAGATGCTACTGTATCGATACGGCATCAAATGCTGTGACGGCAGTTTTGAAAACGAAACATCACCTATCAATTCAAAACAAACATGAAAGGAAACAGTGAAAAACTGGCGAAGTTAGTGCCCAAGAGACGCCCACTGTTTCCCATCTACTGGGAAGAATTCGCAGCATCGTGGCTTTTTTTTAGGAAAAGCACAATTGGAAGCCATGCCCTGAATGAAAAGCAGAAGCTACTTAATACCCGAGTACAAGCTCATGACAGATGTAGCTACGAGATGGAAAAGCGCCTGTGATATGTTGGAGCGCTTCTTAGAGCAGCAGCCCGCAATTTGCGCAGCATTACTCTCCACTGAGGTGCGGAAGAATGCCAAGGAGTTGTGGACCTTAACTGAAGCGGACCTGGCCTGTGCTGAAGATGTGGCTAAAGCCCTGAAGCCGCTAAAAGTTGCAACACTCGTAATGTCAGAAGAAAAGATTATAATTACATTATAATTTTGTCTTTATAAAAGAACTGATATGTCCTGTGGACATTCTTACAGCAAATAGAAATGCACTTAAAGTCAAGTGAAACCAGAATATTCTGGCTATTTTAAGTTTAAAAGTTAAGGAATATTTTATTTGCATTTATTAATAACTCTGGGATTAGAAAGATAATTATTTTATTTTACTTTTAAGGTCTTTGTTGGCAAGAATTTTAAGTGTTTTAAGTTGTCTGCTCCTTAAGGCGTTGCCTCTGTTGTTATATGGAATAATAAAGAACAGCTGTTGTAGTAAATTCTGTGCAGGACATGGTCATTATTCAAAAGCAAAGTGTATCGTATCGTGAGGTTGTAGGCAATACCCAGCCCTACTTGTAAGTACTTCATCAAAAAACCTGTTGGAATATGGAGGATCCTAGACATGAGCCTTTACCACATATAAGGACATGCACAGTTGCTTGCTTCTCACACACACACACACACACACACACACACACACACACACACACAAAAAGTAAAACAAGTCCAAATTTAAATACTTTAAAATTAAATACTTTAATTAAAAATTAAATACTGGATGTGTAGAAAATGCACATCAGAATCCATTTGGTATCTGCATTTTAATGCAATATGAACAAGGTTTGACATATCGATATGTAAAACGTGAGGAAATGCTATACATTATTTATTTCACGTGCTCTCAAATAGCCTGTCAAATTGTCATGCATCCCCTAGAACTTTTGGACTGTGAACAGATGCACACACAGGCAGACAAAAATGTAGGCTATATATATAAAATATAAAAAGAGTCTGAAATCTGCTGTACTGACAGCTAGCTAGCTAGTCATGTCGACATTAATGATGTGCCCAATCGTGGTGACTCTTACCTCTATATTGTTTTTTCTTCTCCTCCTCTTTGCGGCGCTTTCTGAATTGTGCACCAGATAATTTTATCCTTTTTTGACTCATTTATGAATGTAACCGTACTTCATAGCACGCGTTTTTCGTGCCGCTTCCCGGTGCTTCCCGGCGCTTCGCTGCCGGTGTGAACAGCCCAATTGATTAACATGGGCGCGGAAAGGAGGCGGACAGCTTTTCGTGGCACTTAGCGGTGCTTCTGCCTCCGGTGTGTCCCCGGGGTTAGAGGATGATGATGTGACGTTAATGCATTGGTTTACATTGCATGTGTCACGTCATGATAAATCAGCCTCTTGTGGCGCCCTCTCAGCATTTTGCACCCTAGGCAACCTTAGATTCAGAGAGAGAAGTAACAGTTTTGAAACCCTAAAACATGACTTAATACCAGCTAAAATAATAATACAGGCCCTCACACAAATAAAACAACCGTCTTCTCAGAGCAAACTTCATGGTGTCACTTTGGTGCTAAGGTGGTCTAGTGTTTGCTTCATGTGACATGAGACCTTTCAGATTAAGTCAAACATAAAGAGAAGAAGAAAATAGACACAGTAAACAAAACAACACATGGAAAAGTGGCAGCACGCGTGGGTGCAGCAACAAGCTTCTAGCCACTTGTTGAAAAAACACAGCACTCGACCTAAATATAGTTTGCAAATGGTGACACAGAGAGTTTCAAATGAAAGAGGGAACAATTCAAACTCTCAGCAGCTCAAAGGCAAACAACAAACAAAGGCTGAGTTGTTGACTTAATTTCAACAACCTGTTGTTAAAATATTCATGTCATGAAATGTTAGGTATTGTATACTGTTTGTGAATTTTGACAGCTGTCATCTGTTATAGCAAAGCTCCACACGTAATGCTAAGAGTAAAGTTAATGTTAGCTTGTTGTAGGCATGTCACAGGAACTGATACTTCGGAAACAAATTGATGCCCAAATTCTCAAAACGTCACGTATCTCTTTTTAACAGTACTATAGGTACTGAACAATACCGACCCAACGCTGCAGGATGGTTGCCGAAGCTGCTTTGGGATTGGGGCGGGCGCACATTGCATGTCCGGTGTCCTTGTACCGTGCAGTTTTACCCTGCCGCATGTCCTCTCTCCTCACCCGCCCGCTGACCTGCGCTTGCTTCACATGTTGACCGTGGACACTGTCACTGCTCAGAGGTTCTTGGGAACCATGCAGTTCTTAGGGTTTGCTTTTTGTTTGTTTGGTTCAGTCTGTTTTTGAGACAAGTTTTTGAGACAAGTATTTAAACAGAGCGAGAGAGACAACCTCACACACACATGCAGACAGGAGAGAGGTTCTTCCCGCAGATTGTGATGCATGGGTTTTAACTTTGATGTTGCAGAAGCAGCTATGCACCGTTTATCCACGAACATGGATGTGAATTCAGCGAGTTATTGAGGAGATCGCTTCTTTGTGTGGGTGAATAGAGAGGAGCAGAGGAACAGAATCAATTGTTGACCGGCTCCGATTATTTTTATTTAATTGATAATTTTGCTACAGGCCACTGTAGGAGTGTGTATTGAAGGTAATAGGATTTGTTGTTTTGTTTTTTGCTGTGGTATTCGAATTGGGTATCATGAATAGTGGAAATTTCATGGTATCGGTATCGACTACTAAATATTTGGTATCGTGACCTCCCTATCTTATTGACATCGCTGTTCAGTGTTGCAGCACTTGTCTGACAACTTGTTGGTCAGTTTAAATTACTGCTTGAACACTGACTGTAATAATATTGGAGGGTACTACCACATTTCTGGTATTGTGACATTATAAATTCCTTCACTAGAAAGTAGAGTGAATATGTTACAGAATGTATAATAGAAGTGAGGCTGAATGGAGCATGTTTATTAAAAGCTGCCCGAGGTACCCCGGAGTATTCCTGAAGGACCGGAGGGGAAGCAGCTGTGGCCCCTGGCTCTTTCATCTTAAATCAAGCAAATTAAGTTATTTCACACACACACACACACACACACACACACACACACACACACACACACACACACACACACACACACACACACACACACACACACACACACACACACACACACACACACACACACACACACACACACACACACACACACACACACACACACACACACACACACACACACACACGGCCCAGTGAGGAGAATGGGTCGTCTACTGTTCGGAAGGTCAGTGGTTAGATCTCCAGCCACATGTCAAAGTGTCCTTCGGCAAGATTCTGAAGTGAATGTTGCGTGACAAGGAAGCGTTAAATATAGAAGCACAGTTTGAATGTGTGATAATGCGTGAATGTGACCTGCAATGTAAAACGCTTTGACTAGTTTGACATACACACACACACACACACACACACACACACACACACACACACACACACACACACATGGAGTGTGTTACGTTTGTCTCTTAACTTGACCCGAAAGCAGACACAGAGAGGGATTGGTTTTGAATGATAAAGCTTTTTAATGTAAAGCTGTAGCAGGCAGATGACAGGCTGGTGGCTGGCTGAGGCTGAGCTTGTGACTCTGTGAGCTGGAGCGAAGGCAGGCAGGTTGGATCTGGCCATCCTGAGGCACAGAGGAAAAATCACGTTAGGAGATTCCACAAGAAGCATACGAAGAAAACTTTTACACTAGAGTAGTTCAAAGCGGCTGAGAGAGTATACCACTGTGGTGACTGAAACAATCTGCCGATGAGTGGAAAGAAGACCGGGGTTCTTGTAGAGCGGGTGATAGATGGTTGAGCCCAGGTGTGGAACTCACGCCAGGTGCCAGGATTGTAGACCGTGCCCATGCACACACACACACTCACACAGGGAAGGAGGAGGAAAGGAGGGGACACAGAGAACAGGGGAAATAACATAGTAACGGCCTGAGCCGTCACAGAGTGACATTTGGTTAGAGATATTCTAATTGGACTGTGGTCTACCTATAAACATACATATATGGATCAGACCAATGTATTTGTATGTAAGTGAGTGTGAATGTTTGTGGTTTTTTTTGCTGACATATAAGGCCAAGTGGGGATTCAAACTGGGACTCAATCCTTAATCAGTCCTTAATCATCCACATGACATACATATCCCATTTCTGCCAGGCATTTTTTGTTAATCAGAATACAATTGGATAGAGCTTGACCAAAGGAGAGTGAACATGCCAAGCACCCAAGATGCTTTGACAGATTGTGATCTGACACATTTAATGCAGTTGCATTGTCTAATGCATATACAGCAACTATGTGGCCATGTCAACTGTTCCAAACCAGTGAGGTATAGCAGTTTGGTAGCTAGCAACCATTTGCCAGTAAACACAGGAAGCAGTCCTCTGAATGAGTGAAGATTACAGCATTTGTAAAGCATGAAAACTGTAACTTATAGCTTCATGGATGCTGACATCTTCTTCGCATCTTCATTTCGTCTGGATATGAAGTTATTTTAAATGGAGATGTTATCCTTTCTGTAAGGGACACGTGACAAAATGAAAACATCAGCTTTGAGCCCATTTTTCTGCACTGCCAAAATAATCAGCGAGACAAAAACCGACGAGCGGTACCACAGAAGTTTGCTGCAGTGCAGTTTAAAATCCACTGAAGTTGTCCTAGATTGTCATTTTGTATTAAATTCCATTATAATGCTATTCATATCAGTGATTTCTGGGCCAATCACAGAGTTAGGGCAATTAGATGGAAGGAGTAGGGACAAACATCATTAAAATGCATGCATCAGCATGTGTCCTCAAGAAGATTGGAATAAACTCCCAGAGTTATTTCTGACCTGTATTCTGCATTTGGGGCAATTTCTTTCCCCTTCAATGTTTTCTAATAAGCCAAGGCTTCACAAGAAAAAAGTGGGGCTGTATTATTTGTGGTCTTCAAATATGTTTGAGTTCCCTCTAAGGAGAGTGCTGTGAGATGCTTTATTTGTGGGTTTCTTGCATTCACTGATATAATAAGGCAGTGTTGAATTTATTTAGCTCTACTAATAAAAGAGTGAGTTAACTTCAAGTGAACTGTCTCCTTCAGGAAAAACACTAGTTTTCACATTTTAAAATGAGAATGCCATTGTGGTCCTAAATAATATGCATCAATAAGTATTACCCAAGGTAAGTGGCTTTATTTATGCAAAGTTACTTTGTTACTCATCAGATTCATGAATCTGTACTCACATAACACATAACACATAACATATATGACACATAACACACAAGCACATATCAAATCAATTACTGTGACTTACACTTTCCAACAGTATCATTTTATCCATAAGTCCTGATTGAAATGATAGAAAAATGAATGCTTTAGATCAGGGATGCCAGGGTGAAATTGGACAGGGGGCCAGATTTTTTTCAAGTGAGACCTCAGGGGGCTGGATTACACTTTCGGACTGAAAAGGCCAAACACTGACTCAACACATGGATAGGTAGGCTATTTGAAATTATTCATGAAGGCCTACACATCAATAAGAAATTGCATTGGCACCAAAATAGCCTCACAATGAGGCCTACAATTACATAGCCTAAAGCAGGAGACAGTTACCCTCTAAAAACGTAACATTTTCCTATCCATGCAAGTAGCCTACATTTATAAATTAGAAATGCAACAAAATAGACTAGGTGCCAACAAAACACATTTCCTATAAATAACACAAGTGTAAACTGTTAATTACTTTTATTATATTTATTAAACGCTTGCACATGAAAACACGTCAATGCATAATTAGGCCAGGCCAAGTAGGCCTAAACGAGTCACAGAAAGTAAGCGCCAGAATAAAGTAGTCCAACAATAGGCCATGTGATTGAATATCCAGTAGGAATTAGTAAAACAAAAAGGTTCTTGAAAAAATAGCCAAATATGAGCTATCTAAAAACATTAAATTGGCTCAACAACAGATGAGGCACATTAACTTTGCCAGTCAGTATAGGTATAACGAAATTGAGACACTCCTCTTTCAGAAACGGTGCAGTAAAAAAGAACTAAGAGTTGAAGAAGATATTGTAACGTCCCCGCTTCACAGACGACACGGAACTTCTTATATTTGTAACTTTATTAAAGTTAACATGAACATGTCCACTTCTTATTCCTATCTCTTCACTCCTAACATCAACACTCGTCTTCTCCCTCCACTTCCTCATTCACCCCTGACCCGCCAACAAACCAGCCAATGAGAGCCTGTCATCCCACACAACCCACAGCCATTGGTCAAGAACTGACACATGTCCCACCCCGACCTGTTCACTGACCCTCAGGACATCTCAGTACTTATTCAACACAGTGTACTTAGCTGAACATAAGTCATAACAACCACATAGCAGTCAAACAGAACATAACTCAACTATCAGTTCGTTACAATATGTATAAAAATAAAACGAACCTTCGTGTGTATCTCGACATTTGGAGAATACGGCTTGCTGTTTCTGTAGCGATGATGCTAGCTCGTTTAGCTTTTGAGTCCGAAGTTTCCCTGTGTACTCGCCGTATTTCTCGGCGTGGGTCTCGTAGTGTCGTTTGATGTTGTACTCCTTTGCTACAGCCACTTGTTGAGAACAAATAAGACACACGGGTTTGCCTCCTACTTCCCAAAAGAAATACTTTTCTTTCCATCTATCCTGAAAGATGCGACCTTCAGTGTCGACCTTCCTCTTTTTTGATAACAACATCTCGATCAGCACTACCGGCGCTGCTGCAGCTGAGGCGGGCAGCAGCAACAGACCAACTGACGGATTCCACCGAAAATTTAAAGGGGACATAGCATGCAAATTCCACTTTGTTAGTGCTTCTACAGGTTAATGTGGGTATCTGGCATGTCTACCAACCCAAAAACTCTGGGGAAAAAACACTCGCGCGTTTTGTTATGGTTCCTCTAAGTCAGAAACGTCATGCTTGAGCGACTCGATTGAGCTTCCTGGGTTTTGTGTCGTAACAAGGTACTGGAAGTCTCCCTACATGGTCTTGGACCAATGTAATGCAGTGACATTTGTCTGTATCTGCATCTGTACTGATAACCAGTTAGGTAATTGCAGCTGTAGTTATAACTGAGGTGGGGATGAAAGTTTTCCACATATGTTACATTCTTAACAACAGCATGTCAAAGTTATCATGTTGAGCATGTTAGCTTGCTGATGCTAGCATTTAACTTAATGCACCGCTGTACCTGAGTAAACACAACTGTTAGCATGGCTGTAGGCTTTTAGCAATGTTGGAATCTGTCTGTCCCAAGTCCCCCCATGTTTATGGAGGTTTAACAGTAAATTGTTGCATTGACCCCTTAACATTATGAACAGCTGCAAGATTTAATTCCAATTAGTTTTATTTGTATAGCTCCATATAACAACATACATTATCTAAAGGAACTTTTTGTAATAAGTTCAAGGCCATAAAAAAAATGATTCTATTATTTATTATTTATTTTGCATTATGCACACTGTCCAAGCGAGCCCTATCATACAATATGATAGAAAACAACTTCTGCACATCAGGTCGACAGTGGAAAACACATTTTCACTGCCACCTGCAAACAAAGGTGAATACCCATCACAGTGTTTACCTGTTGTCGTACCTGGAGCACAGAGGAAGGAACAAGGGTCGCGGGCCGGCGTCCTAGTCCGGCTAAGGAAACGTGAGAACCAGCCTCCACTACTAAGTATTCTTCTGGCCAATGTTCAGTCTTTGGATAATAAGCTTGATGGACTTTGAAACAGGATGGTTTTCCAACGGGACATTAAGAACTGTAACGTCATGGTTTTCACTAAGACTTGGCTCGACCCCTCAATCCCGGACTCTGCCATTGCTCTCGAGGGGCTTTCCATTCATCACCAGAACCGGACAATAAAATCGGGGAAGAGCAAGGGAGGAGGTGTCTGCTGCATGGTGAACAACCCGTGGTGCTCAGATGTGGAGATTATTTCTTCGGGCTGTTCTCTGGACCTGGAGCACCTCATGATCAGATGCCGACCTTATTAAAGGGAGTTTACATCGGTGGTTATAACAGAGGTGTATATTCTGCCACATGCCGACACTAATCAGGCCCTGGAAGAGCTGCATGCAGTTATCGACAGAACAGAGACCTCATGGCAGGAGGCTGCGTTTATTGTGGCCGGTGATTTTATCAATGCCAAGTGAGGAAAGTCCTGCCGAGATACTATCAACACATTAGCTGTCCTATGCATGGTGGGAAAACACTCAACCATGTTTACACTCCTTTCCGGGATGCGTATAAGGCCCTTCCTCGCCCCCCTGTTTGGAAAATCAGATCACGTCTCAGTTTTGCTGCTGCCTTCCTATAGGCAGAAACTCAAACGTGACAGACCTGTGACTCGGACCATTCAGCTGTGGTCCGACTAATCAGACTCAGCTCTACGTGACTGCTTCAGCACTACGGAGTGGTGCGTGTTTCAGGACAACAACATCAACACATACACGGACGCGGTCATTGGCTACATCAGCAAATGTATCGATGACGTCGTACCGAGGATTACTGTACGAACATTCCCAAACCAGAAGCCCTGGATTAATGGTGCCGTCTATGCCAAACTCCAAGCAAGGACTGACGCCTACAACTCAGGTGATTTGGAGGAGTACAGGAGCTCGAGTGCTATTAGCATTACAACTTGTCAACTTGTCACTGCTTCAGTCTGTAGTCCCAACATGCTTCAAGGAGACCATCATTGTCCCTGTTCCGAAGAAACCCGAAACCCTTCTGCGTGAACGACTACCGCCCAGTAGCACTCACCTCCACCATCATGAAGTGCTTTGAGTGGTTAGTTAAATCCTTCATCACCTCCTCCCTCCCTGACTCTCTGGACCCTCTTCAGTTTTCCTACAGGCCAAATAGGTCGACTGCAGATGCCATCTCCCTCACCCTTCAAGGGGAAGGAGTTGATCGTGAACTACAGGAGGAGACATGGAGAAGAACACGCCCCCTTCTCCATCAACAGGTCAGCAGCTTCAGGTTCCTCGGGGTTCACATCAGTGATGACCTGACCTGGACTCACCACACAGACTCTAGCAGAAAGACGGCCAGACAACGGCTCTTCTTCCTCCCCAGGCTGCGGAGGATAAGCATGAATCTACAGAGAGTATCCTGACTGGCTGGATCACCGCCTGGTATGGCAGCTGCACCGCCCTGAACCGTAAGGCTCTACAGAGGGTGGTGAAGTCTGCTCAGCACATCACCAGGACGCAGCTGCCATCCATGGAGGACCTCTACACCCAGCGGTGTAGGAAGAAAACCAACAGGATTATCACAGACCCCTATAACCCCAGCCATAAACTGTTCTGCCTGCTGCCATCTGGCCGACGGTACCGGAGCATCCAAGTCCGCACCACCAGGCTCAGAGACAGCTTCATCCCCCAGGCCATAAGACTGTTAAACTCTTCCAATCTGCCATAAGACTATCATTCCTCTAAATTGCACCTCGCAATATTAGCACAACCCAATCAGTATTACACTCATTATTTAATTATTCATTCTACTCAGCAGGATACTTTATTTTAGTTCATAATTTCTATTTCAGATTTATATTTTATTTCAAAACTTTTGTTTTATTTAATTTTATATATTTAATAAAAAAATTGTAATTACATTTTTATTTAAATTTTTTGCTTTTGTGGAATATTTTTGAGCATTGCTACAAGGGAGCCTGTGACTCAATCATTTCATTGCCAGCGACTGCTGTATGTTATTGTTGTGCACATGATAAATAAAGTCTTGAATCTTGAATTATAGAGAAACCCTACAGTTGCCACAATGTGCAAACACTTTGTACAAGATAAATTCAAGCTTTAAACTGGTTATACAACAGCAACAGACAGCAGACAACAGACAGACAACAGACAGCAACTAAAAATTACAGCCATGTTCAGTTCATAAAGATTTGATTAAATCTCAAAGAAACAGCATGTTTGTTGATCAGTTGGAATCAATAGTTTTGTTAAACTTTAAAAAATATATATAGTTATTGCCTGTAGTAGTTGCTATGACATTTCAAGTACTACCTGCTAAGGCAACATTTCCCCACAGAGCCTCTTGCTCTGTGAAAACAGGCAGCAACAGTCAAATCAGTGAATATCTCATTCAGGACTGGGTCTCTCCATGGCCTGGTCTGTTCTGCCCTGCTAAAATCGGATTTATTGCTTTAATTAGACTATCTCAGGAGACAATACAGCTGAAACACAGCCTTGAGTGATTCAGCACAACTCCATTGCCAAATCTAGGGGCACTAGATGTAGACCACAAATTACATACCTTGGACATAGGTCAAATTTGGGCAAAACTGAAAAGAACAGGTCTCTTTTCCTTTTATTCCTTTCTTTATTTGATTGCTCACACAGCTTTTGAAAAATATTCTGATTCTAATTAGCCATTTTTGTATAGCTTGTTGAATAAAGCACTTTGGATAGAGTAGATAAAGCAGGTGTAATGTGAGCTCTGTAGATCACAAAAGGCTCGAGTGGCTTCTCCCAGGAGAGTGTAATGCTGCATTAAATCTATGCATGTTTCCTTTTTGTTACTAACACCCTACTAATCCATTCAACCCCCTCTCCTCCTACCCGACTGCAATAAAAGTTACTAACGGATTTAGGGTGTGTGTGTGTGTGTGTGTGTGTGTGTGTGTGTGTGTGTGTGTGTGTGTGTGTGTGTGTGTGTGTGTGTGTGTGTGTGTGTGTGCCAAGTGTAAAATCACAGTGCAACTTGCTTCTTGGCAGTCAGGTTTCCTCAGGGACCAGAGGGGGTTACCGTGGATACGACAGAGGTGCCCTCATCCACTTCCAGACTGAAAGAAATGGAGGAGCCATTTCCATTCATTGGCTGGTTTAATTCAATCTGTGTAAAATGGCTGGGAGGTTAACGGACTGGTGCGCTGACCCGGGGTCAAGAGGGAATGGAGGAGAGAAGGGAGAGGAGCACTGACACAGAGGAGGGTTTAAACTTGATACATACAACTGGCAAGAGATTTGTGAAGGTGTGGTCCTGCTGCAGAGCAGAGTGCACAGACTCCGCTGAGGCTGTCGACTTTTTATGTGCATTGTGTGTAATCTCTCAATTAGCATGTCTTATGGGTTAAATTTCCACAGATGACAATTACAATATTTTCCATTTTCTCATCTGTTGCAGCACTTGCTTTTAGTGATTAGTCATGATTTTGTTATAAAAGACATTCAAAAGCAATTTGTATTGGTTCTGTTTGAATCCATGAAAATTCATAAACATTTTCTTCAATTATAATTTTTCCAGCAATCTAGCTGTAACATCTCATCTCAAAACCACCTCTGTGATGATGCTTTAACAGAACTAACCATTTGTCTTAGGCTAATGGGAAATGCTGTTTGTTGAGGCAGCTAGAAACTGAAATATTTAACATTGTGATGGCCCCTGCTGGTCTGGTGGGTATGACATAATGTGGGAGAAAGCAAAGTTCCAAAGAAAGATAAGACTTATTTTAAGCAAAATAATAAATTGAACATAAAAGAATTGGATTTGTCAGTGGCGTCAGTAGTGTACGTGTGGTTGTGTGAATTATGTAAGGTGCAGTGTTGTGGAGTAAATGTAATTATTAGGATAACAAAAAAAGGTTCAGGCGCCGGCGTGGAGAGAAGAGAGCACCATGCTGGAAGCTGAGAGCCTTATGTCCTGGTGATGGAGCACTGGGCCCAGGTGCTCCTGATCTGGGCGGAGCCACCAATTAGCTTTTTACTTTGGAAAAACAGTAACTAGCAGTGATGCCACACACAACCAGACTAGCAGGGGCCGTCACACCCTATGTAGACATATGGAGAGAACCACACAGCATGTTGCACGGATGTTTCACAAGATGTGATTCACTTCTCTTTCAGACTACACACACACACACACACACACACAAATAATGTTTTAAATCAGGGCGATATGGGTCTAGAAAGGAGTGAAAGAAGTGACACGCCAAAGTGAGACTTCATCTTGACTTCAGAAAGGGTAACAGAAGATGGAGGTGGATGAACTGGCAATGGATCGATGGTGTGGCAGTGATTTGGGGATGGCAGAAAAGATGTGACAAAGGGAAGCAATACCCCAGTGCATTCACCATGGTAACTTGTGCTCAATGGCTAACCTACTTTGGAGCAGGTTCATTTTGAGATATGTAATCAACACGTAGAAAAAGCGTTTTCCACTGACCAATTGAAATGTGACATCACCTTTCTTAAAGGATCCCGTAGAGTTGGTGCACAGATGTTTAGAGTCTCTGAAGAGGACAAGGGTCTTCAGAGTCCTAAAAATCCTTTTACCTACTCTGATGAGTATCTTTATGAAAGATATAGATCTTCATCAGAGGGAATGATAAACCTTTGTCAACTGCTCAAGCCGAACATAACCAACCTGACACGTAGGAGCAATGTGCTCACAGTACCACAGTTCTTTACTTGTTATGTAATCACTGTGGCTGATGCAGAGAAGTTCAGAGAAAACACTGTATGCAATAAATATTGTACATGTTCATAGTCTTTTCTTTTTATTGTTCTTTTTCGTATTCCACTTATTTTCATTTATTATCTGACTTATTTAAAAACCTAATTGTGGATTTGTTTACTGATATCATTATACAGCAGAAATGGACTGAAAGTGTTGTAACTGTTGTATTCTAAAGATATTTCAATCAGGAGAGACTTCGATTCAACGGTTTAACAAACATTTATTGACATGCCCACAGAGAAAGTGATGTTATAAGTCTTTTGGGGTTTTAGACCCCTTTGTGATGTCATCAGGACTAGAAGGGGGCGGAGCAGAACGTTGGATAGGAATCCCCCCCCGGGGTCTAGTCATTGGTGGTGGTTGAGGATCCAGATAAGGTGATGATGATTCTGCTGACTGCAGAAGAGATGAGAGGGGATTTAAAGTTTGACAGCAGTATGAACAAGCAATAATTAAACATTTATCAGATACACATTTTGGGGTGATATAACTCCAGTTGGAATGCAGCTGTAAGCCAATGTGATAAGAAGACATGCAAAAGAAAGATCTGGGAGACCAAACAAAGTAAAGATCATAATTGAAAAGAAATAAGGGTTGAGGGAAGAACAAAATACAATATTTGCAAACAGAAGATATGGGGAATGAGGGATCTAAAATGTGGAACATAATAAAAGGTCAGCAGGGACTAAATTAGATAAAAGGCAAAAGAAATTATAAGGTCAGACGACCAAAAAGAAATGAAAGTCAACAATGACAAACAGACATTAAGGTCAGAAGAACAGCATACAGTGCTATGTGAGTGCGAGGTCTAAAATGTAGAACAAAATACAAGGTCAGCAAAGGACTGCAGTTAAATAATAGGTAATTCGACCAAACAAAGATTAAAGTCCAAAGACATTTTATATAAAATGCCAAAAGAAATTACAAGGTCCGACGACCTAACAGAAATTAAAGTCTGAAAATGTCTGGAAATTGAAACGGGAGAGAGAATCAGCTCGAGTGTTGTAATCCCCGGGCACGTGACCCGCTCTGATAATGAAGTTGTGAGTGATAGCGCTCCTTATTAGTGATATTGTCTACAGCTTGGTTGTTGCAGAGGACAGAGATGCGTTTCCGTTTCTGGTGCTGGTCCCAGACATGGCATGCTACGGCGATGGGATGGATCACGAATAGAGCGAACTACTTGGAAAGGTAGGGGCCAGCGGCTTGTGAGCAGATGGCCCCCAAAAAACCCTGCACCGAATCGGGGGAATGTACCTGCGTTTCGTAGAAGAAAGTGATGCCATTTCAGTGATTGCGCAGATGGGAAACACAGGTCGGATAGGCACCTTTCATCGAGCGTTAATAGATCTAAATTTGGCCAAGATGCCATGTCAAATGGACGGGAAATGAAGGAGTGCCATGAGGGATGACGCGAAGAGAACACCTGTTGGTTGGTGATATTTTTAACTGCACGGGAGGATTGTGTTATGTTGCAAATGCGCTGCAATTTAAAATGTTTCCATCTGACGGAGAGACACAGAGACATGGAAAGCAGAGTTTAAGTTGGAGAGGGATGCACGCGCCTTGAGCTGTCTTGAGGGGAAACTATCAGTAAGAAATCATCCAGCAGATGGAGAACAGCTGGAACTCTCAGGAACAGAGCGTTTGGACAGTTGGTTAAATATGCTCGGGCTACTCCTACAGCCGAAAGTCGGGCACACCACAAAATAATCTTTTGATTCCAACTGGATGCCGAATGATTTCACTGCGAATGATGTATGAGATGATTATGAGAGCATCGGTTATGTCTGTTTTAGGAAACCAAGCTCCATGACCTGCAAGCTTTATTAATTTATTTTGGATTATTGCCAGAGGCTTAATTAAGAGAGAGAAGCTCTGGTGTAATTAGACTATTCAGGCTTGTGAAGGGACCAGAGCGGGGAGCAGAGTCCTGTTTTGCTATGATGCATACTGATGCAACATTACTCACTGAGATCAGTGAGCCATGGTGGTTTTGTTTTGCTTTTGGAACTAAATAGAATTTCACACTGTACAGCTGTTGTCATTAACCTTTATACGGTCAGAGAGTTTCACTGTCGTGACATAGAGATTAAATGTATGTGTCAATTTTCACCAAAACAACCTGAAGACGTTGCTTTCTACTTCGTTGTGTTGTTTGTAATTGGTGGGTGTAGAGGCAGTAGTATCCAGACCATCAAACTGTAAGAATATATCCCATTTTTTCAGTTATGACCAATCAGTGAAATGGCCAACTCCCACAAGGCAAGCTCCCACACTGATGAATTGGCATGCCAGCCCGCAGCAAACATGTGACATAGATTAAAGCAATAAGATAAATAACATGGATAGATAAAAAAACTGTGTTAACCTCTAGAACTGAAATCATTATTCCATAAAGCAGATTTGGTTCCAGACAGTCAACAAAGTGACAACAAAAAAGTCAAATACATTCATGTATAGCTTGTATTGTGTAATCTGTATAATACATTTTCCTTCCAATTTCAGTAGTAAATACAACTGAATAATTTCAGACACACTTTGAATTCATTATATCTTTTCATTTTATTAAGGTTGTTGAATTCTTTTACAACTCAGGAAACAAACTGAAATGTGAATTGGATATTCTCAACATCTGTATCGAGAAGCTACATAGCTCTGCACTATAATGGTTAAATGGTTAATTGTCTGATCGTTAAACTTCAAAGAAGAATGAACTAGTTTCTAAATTCTAAGCTTGAATATAACTGCTTGTATCACATCTGTTTGATACACAGTTTTGTTTTCACTTGTTTGTAGTTTTTTACATTGCAGTCTGTCTTTTGTCAGAAAAGCTACTGAAATGAGCAGTTATTTGTGTACAGCTGTGCTGAAACCAAAGGCCAATTGCAGGATGGCTGACTTAGAGTGCTTTAACTCACATGTGCATACATTATGTGCTCTGCACTGCTATCACACTGCACCCGGCATAGAGCAGTGCTGCTTTTCCTTTTTCATTCCCCAACACCAGCCTGACTTCTGACTACAGCTATCACCTAACCACTTAGGCCACCGCTAAACCATCCAGTCATGATCCGCTAGCTTAATGCTAAAATAACACTCTTTGTGATTAATGGGTGCAGAGAAAAGATCTGACATAATGTGTGCTCATTTCTGCAAATTGTGTAGTTCTTTCATATACAGGACCTTGCAGTTGACGGAGAAAACTTAAGCAATTAAGACCTGTCAACTTATTATGCCTGTCATGAAAATTAAATATAAGGTAATGTGCAGCAAGTATGTGTATATATTTGTGTGTGTGTGTGTGTGTGTGTGTGTGTGAGAGAGAGAGAGAGAGACAGAGAGACAGAAAGAGAGAGAGTAATGAGCATTCTTTGATGAATGACTGGATCATGAAATGTACTTGGCTGCACATTTCCCTCTGCCATACCTCACTGTATATTCCAGATGTTCCATGCGGTGGTTGGTATGGAAGCCCCAGGCTATAGACATTCACTTGAATGGTGAAGTGGTCTCAGACATTTGGACCTGTGAGCATGTGTGTTATATGACTGGCAGGTAAAGCAGTGGGTCTGGGTGATGCGGTGTTCCTCTTTCAGCAGCTTTATAAGCCGATGCAGGCTCGATTCCAAGACAACCACAGGGGGAAAGTGTTAAAGCCAGATGTCACAGCTGATCATGCTGCTGCATGTTGGGCCAGGAGGCAACCTTTAATGTCTACTTTTTGTCAGGAAACAGTGTGTGCAGCAGTTAAACAATGGACCCAGACACATACATACAAACTAGAAATTGAAAACTGTCAGTTCACATTTGTTCACAGCTGTGTATGATAGAAACACATAGGGTTTTCATCTAAACGTTAAAAGATGCACAAACTCTGCATCCCACAATCAAAGCCAAGCAATGTGTGTCAGTGTGTCAAAACATATCAAAATGTATTCAAGGGTCCATGGCAGCCTCTTAAACCACTCACTTTATTATTTTCCAAATTTTCACTTTGCCAATAAATTGTGGAAAGCATTACGTGGAGATCGGTGTTATGCTGTGGGCAAACTGTAAGTGTTTTAAACACTCTGAATGCAAAGATCTACAGTGAATAAGTGGATTAGGCTGCAGGAGTCATGTCAATGAACATTTTTACAGGTAAAATGTTCAGAATAAACCTGCCCGCTGAAAATAATGCCCATGTACAACAGACCTAATTTGCAACAGGAAACAGTTCTCACATTTATTTTACCAGCACGAGAGGCTAAAATGTTTTTAAATATACACATCTGCAATACTGTATCTGCAACTGGCAACCTTGAAAATCCATTTCGTGCCATAAAAACATCTTTAGTAAACAGGCATGTTCTGGCTCACTTTTCAAATCTACAGGAGGTAAGGGTTCTAAGATACTCAAAAGACAAATTATGGATGTAATACTCCTCTAAAGTTAAGGGTAAAAAGACAAGGTCAGATTTATTTATTCAGATCAAGTGATACAGGAGGCAGTTCCAAATGCTTTACAGACCTATAAACCTTAAAAGAGATTGCAAAAACATGAATACACATTTGGGGCCAATACTGGTATGAAAATGAAACAAGAGACACAAAATCAAAATATTATATGTTGCAGTATAAACATTAGAAGGCAGAGGAATATAACAGGGTTTTAAGCTGCTTTTAAAGGAGATCAGATCTGGGGTAAACATTAAATCCTGTGGTCATTTGTTCCACAAATGGGGTCATAGTAACTGAATCAAGCTTTTCCAAATTGTGTTCTTACTCTTGGTGCAGAAAGTAATGGTTTGGCAGAGGATCAAAGAAGTCTAGATGTTTCCAACTGTTAGAGCAGCTCGGTGATGGTGTGAGATTTGGACACATTTAGAGATTTACTGTATATATATGCAGTAAAGTTTTATATTATCTATTCTGTGAAAAGGTAGTAGCAAGGACAAGACCTTGATGTTTACTCTCTTTGTCTATATCAGGAACCTGCTAATTTTGAATGACTACCTACTCCTAATTCTGATTGGTTAACTTCTGATAACTTCCCATAAACAGAGCAGTCACCCATCCTACACCCTCATCCTGCTCATCTCACATATTCAATTTCAATTCATTGAGAATACTATTGAATTTTGTGACATGGAAGTTTACTCAACTCATTTTTAATTGTGGTGTTGTCACACCCAAACTAGCCAACATAATGTGTTAATCCATCTCTCATTACTATACAACCTGTGCCATTGGTTCCTACTACAGAAGAACACCTTTCAATCAAGGGCTTAGTCCTTTTCTGTAAGAGGCCACTGCAGTTTTTAACAAACATTTCTTAAACAAAAAGAAATAGCTAATTTGTTGGCATCCATTTTTAGTGGATGGATACACATTTTGTGCTGATGTGATCATTTCTGGCAGCAGGAGCTTGAATAAAGGATTGAATTCAATAAACTACACCATGTGTTCAGAGTAATGGAAGATGTCACCCACTGTAATTGTGTGGCTTACTGATGTGTTTTAGGACATTTTGGACAACAATAGAGATCTATACCTTGAATAAAAAAATAAGGAAATAAAATAAAATTTAGTAGCACTTAAATGGAACTTACTTATAGCACTTTGTAGTTTGGCTTTCTGGAAGAAAATTGTACTTTCTTGATTCTTGTTGTTCTGGGTTTGTACCCTCATGGTTGAATGCACTTATTGTAAGTCGCTTTGGATAAAAGCTTCAGCTAAATGAAATGTAATGTAATATGGTACAGAGGGAGGTGATATGTTAGACTTTGGATACTCAGTGTTTGGAAGAAGTACTTTCAGAGCTGGTTTTGTTTTTTTTATGTTTTATTTCTATTTTATTTTTTAACAATATAAAATAGAATTATTAGACTAACTCATATATATGATAGCACATATGCATGCATACTGATTTGATAACAAAATTAAAAGAAGAATATTGTAATGAAATATCAGCATTTTAATGAGGAACACGAATACAATCCAGATATTGTCATCTGTAGTTAATAACTTCTTTCCACAGTTGAAGCTGATGCTGTCTGCAGCACATGAAGTTTTCTCTGTGCAAGCTATTAGTTCCCATTCGCAAAGAGCAGGTAAAAGGATTGATCCTTTCGGAAGCTGAAATATCAATAACAAATTCCATGGCCCCTGCTACTAGACTGCTGTCGCATGCGATATAAATGACTGTGGCAATTGACCTTGCCACGGGGCTCTCCCACACACGGCCAGAGACGGAAGTGTTGCTCTTAAACATCTTTATTTAATCCATAAACATAAATTCAAACTACAACTTAAAGCAGACTGGCTTTGCAGCTCAGTCCGGGCGTCTCTCCAGTGTCTGAGTCTCTGGGTTCGTCCTGAGGCAGTGCAGACGCTGCCTTTTAAGCACGAGGACCAATCAGCTAACAGCTCTCACCTGCGCTGATTGATCTTCTCTAGCAGGTGAGGGTGCTCTCCCAGCCCCTCACCTCCACAATGACATTATTATTTTTAATTTTTTTATAAGAATCATTATTTGACACGCCCACATTTATAAACGATGGGCCCAGGTTCCAAAATACTGGAATTCCTCTTAATATGAGGTAGGAACTTTGCCATGTATGCTCTAGCAAGCGCAAACATGCTGTTTCATTTTTAAAACCCTTTTGAGCATTTGGTGAGAGGTTCCATTTAATGTGGAACTAGCTAATGTTCCTGGAAACCTACAGCATGAAATCATTGAGCTGCAAAGAAACAACAAGCTCAAAGCTACAGAAGATACCACCGCCTCCCTCTGCTTGAGCTCTATGAACTGCCTGTATGTTGTGTGCATTTTCTCATTCTGAGGAGACATTCACAATCTGCTGCTGTGAGCAGCAGGAAACAGGTCTTGCAAAGAATCAGTTACAGCTATTGCATCTGAGAGGTTAGTGTGATATATGTGTTCAGTAATTTGGGAAGGCCCTCAGAGTCACCCATTCTAACAGCACATCCATGACATCCACACATAATACATAGTGGCATATACAGTAATGTGTGAGGACGGTCAACAATTCCTCAACAGTTTGTTCTTGAAGAATTGCAGCTATTAATGTTGCATGAGGGATACAGAATACAGTGGGCAACTGGGTAACGGTATGAGGCTGATGATGCTTGAAAAGACTCAAAACTGAACTTAAAGGGATAGTTCACCCAAAATGTTTTAATTCACTCATCATCTACTCACCACTATGCCAATGGAGGGGTGGGTGAAGTGTTTCAGTCCACAAAACACTTCTGCAGTGTCAGGGGTAAACAGTGTTGCAGCTGAATCAAATACAAATTAAGTCAATCGCGACCGCTTATTTAGACGTAATAGAACAACAGAAAAAAACCTAACAAGCCTCCATACTGCTCCTGTGGTGTCGTCCAAGTGTCCGCAAGCCCCGACATTCAAATTCAACTCGGAACAGCATCATTTACACCGTGTGTTTAGCCTAAATGTCCTCTGATGTTCACTGCCTGTTCAAAGGAATATTTATTCACTTCCTTTTTAAGAGTAAGAGGATTAGCTTTCAGGCTGTACTTTGGTTTTGAGTTAGATGCTAATGCCAGCATGCTTGACAAAAATGAAAGAAGGCTGACAAACACACACACACACACACACACACACACACACACACACACACACACACACACACACACACACACACACACACACACACACACATACAGGGGATCAGTGCTCCCTGAAATGTTCTTAATGTAGATTCTGGTGAACAGACACTTACACTTAACAGCCGTCAAGAATCACAGATTGGAGTGACGCACCAACACTAAAAACGTTTTACAACACTATCACCAAATCCCAGTGGAGTTGGCCAGAGCACCAGATTACCCGTGGCTCCAGGGATGCTTTCAAACAACAAATTGCTCAGCAGGATGTAAAAGGGATAAACCTCAACAGAGGTTTTCTATATTAAGACCTTTGTTAATTATCCCACTATCGACCAACACGTGTGTTTACCCACATAGGAAAACCTGGTTGACAAAGGAGGTCCAAAACCCTCTAAGAGACTGCAGCCGTCAGGTCTGGTGACAGAGAATACTTACATTAACACTCATTGGACAGATGCTTTTAACTAAATGAACTTGTAACAGGGGGACAATATTTTTTTTTCAAAATTCAAAGCCTTTAAAATTCAAAAGGCTGTTTGGAATGTGTTGTTTTCTCGGCCTGTGTTAATGGTCCAGAACCTTTTCATCAGTGAGTCCTCCTCAAACAGTTCTACAATGTACTGTCACATTTTAGTTTGATTGTGCTGAACATTAGCTTTTTATATACAGTCAGAGTGAAATTGTCTTCATCCTACCATGTTTATATGAAATAAAAATTGTTGTCAATGTTTTTGATTAAACTAATGAATTTGCTTGGCATTCCCGTGTTCCTGTGCTATTTCAGCTGCCTGTTAAGCAATCAAACAAATCTTCATACCTAAGTTTACAACTTTTCAAAATAAAAAACTTGATATAAAGCATTGCGACAAATTGGCAAACAGGAAGTAATTCTATGAAAGCTGTTGCCATGATGGAGATCAGCAGCTTTGCTTTGTGTCTGCGTGAGTCACATATGATGAAATAACAATCATTCAATTATGTAAATTATCAAAACCACTGCTGTAGTTTATCAGAGAAATAAAGGAAGACCTGTTCAAATTGGTTCACCTGAGGCTCACTGCCCCGCAGCTGCTTGTCTGTTTATTCAGTTTTTATTAATATTGAAGGTGTCACATGCCCAAATTCGATACCCTGGGCCATTAACAATACACATACCAAGTCTTATGTCGATAAGTTGAACGATTGATGCAGCTCATTTCAACACATTGGGTAAACACTCCCAACATTTAACTTTCAAGCTAATTATTGTATTATTTTATATAATGTTTTAATCCAGCAATTTCTATAAACAGCCACTAGTAGTTTATCTCAACCCTCTGACATGAACTATCGGAGGGCTTCCTAAATGAATGCCCCTACTGGCACCAAGACACATGCCTCAGATAAACTGTTGAAGCAGCCTCCAATGAAAATAAAGCGTTCATCCTTGTTAACATCTCCTTATGGTGTTTTTTGTATGAAAGAGTATTTCCACTCTGGAACCACTGTTCAAAAAAAGCACTCAGGTGTCATATATCACTCAAGGAGACACTATGTGATGGGGCTTTACTTTATTGACCTAATTGCTTCTCAATCTGATAGTCTCCCCCTTGTCTCACTGTAGCATTGTGAGGGGACTCCTGTAGAAGACAGGTATTATTGGTATTTTGCCAGGCAAGTTAGCTTAGGTAGCTGAATCAGAGCTGGTGACCAGGACCAATGTTAGCAACTTTTAGCTGTTAGATGTCAAGCCCGAGGCTCATTTGATCTAAACTATTACGTTTCTAAGGTTTCTATACAATTCACACTTGAACTCTTCTTCATCTTCAAAAGTGGTTTCTGCTTCCCACTTACTAAAATAACAGATGTTCTCTTTCATGATCAATAATAGTTCCTTAACAGTCAAATGCGTAGCTATGGCTTATGAGGAGCTGGTAACACAAACAACCTATCGGGTGTTTTTATTATGGGAAGACAGCCTCTTTCAATCCAGATCTACAATATTTGGAGCAAGGTACTCAAAAAAAGATATGCAAAGTACGCAGGCTTCACTGCTATCCTCCGTGGCTCATCTCATTGTCAGGTTGCAAACTTCTGCCACAGAATCTGTACTTTCCGCTTCCTCAGGCAATAAAAGGTAATTACAGATCTCCAATTGAATTGCTGACATTAAGTTATTTTAAATTTTATGAAGTTATGAAGCTAAATTATGAAGCTAAAGCTAAGGGATATGAAATGATTTATGGATGACTGGTGGATCACATGCTGGTTTCTTCTCTGTATAAATTTCCATCAAACTCATCCCTTGGCAAAAAATCTGCTCAGCGCATTTATGATCAGAAACAAATTATTTATTTTGTTAGCAATGATCCTCTGAGCTTTACACTGATGTCACCCACAACACCCAGAATCAATTTTAGTGTGTTGACTGTTTTCACACTACAGGCGTGGAGAGAACGTGGCAGTCTCGAGAAGCTTCTTGACAATTTTCAGACTTAATTTGATGTTACAAAATACCAATATGGACTCAACATATGTTCTAAATGTATTCTGCACATCATGTCTGTGACTGTTATCTCAAAACAGTTACTTCCTCCACTAAAAAACCCTTGTTTTTTAGTGGAGGAAGGATGAGAGAGATGCTCAGTAACCCTGCTGCTAAAATAAGAATGAACAGCATTAATGTAACAGTCAGAATGTGCTGCAGAGAAGAAGCTGAGTCCTAATTAGATGTAATCTGACAGTTTTTAATGGCCCTGTGGTCAAAGTTACCTGCCTTATATGGGTGTCACAGAGATGTCCTTACTCGGTATAGACACTGCATCAGATCGGAAACTTCAGTGGGATAACACGTCACCACTCACTCTGCTCATGGCCAGTTGCTATGACAGCACAACCAAATTCTACAGCACTTCCATTGAATCCTGAAAGTGTATATGTGTGTGTGCGTGCAAATGTGTGCGTGTGTGTGCGTGTGCAAACACATACTTACGATTATTTATGTTTTGAAAATCTGCTAGTGAAGGGCATCAGTGGATAGAAAAAATAATCCAAAAAAAGACTACAACTCTAAAAGCACACTCTCATCCTAAGGTCATGCTATTACCTTTCATTCTGCTTTTTTTTCTTTACTGTAACTTAAACTAATTTTCCTGCGTATATCTAACTGCTTAAGATTCATGGCACACTGCTGTGTCTTACATACTGACTTACATTCTGTTCTGCCTGACTGTACTTTCATCCGATGTAAACCCTACACTAGGAGAACAATTTATTTTTGCAGAGAAACATGTGTTTTACTTGTATGTAATTAAGTTTGACGTGTATTTAGTTAGTCAAAACTGTCAATTGAAATTCAGTAACATAGTTTCTTTGTTGGTGGACACAACATTTTTTGTATTCATTAAAATGTTTTTGTACAGCCTTATATGTGGTGATTGGGGGATTCTGGTCATTTTACTATAAATATAAATTAGACACTTAATCAACACTTATCAATGTGTTAGCATTAACATTAAAAAAACACAACAAGAGCAAAGACTGTATTGTCCACTGCTTCCTTCTTTGTGAAATATGATACATCATCCATTGTTATGTCATAAAATCTGGAATTTTAAAACAAGCTGTTTCATGGACAAATTTCCTGGAACAGACTGAGAGAAGAATTGTCAGTCATGTCTTTCAATCATCCATCTTATGCATATCTGATGGTAAAGTTATGGTTCTATAGCTACACCCGAAATAGTTCAAAACACAGTTTACATTATCTCCCTCCATACAAGTGTGTGCTGCTGTAAGAAGGTGGATTGTCTACTCTGCAGTTGGCTGATTAGTTGTAGTAAATACTACAAAGGTGGAACAGTAATGATAAAAGGTAAAAGCATGGATTTCTTTGTTGGGACTGATGATGAGGTAGAACTGTCACTGATTGTAAGTTATATTAACTCTCATTTCTGTAAGAGAAGATGTATACTTGTACTTTTTGGGGTTATGCTAGAAACTAAGACTCTGGTTCTCAGGCATCCTGTCCCCGCTTCGCATACCCTCTTTGAAGGGGAGGTTGGGGGCCGTGCATGATCTTTAATTAAAGCCCTGAGTTCCAGAGTTGAAACTGGTATATAGTCCCACAATGAAGTTATGATTATGTGAGAATGCACCAGATGAAAGGCGGCAGCAGAGATGCTGATGATTTGGTGTAGAGCAAGTAGGCCTATACCAAAATAAACACACCTGTCACGTTGATGCTGGTACTAGCTCAACATTTGATGCTGTTGGATCCTTCATCTGGGTCTTTCATCCGTTAGGTGTGCACAAGCTTTCTGATAATCCCTTTGACGCAGGGTAGATTGGTTGTGTTTTACATGTTTTGCATCTTGATTACATTTATTAGCATTTGTAACTTTTCGTCTTTCTTTTCATAAATGTTGAATCTTGTAAAGCAAATGTTGATTGCTTTGTGGACTTTGTAGTTTAGTTTCCAGTTAGAAGTACAATATGGAATTTGACAGCACATTTCCGTCAGTTGCTGAATCTCAATTGTTAGTCACTTAGGGCTTTTTGTATCAACAAATATTTCCCGAAACAGTTTGATACTCTTTAAAAAAAACACAATATATCTGGAGTGATATGATGATAGAGAGTATTCTCTGCATGGATTACTGACAAACCACCAGCGATATTAATACATACACCACACAGAGGGATACATGCACACACAGCTTTGCAGAGCACACAGGAAGGCACAAAGCAGGCCCAAAAACACATACATGCACGTCATTAGCACTAAAGTATGTGCAAGTTTACAATTGCATCAACATGAGTCAATATGCCAACCAATGGGAATCATATGGGTAACTTACTGCAAGTAGGTAAAACCCAAACAAACACACACACACCACAGTGGCTGCAGGGTCACCTCAAAAATAAGCAATGGAGCTCAGAGCCATTAGGCAGCAACCACAGTTTCCCTTTTAACTTCCATTAGAGAGCCAGTTCCAGCCCAACCACTCAATAGCCTGTCTGTGTGTTAAACTCGCTGTGGACATTTCCACTCATGCCATGCAACTTCCCACCACACTTCCATGTCATGTGTTATGAGTAATTATTTATCCATATATAAGATGTGATGTTAATATAGGCTTTAATAAAATACTGGCTATGAAAAGATGATTGACATAAATGGTAAAAATGTGAGGTACAGAAATGTAGTTGAAACTTGAAACTTTTGAAGAAATTCTATAAGCTTAAAACACGATTGTGTCCATGTCCATGTAAAGTTTCTACCCTTTGCATATTTACACTAAGAAGTGCCACTGTGGAAATTATGACCCGTGACACTCGCAAATAAACACAAAAAGTGTATTAAAACACTTTCCCCACAGAGGACAGTGGTGCTGCTGTCAAGCTTTCATCAGATCTATTGTAGACTATGATGTCAAGCCAAGTCCAATAATTATAATTTATGGATATTTCTTGTTGCTGCCTATGGTCACACAGCTCAGTAATGTTTTATGTATCCTTTTTATTTAACTGATGATACTGATACTGGAAGCACAGAGATCCTGCTGTGTCCACATGCATTACCTCTGTCCTCACTCGATTCCCTTTTGCTTCAGTGGAAAATGAGATTTGATTCTTACTGCTGGCCTGTACTTCAGCTGCATAAACTACACAGTAGAAAAACGCTATTCATCAAATTTGATTCAACAAATTTAAATCAATAATAGCAAATATCAACAAAATAAATCACAGGTCAAAGAATCTGACAGGTCACAGATTACTGGGTAACAAAGTAGGCAGGCTGAGACGGATGACTTATTTTCTCAAGTGATGATGATGGATAATGAACAAACATTTAAGCTGGAACTTTTTGTTCCCCTCCTTTGCAAATATTGAAAAATATAGCAGTTATTTTCATTGTGTGTCCTGCATTCTGTGTTAAATCTGACTTGTGCCCCAGGACAGATGCTGAAGAGAGTGATCCGTTGGCTGCACAGATAAACAAATCCATGTATTCTCATCCACTATGGAGCCGGCTCAGCAGTAAACCTCAGACAGAAACAGTCAGGGACGTTATGGTGAATATAGACGACCATTTAGCAATGAATGTTGCTTTGTTTTTGCGATGTGGTCATTATCACGTAAGATGATGACATTGTGTCAAAAATACGCTTGTTTACAGCTTCTCTTACTCCCCCTAACTGGCCAAACAGCAAAGAATGGTAGTTTAGAGAAAAGGAAAATGCAGAATAGTGCTAAATATTTTTATTTCCTCCAAGAATGGGCTTAATTCCATGGTTCCCTTGTATTTGTAATAAAATACAGGTCAAATTAATGTAGAATGAGAGCTATAAACAGTAACATAGTTTAGCCTGGGCCTGGACAATACTCCCTGTGAGGAGCTGATGGTTAACTCACAATCCAACAAAATAGAGCCCTATATCTCTGCCCGTTTTTCACTTCCCTCTCTGGGCTTGACATGGGCCACCATCGATCTTCAATATCACCCTCATCCATCTCCTCAAATCACCTTTTTCAAATCTGTTTCATAGATAGAAGGGACGCCTCCCTTGAAATGCAGCTGATCCAGCTGGATGCATAGCAGCAGATTTAGGTCTGTCTGAGGCAGCGAGTACTGTACTGCAGCAAGGCTTGAGGGAAATGACAGAATTATTAGTCACTTAGTGTCCCACCCTCTCCAATGCAGGTAAAACCTTATGACTGGACTCCATACCCATGCACATCAGTTTTGTTTTCGTTCATACCCACATATTCCTTCTTCTATACACACTTCTTATGGAGACAGTGTTAAAAAGAACAAAGGCGGGAAAGAATGGTGCAGAGAATATAAAACATGCAAAGGGAGAAAGAATGTAGAGAGCAGCCTTGGATAAGGCAGAACAACAGAGAAGAAGTGCAATAGATGTCACGTGTAACTGAACACATCAACAACATTACTTATTTACAACATTGATTAAAAGAAACAGTTTTTAGTATAATGGAAAGGTGTGTCTGTTAATGTTTTAAGTATTTATATACAAGAAAATGTCTGAAAGAAATGAAGGGAGCAGCAATGACAATTGGAATGGAGGAGTTATTGCCAGTAATGCTAAAATATGTGAGTAGGCATATTGTATATCAAGCAGTCTTGTTGTAATCGTAGTAATCATGTTATTGTGAAACGGTATCTGGGGCTGCTCTGCTGGAGGCAGACATAACGCAGGATTATTCATATCATTAAGACAACTGTACAAACACATATACACACATAATATGCTGATTCATCTTTACCCTGCAGGCATCTTAGTTTACTCTGAATGAGACGAAGACTGATTGCACCTGTATTGCCGTCTGAAGCTACAGGGTTTTGAACAAAGAAATGGGGTCTCTCGCACTGCTTTGATATTTCTTTCTTAATCTTACATCATTTTGAGGACTTGAGTTAAGATTGAATTTAGCAGATGCGAGTTAAACTTCTCTGAACCTGCTGTTCTGTCCTACAGATATATTTAGACTCAAAGATATTTCGATAGGATCAAAGATAGTGAAATCTGGAAAATGATATCTGATCATGGACCTCTGAAGTCACATCGGTCTAAATCAGCCATAGGTGTAGCAAATTCAATGAATGCATCATGTCAAGAGGAGCAATGTGGGACATACTTCAAACAGCTGTAGACTAAGACCCAGCCTCAAGCTGATATTGCTTACAGAGCAGGTGAGGCAGGATTACACTGGTTGTGGCCCTGTGGTCACTTTAGTTAAACTGGGAAAGTTGTCCATAATGTTTCTTAGGAGTTGAGATGTCCTTGAAGCTTTTTTGTTTGATACACTTATATCATACAGAGTCATAGAATGTCTGAAGTTCAATAGAAAACAAGTTTTGAATCTGGAGGAAACTGAAGAGATCTAACACAGTAATTTAATCATGTTTTTAACTTTACTGTTGTCAGACTCTGTACAATAATAGAACCAAATGTTTTTATATTGGGGACCAAGGTCTTATGTGTCCCCAGATTTGAGTCCAGAAGTTGAGTACATGTTGTAAAATAAGTGAGCAAATGCAACTTTATAGAAGGAAGGGGAAACTTTGGGTTTAAAATGGTGAGTTAATTCATTGCATGGACATTTTTATATGAATTTTCAAACTTATTATTAATTAATTAAATTTGTTCCAGATATTGTTTGTGTGTTGTTGGAAACTATACTTAAATACAAACTCCCATGTGTCAAGGGCTTGTTTAGACATTACCATACATTTTCCGGAATTGATAATAAAAATCAAGAAGTATATTGCCCTGTTGCCAGATATTTCTCATGCAGCTCCTGCTATCAACACTGTATCTAACAAATTATTTGTAATTAAATATTTACTCTATCTGCATATGAATATAGAAGATCAGCACTGGTTTGTGTCACTGACAGCACCAAGCAGGCTTTTGTTTCCAGGGCTGGAATGTTAGGACCACACATCCACCTGTTGTTGCTGTGTGTGTGTGTGTGTGTGTGTGTGTGTGTGTGTGTGTGTGTGTGTGTGTGTGTGTGTGTGTGTGTGTGTGTGTGTGTGTGTGTGTGTGTGTGTGTGTGTGTGTGTGTGTGTGTGTGAGTAGTCTGATCCAATTCAAAGGAAAAACATCTTTTCAACATTTTTTTAGTCTTTAGCTCTGTTGATAGGCGTTTCTGTATAGGCAGGCTGGTGATGCAATAAGAAGACCAGATCGTTTCAGTTCGGCTGACGCGATGAGGAATGAGTCGGCTGCGTAGAGTGGGTCCTCCTGTGTTTGTGTGTGTGTGTGTGAGAGAGAGAGAGAGAGAGAGAGAGAGAGAGAGAGAGAGAGAGAGAGAGTCTATAAGACATGTTAATGTGACTTGGCAGCAAGGGCAATTTCTCTACTAATTGAAACACAGTTGTGTAGATGGGGGGCCGGTTGTACCTGGTCTTTTTGGGGGGGTTCTGATCACTTTGCCAGACGGACCAATTAACTACCTTCCACTTGACCCTCCTAAATCCTTTTGTCAGGTTAGGACAGAGGCCACAGCTCCACAGCGTAGAGCTGACAGCCTATAGCTGTTCACACACAGCACACATGACGTTTTGTCAACACAGTTTGAGAAATATCTTGGTGTGTGTACCTTAAAAGAAACAACATTGTTGACGTTGGCACCCTGAGTCATCAGCAACAACCTGCAGCTTCAGGTGTTTGCATCATTCATGGTTCTGCGTTACAAGTTGCATGTTGGTTGGAAATTGGGATGTGAATGTCTCTTGTATATTTCTATGTATCAAGCTTGTCTTTCATACATTTCATACATTTAAACAGTAAAACAAATAGAAACCTCTTGCAAAGGACTCGGTTGGATTTGCCGTCCCTGTACCCCTGAACCTCCTCCACAAGATAACATGTACGTTTGTATCTAAGGATTTGTGTATACCTCATTTTGTATGTTTTACGTGTTATGTGAAGCACTTTGTAACTGTGTATTTTAAAAGGTACTATACAAATAAAGTATTATTTCTTCTTATTATAACAAGACTTCAAATGAAACAAAGTTCTGCTGAACGGTCTGACTTCATAGATGAATATATAATCTACATTTCAGTTGAACATGACATTTATTAAAATATGTCTGCTTTGCATATCCCAGGATGTAGTTGTGTATAAATACTCACTTTTTACTTAGCATTTTAGGTTTTGCTTTGATTTAATTGTGTCAAGAATAGATCTATAATGTCATAGAAAGCACTGGAAGTTTTATTTAAAGGTTACAGTGAAACATTATTACATTTACATTAGTGTCACCACATATCCTACTTCCTCCTCTCTGCCCTTTTCCACTTATCACTTTTTGCCTTCCTCTTGCTATCCAACTCTGTCAGCCCCCATCTCACAGTGCTATGCTCCATAACAAGAAGTGATCGCCTCCTCTGAAAGGCTTTTTTTATGTGCTGTTATTTTCACCCTTCTCTTTTCCCATTTTTTCCTCTTTCCCTCACTTCCTCTTGTGTATTTACTCTTGTAAAATGTAATTAGTTCTGACTGTACGATCCATATTTGCCAACAATGGCTAAAAAAGAAATTCAGCTCTCAGGACAACAGCTGGAGTTCAAATTAAACACTGTATTTCTATATTTATCTTTTGGTTATTTATTTTTTCATGTATTTATGTCTGTGAATTTGTAAAATCAAGACATGATGGTGTGGAAATATACAGTAAACCATGGTATAATTTAGAGATGCCAGTCACCTGAGGACTTAGGTTTACATGAAGATTACCAGCACACAATGGTGTTCCATTACAGTGTGTGGCAAGCAAACTTATGATGCTGCTGGAGACACAGACTAAAGTCTTGAATAAATTTAGACCTCTGTTGCAAGAGTTAAAGTCATTTTGTGGCTCTTGTCTGCTTATTGCCTTTAAATCATTTTCACTGAGCACGATTACATAAACACTTGTATGCCTGCTTTTTTAATCATATTCGGGATATGGTGTTTACATGGGACATATTCAGCTGCCAGTATGCACGGTGTATGTAGGTTGGTCTTTGTTCTCCACATCCAGCAGATCTGCTATTTTTGTACTGTCTGTTACCTCAGCAGTTGGGGATGAACCTACTTTGGTTCACGCCTGTCTGGATTCTACTCAGTTTATCATTGTCTTTTTCCATCTGCATATGATCACCAGTAAAAGAAGCATATTCAGACTGTCACAGTGTCATTCTATTGTGATTTCCTTCTTGTCACTAACAAATACTGTAAGCCATGGGGGTTGCCTGGCTTGGGCAATTAAATGTTACGAGGTGAACAGGAAGGAGCTAGCGATGAAAATAGAGCTAGCATTCAATAATAACGAGCCGGTTCAGTTTGTCTCTCAATAAGATTACACCCCTACCATTTCTTTAATTCACACATTCATGTGTGAATGGATTTTGCACAAACACGTTGATAAACAACTGCTGACTGAAATTATTTGTAAAGATCATTTCACACCCTCCAAATGTTAATAATCCTTATTTTACTCCAGAAAATATCCTTCTCACACTTGGGCTATATTTATGAACAGTGTGTTAAATACATAAGATTAAACCTCCCTGATAGTTTATAGCTCAAAGAAGGCTGTAGTGCATTTCTCAAATTTATTTCACTAAATCAGTATCGTACAACAACAAGAAATACACATGCACGCACGCACGCACGCACCATTATCCTCTATGTGTTCCCCCACTACGGCCTGCCAGACCAAATAACTCATAAAGGGCACACTGGCAAGGAAAGATGAACCTAAATGGTGACAGTGTGTGTGTGTGTGTGTGTGTGTGTGTGCGTGTGTGTGTGTGCGTGTGTGCGTGTGTGTGCGTGTGTGTGTGTAAGCAACAGTGGCACCACACACACTTTTGGCCTCTATATACTTCACACTTTGGGGGTTAACCCAAGCTCCTTGAAACTCAAAAGATGTTATACCTGAGAGAGGTGGTTTCAGACACTGTCAAATGAATCCAACAAGTACTTTCTTCGTTGTCTAACAACCTGACAAGAGTTCAGGAAGTCACTGGTTCGGCCAAGACATAGTTACAGCATATACATTTCAATTAAAGCACAAGTCATAATTTTTACATTTGAGTTTTTGTATAAAAAGCAAGCGTTAGAGGTGCTGATATGGCAGATTCGTCAGCACAAGTATTTTAAAAATTGTCTTTTAAACTGGGGTGAGGTCGTTGATAGTTAATATGAAGGGGAAAGGTTTAACAGTAATATTAAAAACATGAAACCTGCATATGTTTATTGCTCTTTAATTAATCAGGAAGACAGATTGTTTGACCTGGTTTGACCTGTGAGAACAAATATTGGACACATTTTGGTTTGTGTCTGAAAACTTGTTGGCTTATTACAAACTTGATACACTTAATTTTTCTTATTTTACGTGAAATTGATATTTGTATCAAAATGAAGAACACTGAAGAAAAAAGAATTTGCTTTTTACATTTGGCACAGATGCTTGAAAACTGTGATGTATGCAATCATCCAACAGAACTTGAGTTCAGAGGATACTGGGCTGGGAAAGTGACAGAGTGAGACTGAGGGATAGATTTAATGCTACTTCTTTTAGCCGATTCAGTTCATATTCTCACGAATAAGTAGTAAACATGGTTAATGTCCAGTTTCTGACTTCTGTCACTTTGACAGCACGGCTAATGTGCACAGTGATGCATTGCGATATTTAACTAAAGTGTCGCCATGTTTGGAGTTATGTGCTAGTTATTGTGAAGAGTGAATGTTTTTTTCCTCCTTATTCTGCTTTTCATCACTAAGTGCTGAGTGATAACACAGAAATGCAGAACCTGCCGCAGAGGTGTGATATGAAAATTGCGGCGCACTGACTGATGAGTTTTGCGCAGCAACACAGGAAATTCAACACCATTCAGCAGCTGAGATGCCTTTGCTTCTGTGGCGCTCGTTGGGTTAGGCTGGATTCATTTTGATTTTTTTCTGAGAGGCAAATACAATGTGCTAGTAAAAACAGCCTGATCAAAAGGGGCATATCAGCAGTTTGTTATTAGCCTTGTCCCTGCAAGTGAAGCGATTTGTGGGAAGTAGCCTTTTGTTTATGTTCTGTACCGAACGTTTAATGCTAATGCACTGCACAGGCAATGTATTGTCCCCACTGTCTGTTTGTGTCTGCAGCCATCATGCATTCAGACACAAACATCCTTACGATCCAACGAGTGCTTTAAGTCCAAAAGATTGAGCATGGCTACATATGCATCCTATTATCTCATCTGGTCAGTGCTGCACAGTAGCTGCGTGCTGTGCCAGAAGCAGACGCTCTGGTAATGCAACACACTGACGCTGGACATCTGTCACATAATCTATCAATCTGATGAGTGCTATGTACATTCTATACCTATAAGTGTTCTGTCCTCTTCTATGGCTTATATTTGCTAGAATTATATCAGTAACTTTGGTGTACTTATTAAATGCTGAGTTCAGACATCACAGTAATTTTACTACAAATATTACTACAAGTCTAAAATTATTGCATTTTTAAACCACAATCTTTTCTAAACCTTGGCCAAACAAAAGGCAGAAGATAAACCATGGTCTTTGAGCTCAAATTCCTGCACACTTACTTTTCCTGAAACTGGTGGAATGAGACTGGGTGTAATGGCATTGTGGACGTTATGACATGAGTCATAATCAGGTACACGTTAATATTAATGGAATATTCTATCAGCAACACCTGTATATACCACATTCAAAATAATGTCTTGTTCTGAATAAGGTCAATAGTCGGAACATTGGTGCATGTAAACATTTCAAGGATAAAAGGTATTTTGCTATAGATTGACGACTTGTGGTGGAATCCTTTGTTTCCATTCTTGGATCCTGAGCCAGCTCTAGAGACATCAGTTCTACCAGACATCATAGTAAATAGTTTTAAATGTGAAGGTGCATGCTTTTCATTCCATTTCTGCGATTAGAGTGCCTACTGACCTGTGTTGGCCCTTGTTAGGTGGTAAGTTGTACTAGTCGACGGGGGGCTGTGGGAGATTTCACTCCTAATTGGGGCTGTTTTGGTAAGTGGATGAGAGGGTGGTGAGGACAAGCGCATATGAGGTGAACTCCCTTCCTGCCTATACTCTGAAGTAAATCATTATCTGACTGACCAACCAGGGCCATGCTGGATGTTAAAGACAGTCCCCACCTGACTGGTCTTATTTTAATTTTCTATACAAGGAAGCAAACCAACAAAAACCTACACAGTCACGTTTCTGTGTGCATGTGTGCTTTTCTGTATTTTCATAAGTATCATGTCCTACCTAAAATACACCAAATTTCTAATTCAACCTAATCTTCGTCCATAAGGTGTTAGAATTGGAGCCTGGGTGAGAAATTGGGTGACCTGGGCTACTTCATCTTTGTATTTACCAACCTGGCAGGTTTGTATTTGCTATGAAAGAAAACAGATTACTCTGAGAAAACATTAGATATTTCATGAATATTTATTTACTTGTTATTTTATTCTGAGAGGGAACTGAGCAGATCAGTATCAATCCCTTTTCGATATTTGATATTTGCAACTAAATGAACTAAAGTTACAGACCTTCTAATTTACTTTTTTTTAAACAAAGCAACTCCCAATGCAACCACCCATTCTTATTTTTTACATTTTTAATTAAATCATAGTGAGCTATATTATGCCAATATAATAATATTATTTTGTCAGTAACTTTCAACATCCACTGCAAATTATGAGCACAAAATCACCATGATCGAATACATTTGTGAGTTTTTTTTCAAAAGTTTAGAATGGGTCCAATTCATATATTAATCATTTATTGTTTAATAAAATCAAGTCAGTGTTTAAAACACTAATATTTTGTCGGCAGCTAAACATATAGATGTGTTTGTCAGGAGTGTCAATGGTAGCTGAAACCAATTTCAAGCAAGTGGAGCAGAGAAGACAATTTCTCAGTTTTTAATTCGGCTCATACTTTCAGGTTTGGCATGCAAATGGTTTGAGGTAAGATTAGTCTACAAGGGTCCTCACTAGTATAGTAACAGACATGTGTATGGGAGTCTATTTTGAGCTTCATCAGAGAGAACAGGACTATGCAGGGTTCCTCAGCTTCCTCATCATTAGCTCAGCAGGCCCTGAGACTCATTTCCTGCATTGTGCTATTGTAGTCCCTCCCCAGGGATCTCCACCACTCTCTCCATCACTCACTTCTCTCTCTTCCCTCCTCTCACCTTTTATCCTGCTCATCTGTTCTCTCCTTTACCCTTTCCTCCATTTCCCTCTCTGTGTGCAGTCTTTTGATGTTTATTCTATACATGGTGCACATCAGAAAAGCTCTCCCCATGCTAGGGCTCCCCACAGGACTTTCTCTCTCTGGTTTGCAAAGAGTGTGTGGCAGGGTGCTGTTGAAAATGTTTTTAACAGCACGGTTCCAAGGTTTAATAAGTTGGTCTTCAGTCTGAGAATTAATTTCAACACCCTGAAATTAATTTTCATCTATACACCAGTGTTTCGCACTGCACTGCATTGCAAAATAATTAATTTCAATTTGGTGTAGTTTTATTTGTATAGCACCAAATCACAACATAATTTATCTTAAGACTTAACAGTTTCATACAGAAACCCACATCTGCTATGTTACCTTCTGGTCGTTCAGCCCCTTCACTTCTGATGATCTTGCCTCACCTATCTTGTCCGAATCAAATTCTGATGTTATTGCTGTGAATCCTGGTCATGTGGGTCAGTGAATCAATGTCTTGATCATTCCTGGCTTACAGCTTGAAGTCATCCATGTAGAGGAGGTGGCTGATGGTTGCTCCACTTCGGATGCAGTATCCATCGCCACTCGCTCTGCAATGATCTGATTGAGGGGGTTCAGACCTGAGCAGAACAGCAGCGCATGGGGACAGATGTCTTGCTATAGGCTCCACTTGATGGTAATTTGCAGCTGGCCTTGAGTTGACCTCATTTTCCACAGTACCATCGAGTTCCTTATGAAGACTCTCAAACCCCCATTTCTACCAAAGTGGATGAAGTGCTGTTACTCATTCAGAGCTCGTTCAATGTGCGAACAGTTTGCTTTTCCATAGGCCGCCTTAATGCCACGTCATTACATCACCATATACATCACTGTCTATGTCTCTGATTTCCCAGCAATATTTATACGACAGGAATATGTAATATATTACACAGTGATAGGCTGAGTCCATCGTCGTTTTTTTGGGGGGGTGATTTGTCATTTTATTTTGCCAATATAATGGTCAGCCTCTCTAATTCATTTAATTCATTCTCTCTCAGGCATTAACATGTCTTATAGACTCTCTCTCTCTCTCTCTCTCTCTCTCTCTCTCTCTCTGCATGTGCTGACATGCAGACATACCAACACACACACACACCAAAACAGTTTAAATGTTGATTTGTTTGGAATACAGAGAACTGATGAAGGAGTTTGTGGACTGGTTTCTAACGGTATTGCCTCCTGATCAGTGCAGGGAAAACTAAAGAACTGGTGGTAGACTTCCCCAGGCGCAGACACTCCCCCCGACACAGGTGAACATCCAGGGATTGGACATTAAGATAGTGACCTCTTATAAGTACCTGGGTGTTCACCTAAATGATAAACTAGACTAAACTGATCATGCCAGGGCACATCTAAACTGTAGGAATTATTGTGTTCTTTACCCTTGAATGGGCCCTTTATATTTAAATACTTTATATATACATCAGGAGAGGTCCTCACTTTGGAGGCCACCATCTTTTTTCAGTCGTCCAAACTGGGAAAACTAAACACACTGAAGGCTGCCACAGGTTCTCTTTCATGTTTGAAAGGGGAGGGTGAGGTGAGGGGTATTCAGCTGCAACATGACACTTCACCACTAGATGTCACTAAATCTTACACCCTGAACCTTTAAATTAGTAAAATCTTTCTTCATAGCTGTGGGCATTCATTCTTTTATTCAGCTGCTCCTCACTCTGCACACTCTCCCATCAACACAAATGTTGTGTTTATTTGCACACTGCAGAACTGAAATGAGATCCGATCACAAGTGATTACAACACAGTTTTGGTTTGTCTTGTTGTTGCTGCCTCTGACGTAGATGGTTCTAGCTTCTAGACCAGCAATGAGTTTTTGCCACTCTGGAACTGGTTCCAGATTAGGCACTGGCTTCGAACCGGCCCTTGAACTGCCTTAGTGGAAAAGGGATATGTGTGTCCTGTTGATGTTTTATGGTTCCCTGTGTGTTGTAACGAGTTATAGGCTTTCTTTAGTCAATCCAGGTGGTGCACAGATATGTCTATTCTATTAATCTCAAGAGACTGCCCTGTCTCTGTTGTCGAACAGTAGCTGATGCAGTTAGTTTCTTCAGCCAGTTGCCATCTTGGATGTCTGCCATTGTGATGTTCGCTGATTCTTGTTCTGGATTGTTTCTGCTGATCCATTTTAATGTTAATGTTAGATGGGATTAGCGTATTTATATATAATAATAGTAATATAATAATATATAACAATTTCTCTTAATATATATATACGTCGTACCCTGTTTTTACTCACAGCTCCTGTCTATCTGACCCAAAATCAAGACAATTATACTGAGCGGGACAGTGGGACAGCAACAGCAAATTAATGCTGAGCTCCATCAGTCTTACATCAGAAACCGTATTAGTTGAACATTACTTTAAATTTAATACCAATGTGCTTTGTATTTGGAGATGATTTCTTTCATATGATGATATCATTTTTTTTAGAATATAGGACAAGATGTTAAATACCCCTTGCCCATTTGAAGGTCTTCTGCACAATTTAGGTTACCAACTACCAGTAGATGTTAGCAGGTGTTAGTGGCCACCAGTGGATGTTAGGGACATATCTGCAGTTGTGCACCTTAGTGTCATCAAGTGTTTTGACCTTGTAATCAATGATACAGGACGAACTTGAGGGTACGCTGAGGCTAAAGGTAAATCTGACTGGCTAGTGGCTTGTATGGCAGCACTATGAAAACCATGTGGTCGCTCAGTAGATCAGACATCATTACCTCTATGCCTTTTTAAACTAAACACTGTCCCATTTTAGAACATTGGGACAAGATGGATAATATCCCTTGTACGTTCTGCTGCACTAATTAATGCCTACCGCCAGTGGATGTAATCAGATGTTAATGGCCACCAGCGGATGTTAGGGACATGATCTATATGATGATATTCATTTTATTGTAATTCATTCAGTATACTTTCATATTTCATTTTGATATTATAAAATACTGTTTCAATCAGTTCCAAAATTTGAGTATGAAGGGGATATTTTAAGTCCTTTTGAAACTCATGTCAGAATGCACTTTATTTGCATCGCTCTGCAGCTCAGCTGGATGCGAAGTTATCATTGGAAAATAAAGCAGTTTCTGAAGGAGAAGAAATATATTTATTGCAAAGCCAAGTTCAATTCCCCCATCAAGAGTCCAATTTATTCTCATTGCATGCATGGTCATGACTCCAATCATTCAGTGAAGAGGAAGGTGTAAAGGCCAAACACGACAGACAGAAATTGGGTTATGAAAGGGATGAATGAGACTCACTAGGAATTAATTTGAATCAAAAGCAGACAAGTCCTAAAGTTCTTTTGTTTAACACTTCATGTTGTCCTTGGTGGATTCTGTGTTTTTGGCACAGTCCTAATCGTTTCTGACAGCAGAATTTCTGCATGTCTCCAGTGTTTTACAGTGTCCAAGCCTCATTCAAGAAGGCAAATATCAACAGGGTATCATACAAGATCTATACGTAATAGCGACGGAAGATATATGGAGGGCAGCATTGAGTGAAACAGCTGAAGCTGGACTAAGTTGGTTGCTGATTAAATTGAAGACAGGAACAATGGACTGATGGTGGTGGATTGTTCAAAGGTTTATCCTTTTGCTTTGACCGCCCTGAGTTCTCGCTGGCTTTGTTTTAAGAGACAGGAAATATGCTCTGATACCTGACAGTGAGCACAGCAGCTGGAAATAATGTAAGGTAACTGTGGAAGAGATGATGACCCAGAGAGCAGCTCTGACTCTAATGATCACAGTTTATGTTTAAATAGTAGTTAGCCAATGTTATTTTATTTTTAATTTTTATAATATATCTATATCAACAGCTATTGCAGTAAATATCAGTCAGCTTGACTTGACTGTTTAGCCAAATAAAGTGGGCTCTCACAAAGGCTCCTGAGTATTGAAATGTAAGGAGCCACGCCCTCTGTGTCTGTGAGATGTAAATTCAATACTTGCTATTTGACCACATGTACTTGTAGGCAACTGGCTCCATCATGAGCCTTATTGTTCACATACTGGTACAAAGCATGTTGAGGGCACACCACAGAACTCAGACTAAAGATTGTAGTAATAGTAATAGTGCTCTGCTCTATAATCTTTGACTCTGCCACTTCCGGATTGGCATGTGGACAACATAAACAACATTTGGCCAATTTTAAGATCAAGACAGAAAAAGCGATGACACTTTATACAATTGCGGGTCATTCCGAACCAGGCCATACAGCTTGAATGCAAGATGCTTCCACATTTCCGAAATTCTCTCAAGTAATTCTTAAAATATCGCGTTCACGAGAATGGGACGGACGGACAATCCGAAAGCATAATGTAATCTCTGGCAACTGGCTGTCAGCGGTGCGGACGCATAAAAACAAATCGCTACCTCCATCATAGTGTGTTACGTTTGTTATTTTCACTAACACTTGAATCAGGAACAGTTTTCAGAACCTCAGATTCAACGGTTAAACAAACATTTATTAACATGCCCACAGAAAGTGATGTGAATTCTACAAGTCTTATGGTGTTTTAGACCCCTTTGTGATGTCATCAGGACTAGAAGGGGGTGGAGCTGAACGTAGGATAGGAATCTCCCCCGGGGTCTAGACACTGGTGGTGGTTGAGGATCCAGATAAGGTGATGATGATTCTGCTGAAGACTGGAGGACATTGGGGTGGAGGTGGGTTACACGCGTCACTTAATGACGGCTGACTGCAGAAGAGATGAGAAGGGATTTAAAGTTTGACAGCAGCCGCATTGGCTGGAAGAGACTGTGTCAGTATCTTATTGGCCATTTCTCAGCTTTCACTCTGTCCAGTAGCCTGCCCGAATTGAGGCCTGGAGTCAAATGGTGAACCCTTGGTAGTATTGTAAAAGAAGTAATGTATCATTAACTTGTACAATTTAAAAAATTTATAAACATTTATTTGTTGTGTCTAGCTGTTGGGGCTATAAAGACTTTTTTTCAAATTGATGAAGTTGATCAACAAGTCGATTTATGGCCGTGCAACATTTATTTAAAAAATGAAGGCCCACCATGCAACATTTGCTGCAAGTGAGCTTGAGAAATTGAGAGCAGCTTCTATGTTGCAAACTGAAAAGTCATTAAGTGTGAGCCTCCCATTTCTCACAAATACAGTTTACATTTCCTCTCCCAGCCTTCATAATCATTGTGGAACAAATTAGTGGTCTGGGATGTGAGTTGCCCAGTGTTCTGTACCAGAGCCGTGTTCAGAAACACAGGTTTCTTAGTAAATGTTTGATCCTGACGGATGATGGTGGTGAGTGGGTGGCCTATAGGGTCTCTCCAACTGCTGGGCCTTGTTAGTACTTGCAAGCATCTGTGTTTGTCTGAGTCTGTGTTCATGTGTGGGATTTATTCTGCACAGCAGAAAAGAAATAAATGGAAGAATTAAAAGCTTCTTATCATACATATGTCATACATTCACATCCACCCACGTTGGGTCCTTTGCCTGTCTTGCGTCTTTGGTATGCTTTGCAGCAGAGGATACCAAAGACGTGAGGCAGGCAAAAGACTTTAACAGCAACACCAGTCACTCTGTGCAGTTTAAACAGGATTTCCGATGATTTGAGAAAACAGGCTGCTACTCCTGTGTAATACATCAGCTGTTAGTAGCTTTTCACAGATTCTTTTTTAATACTGTTGCATCTGAGCGTCATTACAAATGATCCAATGACAACAGTAGTTTTTGTTTGACAGTGGTGATTGAACAGAGGCTGCAGAGTTCAGCCTCAACCTAAATTTTATCATTACCATGACAACAACACTAATCTCACATCTCTCTATCTTTTACAACAGTTAAAGGATTTTTTATATCAAACATCTTTTAATATTAGACGCAAATCAGATCAGCATGAATAAGCCCCAAATTATACTTTATAGTAACAATACATTTTTATTGACTTTGTTTTGCTTGTCTCCATCTCTAGCTTAACACAACAGTCACCTGCAGCAGAGCTCTGCTCAAGAGCACTGATACTTGGGTCCGACCAAGATCAACACCAAGTCTGATCAGTGTCAGTATCCAGTCATGACTTAGTCCAGGTGGGGGTCAGGATCTATACAGAAGAAACCCTTCACTCAATCCCTGTAACATAGTTCAGCATCAGACATTTGCAAAGGAACATCTAAACAAGCCTGATGTATTTAAGAAACAAGTCCTGTTGACTGATGGAGTTAAAATATTTTTTTCTGGCCACAGTGATAAAAGGCCTGTTTGTAGAAAAATGGTGCAGTAATGCATGAAAATAACACATTTCCATCTCCCAACATCTGTCCACCTTGCCATCTTCTAAACCTAAACATCTGTCCACATCAATGCAGGACGGCCTAAGAATCTCACAGACGCAGAAGGATGTTGTGAAGAATGAGCGGTAAACCCCTCAAACACGAGCTGAAAGACTTAGCTGCTACAGAGTGTTTACAAGCTGATACATGCTAGAGGGAGTGTTAATGAACACACAGCGTGTCCAAACTTTGCTTGTCTTCTTTCATCTCCCTCAAGAGGCGAAGGATTTTGATGTGTCGTCTTATCTTTTATGTATCAACTGAAAACAATGGTAAATTTAAGTGGTATAATTTTTAGTATTGTACTGCTCCAATACTACGATACATATGTGTGTGTGTGTGTGTGTGTGTGGGTGTGTGTATTATTGACCCCCTTTCTTGTGCTTCACTCTTTTCATGTGACTCTTGTTCTCACTCTGGAGCAGATGTGTCTCAGATTTGAGGCAACGCCCTTGAAACACTTGACGAAGAAACTATATTTCATTACTTCCACTTCTAGTATAAAGGCATTTGTACTGTAATTGTTTTTTACTTTCACTTTCATTCCCTTGGCTTCAGGTTGGTATTTGTGGATAAGATAGTGAGTCAGAAATGCCACACACAGACATGTAGCTGTAAGGCCGGTCCTTGTCCGAAGCAGCTTCCCACGGTTTCCCTTTTCCTCGTGCCATGTACAACATATTGTCTGACAGCTCAGAGGTGGTTTCTTCTGTAGTCCTGCATATTTGTGCAGCTCTGAAGGCTGGTCTGTGCAGTTTTAGTGCCTGGATGAGAGTAGCACTGTCAGGCATATGTAAATACTGAAGATGAAATGTGTTTTACAGCAGACACTGCTCGTTATCACATTGTGTGTATGTGTATTGTTTCAACCGTGTGTACTAAGTTTGTGGAAATGTGTGGGGAGAAACAAATTAGGAGTTATTCTTCTTAATTAGTGTATACATTTCATGTGATTCTTTTTGCAGGGCACTCAGTCGGCCTTTTTACAGACGGTTGCTTGCTTACTGTTGGAGACATATTGCCATCAGTGTAAAGACAAATACCAATTTCAGTTCTGTGACAGGACCTGAAAGTCTGAAACTACCCAGACATCCACCACTTGACCTCACCATGCATAACTTCTCCCAGATTACATAGACCACCCTATGTACCCCTGGACTGACACTGAATGTTTCCACTGGACATAACTGCTCAATATGGTTGTAATACATACAAAAAACAGATCCCTTGCTAATTTATTAATAGTCCTTAATTTATCATCATATTTTACCTCAGACTGTATGTGGTCATATTTTGTATTTCAATGTACATCTACTCAATGTAAATACAACATTGGCAGCTTGGCTGATATATATCACTGTTCTTACCAGTTGTTTTGAATGAGTAAATGATGAATTGTATAGAGTTTTATTCATAACATTCATAACATTACTGAAGCAAAGCCTGCAAACAAGTTTTATCTAGAGTTCTCATGGCAACACGCAATATATACAATATACCCTTTGCAGTATGTTGCTGTACTTAAAAAGCCACTGCTGCTGCTGCTGTTGTTGTTTTGCATTTCATAAACCCCAACTACACCCCAACATCCATCCATAGGTCCCCAATGGCAGAGGCTTCTACCATTTATTTGATTTCCGTACCAGCGCCGGTCCGTGTCTCCGGCTGCATGAAGCCCCACATTGGGCACCACTGTGGCTATAGACCATGCCACCGGGGTCTCCCACACACAGCCAGAGGCGGTACTGGTGCTTTTCAGCATCTTTATTAAAATAACCAGATGAAAACATAAACTTACAAACTCTTTAACTTAAAGCAGCTGGCGACTAGCTTTGCAGCTCACTATTTTATCTGAATTATTATTTTAATATGTTGAAATGTCTTATTTGAGATAAAATATTAAATTTAAATTATTTTGAAGGAGAAATGTTCCTCCTCCTAAAGTTGTTATAGTTTTCTGATGTACTTCAAAACATTGGCCAAACACCAGGGCTGGGAATATTCACTTATCCCCCAATTCTGTACAACGATATTTGGGCAGTTATTCAGTCATGTATCATGATTTTATAGTATTATGATTCTTAGTTTTCTTTATTGTGTAAGTATTGTAATTCGATATTGCAATGTGTTCTTTTGAAACACCCATGTTGAGAAAAAAAGAATTGTGATATTTAAGTTAATTGATAGTTTTTGTGACCCCATGACCACTGGGTGAAACCCTTCCACCTGTTTACCTGAACTTACTTTGAATGTGTAATGTTTTACTTTTTGCACTTCACACAAGAGAAGCTGCTGTTCATCATATGAAATCCCACTAGAGCCAGCTCTTCACCTTAAATGACCAATATGAGTTGAGCCAATGAAAACCACATATCAACTGTTCTCTGGTTGCTTCAGCTGCAGCAGAGCGATGGACTCTGATGTGATGACTTAGTGGCTCACAGTGTAAAGGCTCAGTTTGCCTATTAGGTTAAGAGTGCTAACGTTGAATGTGAATGACCACATCTTTAATGAATCACTCCCGGTTTATGGCTCCCTCACTTCACTACCCCCCATCTCTCTCTCTCTCTCTCTCTCTCTCTGCACCAAGCTAATTTCCACAGGCAGGTATGAACAGATTGTTTGCAGCTTAGGAGCAGAAATATAATTTAAAGTCAATGAAGAGCAAAATTGTTATTTTACAGGTTGTTGACATCTGAGCAGCATGCTCCTCAAACGGAAATAAAGAAATGGTGTGCTGAGAAGAAAAACAAACCTGTGTGCTGCTAATATTAGCACCAACATTTGTAGGTAAATGTAAAGTTCTCTACAGACTGTGCTACAGAAACTGCAATATTTTGGAATTGACAGACATGAGGAGCTGGTTATAGCTTTGTGATATACAGAGAATAGCTGTTGGAGCTTTTAAAGGCTGCACTGGGGTTTTATGTGTATGAAAGAAAAAGAGGAGATGTTATTGATAAAGAGTGAAACTAAAGAAATGTGGCTGGTATAGTATTTAAAGAGCAGTGTGCAGCTGTTGCCTCTCAAATAATTATTATCTGGATGAGCAGAGGAGCTCCACATGAAGAGATGATTAAAAACATAATGAATTAGCCAGAAATCATGGCTGTTTTCCATTTTCCACACAATATGATAACATGGAAAAAACAGCTGTAATGCCTGGTGAGGGATTGAATACAGTAACCCAAAATTATCATATTATGTGTCTTTATTGAACATACCCATAAAACATTACTGGCAGAAGCTGGCTAATAAAACATAAACATAATTATTGCAATATGATTTTTGATTCTTAAGCATTACACAAGCACGGTGAGGAGGTATTACACTTATAATCGTTTTGAATGTTCCTCACCTTTTCTTCGAGAAAAAGAAAACAATTTAAACTTCAAAAAAATTATTGTTTTACATTTATTATAATAATTATCAACAGTGTTTTAAATAACTAACCCATTGTTCTGTTTCACCATACCACAGTTTCCATGCACAGATACTGTGAACAAAACTAATTTACTGAAAAGACCGGCCAATCCAGTACCAACAGTCAGGCAAGATTTAATTACAGCGATGACATGACTCAGTTATTGTAGTGATGTAATTGAGTAATTCAACCTCTGATCATTTTCTGTATTTTTCTGGGCCGTTGTGCTTTTTTAAAAAGCTGACAGGGAAAGATGACAGGAAATAAGGGGAAAGGATGGAGAATACAGAGGACCAGAGACATTCTGGTTCACGCTCAGCGTCTATTATCTGTATCTATGTTGGAAACCTCTAGCTCTGGCTACAGTGTATTGAAGTGACTTGTTTGAAGTATATCAGCAAAAAATGTTTTGTGTTTCACAGAGAGCTGAGGAAGCTATATGAGCACCCCTGTCTCACTCTTCCTGCCTGTGAACTTTTGTTTTAGAATTGTCCCCTAAGCTAAAATAATGACTCAGCATTTCAGTTTACAGCTAAGTGTACCCTCCATAGGTAAAGCCAATGTACTCATGTTCCTCTAATAGTAACTTTAATATTTCATGCCTCCATAGTTCCCAGTAAACGTCCTCTTCTGTTTTCAGTAGGTCTGTTGTTCATGTGAAGCTTGGAGGCTGCTTCAGCTCACTGGGCCACGTCCTGCTGGCTCTGAGCAGCAGAGTATCTGAGCTGTTTCAGGACTATGTTTCACTATCCTTATACAAAATGTATGTTTAATAGCTGTTATTTGCCCATTGTGGAGAAATCATGTTCACATATGTATTTAAATATAATACATCTTCTTCCATGATTTAGTACAAACAATCATGCAAGTTAGAAGTTGGCACAAACACAAGTGTTTGGTGCAGCTGCATTGTAATTTTAAAAACTGTGAATTGAGACAGGCAAAAGAAAGCATGTGACATACATGCACTTCATGTTAGCATTTAGATTGCCTATGAGATTCTGTGAAAAACACGTTAGTAGCATCACAGAATCATTCTCGTTGGCTACATTAATGCACCTTCTATTTTGGCCTGGTGCATATTGGAAAATGTAGTTCCTCCAACATGGGTAACAGCAGGAGAAAACACTACTCAATGCGCCAAAGCCTCCTCTGCTTATGTCCTTAAATACTGAACATTTTAAATGTTGAAATAATATTTAAATATAGTGGCTGCATAATACAACAATAGCATTTAACTTCAATCCATCTTAGAAATTGCTAAAAAAAATTGATAACTCCATGTATATGATGACTCTTGTATAGAGGCAAATCTCAATTATTTGATAATGAATATCTTTTTATTGTGACATTTTTAATTTACTCTTTAATTAACTTCTCTCCCCAATTCTCTCACCAACAACCATTGGAGTCAGATGCCCCTTTTTTAATGAGATGAAGACACAGCAACAGTCAACTGTCCAATTACAGCTTTGGGGTGGGACATGAGCCAATGGCTGTTCTTAAACCTGCATGCTCGCAGGCTGAAGGTATTGATGGCACATTGAGTAATATTCTGATTGACTGCAGTTTAAAGGTGGTTTGTGGATGGAGTATCCTGCAGGGAGCTGTACAAACACTTGAAAACCAAATGTTAAGACTTGCTGAATTACTGTGTTTTAAAATGTATGTTTAATTGTGACCAAGTAAATGCATAGATCAAACTTAGATGAATACAACATGTGTTGTGATGGCTTTCACTTGAGGTATTTTATATCTTCCACCTTGCTGATGCAGTCTCGACAGTAATAGTTAATAATGATAATAATGATGATTCTAACTAAAAACTCTGACATCCTCCTCATGTTGCTGAGATGAGCTGGTGCAGTTTGTCTAAGAGTCAGACTTGTTGTTGATGATTCTTGATTTGTCTCTGGGGCCGAATGATGAAGTTGACTGGCCAGTGTCTCAGATCAGGAAGATCAGGATGACCTGTTCTTACAAAACCTCGTGGTCAGCCTGACTCTGCTGTGAAGACACAAGAGCTTCCTTTGATGAAATAAGCTTCCATGAAAGAATCAGGAATTAAATGTTGAGCATTGCAGAAAAATGTATTATATAATCTATGTAGTGCTTGATTACCTATTTGATTTATGAGTTACGTACAGCCGAGAGCAACATATGTTGTATACTTGTCTGTGTCTACCTGGCTGCAAAGAGTCTAATGAAGTTAACCACAGCTGTAAGTCTCAGGGTTTTCTGTTTGCTTGCTTAGGCAGCACAGATGAGGAACTGGGACAGAGCTCTGAGTGGGTGTGGACCTGTGTATATATGTGTGTGTGTGTGTGAGTCCACATGTGAATGCTGAGCTTCTGATTTCTGTTATTACCAGCATTTCCCAGCATGAAACCAACCTGCTTGCCGGACAAAAATACTGATATTCTACAAAATCCCTGTATGTTTTTACCAGCTGCGACAGCTCTCTATCCCTTTCTCCCTGTGTGTGTGTGTGTGAGATCATGGCAAAGTGTGGTCCTGGAAACTCCTACTAGCCTACTTCGACCACATCTACTAACTGTCTGCCTGTCTGTGGACTGGTTTCTGATAGTGTCCATGTGCAAGATACAATCATTAAACCTTAAAGTTGTTTAGTTGACATCCCAATGAAAGCTGAGTTGTGTGTGTGTGTGTGTGTGTGTGTGTGTGTGTGTGTGTGTGTGTGTGTGTGTGTGTGTGTGTGTGTGTGTGTGTGTGTGTGTGTGGGTGTGTGTGTGTGGTCTGACCCGTGAGTGCTTGTGGGAGCAGCATTTTTTGGGACTGACTTCATATTGTGGATAATTCTGGGATCTGTGACAGGTGACTGACTAGAGAGCTTGCCATACACAAGTGCTTTTCAAACCACCCTTGACTCATTACGTAAGAAAATTACTTTAATAGTCTTTACTTCCTCAGTGTTAAGAGGCAGCAGAAGCAGGTAAACAAGCAAATTACACAGATTCATTAACTCAAAGGAACGCTTACAAAAATAATCACTTAACCATGTCACATTATGTCAAAGCCTTTCATCTGTTTTAACATAGGCTATCATATTATATTTTCCTCTCTGATAACCCAGCTGTAGTGATCTCTGTGTGTGACCAGTCATCTGAGACAGAGACAGGCAGGAAAATATGGAATCCTACAGTGTCACTAGAGTGTGTCATTGTTATGTAAAGGTATTTTGAATATTCCTACAGAAGTCATTTTTAAGATAATTTTTCTCTTTACTGCATATTTGATAGGTTTGTTCAAAGGAATGATCATAACACATGTGCAGGAAGGTGAAGATGTCCAAGGAGAGTGAGTGCAGGGAAATCATGAGACAGGACAGACCTTGAATTTCAAATATCTGCTACTATTGCTGTCATGAAGGTTTGATTCAGTCTGGTCCATTTTCCTTGTTGGTGTAGTAAACAGCTGAATGACAAATTGAGATGGTGGTATTAGGAGGTGGGAGCATCACTGCGAAATGTACATTTTACTCTGTAGTTTTATCCAGTGCAATAATATGAAGGATACTGTTCTGCATAAAACAGAAGTAGCAACATGCCCTCCATTAACAGGTTGTGAACAAACTTCGATTAGGTTCCAGAGAAGACTCAAGACTTTCACTGTCAACTGCTAACTGTAGGTTCATCTTCTCTTATTTAACATGCAGTGAGGTGAACCCAAGACGCTGGTTACATTGTTGTCTAATGACCGCAAGGACCCGCCATATAAACAGCGTCTTTCTGTGACTGACTGAGTGTGAAGTTGATTTTTTTTCCCTGTAACCAATCAACCCATCAAAACCTGATCAACGATGAGTCTTGGACCATTTACTATAAATGGTCACATCCTTCACCAAGTGTCTCGGACTGAATATCCATTGGTTTTAATGCTTGTGCTATGCTTGTGCTATGCTACCATTGCAGAGTATTCTATCATGGAATGTGCATTGACAGGTGTTTGATTGCCTGATGCTGGCCAATGCCAGACGGCACTGAATTGTTTCAAAAGTTTGAGAACGGTTATTTTAGACATGTTAACAACCAGTGCTGTTATTTTTCTGGTGAGGACCAACCACCCCTCACAGCAGGGCACAATTCATTTGATTTAATTTGATTTACTTAGCTGTTTAGGCAACATGAGGGTGATATTAAAGGTCTGGTTTATCCTATACCTACAAACAATAGCTTAAATTATTGCATTATCCCATCATCCCCAGTAAAAATCTCAGATCATCAGGATAGGGGTTGTGTAAAAGTTGTCAAAACTAAGTCCAAATTCGAGCTGGGTAGAGAGATAGAGGTGACTTCTAACTTGGTCAGTATTAAGTAATTATTTGACATTGTGATTCAATACAGTTTTTCTCTACAGCCATTCAATGTATTCCTGGTGCTATGGGCCACATGTTGTCAGTGAGAAGTCCCGTGTGAGATCTGGTAAAGGAACATGTGCCCAGCTCACCATATTGGCTGTGCTCAGTAAAGTTCTCCTAAGCATGATAAACGGCTCAGTGTTGTGTCTGAAGGCCACAGTGTGTTGCTGATTAGGGCTGGTACTTTGGGTTTTTACAGTTGTCATGGCATTTGGAGGCCAGGTCTTGTATAGTGTGAGGGCTCTGCTGCAATCAGCCAGGGAATGAGCTTAATGGTTTATAATGAGTTCAGAGTCCGACCTGCCAGCCATACGAACGAGACAGACTCAAAGGTCAAAGGAGTCCAGCAGATCCTTGTTTTATATCTATACTACAAGAAATGAATGAATGAATGAAACAAAGTTATTCAGTCATGTAACTGTTTTTAAAATGTGTTCCTTGAAGTGACATTGCTCAGAGGAGTTTTGGGTTTTCCTGTTTATACCTTCTGAGAGATTACCTGCCATGTGAAGAGTTAATCAGTCATTAATATAAAGCACTAAAGACCAGACAGAATCAAAATGACTGTAATGTATTACCACTGAGTCAGAACTTGGATTTGAGTCTGTTCACTTGACAGACACGGTGCCCTCATCAAGCCCCAGGGGGAAGAAAGACTGGACCAACATTACAGACGGAACAGAGAGTAGAGCCAGTGTTCAGACTGTCAGCCTGCTGGAAGCTTTGAATGGATTATTGTACATTTCTGCCAGGATTATTTCAGATGCTTCATATCTTTGGAGACAGGGATGGAAAGAAAAAAGGGATAGAAAGCTGGCATTCTCTGATATGATTTAAATTCATATAAAACTACTGTGTACCAGGAAGTATCATTTTGAAGAGACATTATGCCAGAATTTGGTTGTTTGTGTCCTCATATTAAACTTCATATTGACATTGAACAGATGTTCGAATTTCTCAGGATTTCGGTGTCTTCAATGTTTGTATGTGGCTCACAAAGGCTTAACAATCATGATATAACCACTGAAGTGTTTATATCTGATCCAAATGGCCTCGCTACGAGGTGGGATGCAAAGCAGGTTGTCATAGAGATGGGGCAGATGAAATGGCAAACTAGTCTCAGTTCTGCCAATCCCCTCTCCGTGGCTCACCTGGAGGTCCTCACTGAGCCACCTCCACGCACTCATTCAGTCTCTACTGGTGTGAATGTCTGATTGTTGGTTTCGGAGACAATTGTCGCCCCCATCTTATCCCAGGTCAGAAAGGTGTGGGGGCTCTGGTTTTTGGAAGCTATTCAACCATCTTGTGAAGAAGCATACTTGATGATTAACTCGTGGCTCAAATTTAACTGTCATTCTAGGCAGAGTTGATTGGAAACCACTGTACAAACATACACTGTATAGGGCATGCATTTTTCAATGTTTTAATAAAAATGTTAGTTACCTTTGGTTAAGGATCTAAAATGTGTGGTATGGTCTTTAAGGATTTCAACACTGTGAGTGTTGTATGACACGTGACTGAAATTGTATAAAAGGCAAATCCTTTTTGTGCCCTTCCACAACCCTGGCATCCCCTTTTTCATTTTGTTTTGCACCATATGGACCTCTTCCTGCTTTCTTATAACTGGAACTAAATGTTACCAGTGAACACTAATGCGGATTAGCTTCATAGAAACTTTCTAGCAGACATGGTTGAATTGCGGACCCCTGCCAAGGGCACTGGGAAAATAATCCTTCCTTGTGTTATGGACTTTTTTCTCATCAGTTTGCATTAACAATATGGATCAAAATCTAATCCATAGGCACACACCTACAGTGAAGTAAGCCACCACATTAAAGAGAGATTGTCTCCTGCGTTCAACAATCTCCTACCAGCAGTTTCTAATCCCATCAGACACTCTCGCATATCACTACACAAACTGCTGGCTTGCTGCTGGCTGTTTTCTCTCTGTATGAGCTCTTACAAACCATCTTACCACCAACAAAGTCATGTAAGTCTTTTTACCAGCTATAAAACTACAGGAGATCATGTGTGAAGAAACCTAATGGGATTTACACTTGTACATGTTTTATTCATCTATGACACGTGGATTAATGGAGGAAAAGAAGTTAAAGAATCAATCAATAAATCCCTGAATCTATGAATATATGAATGAATAATTAAATTGCATGAATGAATAAATGAACCCATAAGAGGCTGAAACATAATAAAAGAGTACTCCAACTGCCAACTGTAGAGCTTTGGCATCAAGTTGTCTAAATCCACAATTGATTATTCAGTATTTGCACATGTTACGCAGATCTATATTAAAATCAGCACAAACATGCCATAAGAGCTTCTCCAAATATTTGTTCTTTGTTTTCTCAGTAAGAAGACTGACTGTTAGATTAAAGAGATAGTTCACCCTAAAATGAAAATGCACTCATTATCTACTCACCACTATGCTGACAGAGGGTTGGGTGAAGTGTTTGAGTCCACAAAACACTTCTGGAGTCTCAGGGGTAAACAGCGTTGCAGCTGAATCCAATACAATTGAAGTAACTGGTGACGGATTCTTCAAACAGAAAAAAATGGGAGCAATTGTTTACTCACTAAGTTATACCTGCATGATCAGGAACTCTGGATGGAACATGTCATTAAAACAGGAGACCTCTAATCACTCCCATTTGATAACAGTCCACATGTTTCCATTAAAACCAGAATCTTTCCTACCTTTAACAAGTAGTTTTTTTAATAAAGCAACTTTTAACTCAAACTATAATATTTCCCAGCCATCACCAAAATAATCATAATAAAAACCTTAACCACAGTGGTGTGAGATCATAAAGCACCATTTTTATGATAGCCTACTGAAAGACACTGTCAATGTCATTCTCTCAAATTGTGGTGATTTCTCACTTGCTTGTGACCATTTTATGTTGCCCTATTTGCTCACAACCATTGTTTACTGGTTGCATCACAAAAACAAAGATTTTACTCCTCACATTCTTTCATTTGAATACTTTGAGTCATCTGATCCAGTCATTCACAATATACAGTATATCATAATGCATGTAGCAGAATTATGTTTGCATACCAAACTTTAAAAAATACTGTACATGTCCAGGTTATCTGTGTTGTCAGAAGACACAGATTGCTGATACTGAACTATGCAGAGCTCACACAATAGGCCTGGCTGACCATCCGGGCCAGAAAAGCCTTGGCTGGACAGATTCTCCTCATGCCGATGTTATTACTGTTGGAGGTCTGCGATGGCTGTTAGCCGGCTGAGCCCGACAACAAAAGGTGGTTTTATCCTATTAGCGGAGTGCTAACGTGTCTAATTCCTCTCTAGCGGATCAGTCTGTTTCTTTAGATGCAGCAGGCAGAGAAAAGCGAGAGAATACCAAGTTCCACCGCAGTCCAAGACACACAGATCGATCTCATCTGTGTGGGTACAACAAAACAAGGTTGAAGACTGCTCAGACTTCCACTATGCCTGCTCCAAGGTCAGCCAGTGATCCAGGCCTGGGAGGCAGGGTGAAATGAAACCCATGGAGGCATGTCAGAAATGTTAATTATGGTTGACCAGGCATAAATAACATTGTCAGAGGAATTAGAGTTTGTTCCTGTGTGCTGAGTTTCACTGACATGGCAAGAAGTGTTTTGGAGGAGGGCCTGTGCTACCACTTCTCCAGGAAAAACTGTTTTCTAAACTGTATAAATCTGTGCTCTGACACACAGGTTGAAGGGCAGAACTTAGAACACTTTTGACACTCAACTCTTTGACTTATTTTCTATAAATACTTAATTGTGCTTTAGTCTCTCTCTCTCTCTCTCTCTCTCTCACACAAACTGGCACCACAGGGTCTGGGGTGACATCACTTACCCAGGGGAAGCCAATTTTCCTATTTTTGGTGACCAACAGCCAGGAAAAGGCTCTCTCTTTCCATCACTCCCACTCTCTCTATCAGAGTCTCTCACCATCACTCCCCTCACCTCCTCTTTCATCTAAGTTTTTAACACAGCAGATAAGATAGAAGAAAGGTCAGAGGGTGGTGAGATGCAGGGAGGCTGTTGCAGCTTGGTGGTTTTCTTACAAAAAAGCAAGAAAACAGTATACAAACACATCCATTCATTTCAATTCTAATTCAACTGTCAAGCATGTCAGCCATCTTTTTCACATTTGATTTGATTTTGAAGGTGAAATGTTTGTTCAGACTGGAAACATACAGTATTCATAATTTAGCTATATTTCAAACTATATATTTTGTGTGTGTTGCTTGTTCCCTCAGGCTGAGGAGAGCTGATCTGGAGTATTCAGACCAATGGTATATTTTGTTGTTTGATTTGGAGAACTTGTTGACCCCAACAAACCTTCAGGCTGTCTCTTTGCTATGCCTCTGAGCAAACATTGCATCGTTTTTTTTTTTAATCAAACTCAATTTTTTTTTAGCAAATATAGGATGGTTGAATAAATCTTTTTTCTTTTCTTTTTTAAATCAAACAAACAACCAAACCTTAACACAATTCAACCTCAACGCAGTGTTGAGCCAGTTCACACTTAAAAAGAACGGGTTCCGAGTTACAAGTGATGAGTGTTTATTAGTTCAAGTGAGAGCAGAGAGGAGGAGGACACAGAAACTCCAGCTCTGTACAAACCAACTGCAGCTTCTGCTCTGATCATGACGCAGCGGCGCTGATCACTGAGCAGCTGTGACCAGAGAAACTCTGTGTTTCACTGTTCTTCTACAAAGTCACTGACCGGCTGCTGGGTCATTCTGCATATGCGTTAATTCCACAAATGAATCATCCCGCGTTAACGCGTTAATTTTGACAGCCCTATTAAAAACATATCACCAAGAAATGTGTTATTGCTCAACATCACAGTGGCCATAATACTTAGTAAAGGACAAAGTTAAAATTTGACCCAATGGTAGTGATAGACACAGGGTATTACCAAAGGTAACAGCAGCCCAGCCTATAATTGTTATGTATGGTTTGTATTTATATAGCGCTTTTCTAGTCATGATGACCACTCAAAGCTCTTTACATTACAGTTTGCCATTCACCCATTCAAACAAACACTCATACAGTGCATCTAAGCAGCACTTTTTTTTCTATGAGGGGCCATTCGTGGTTAAGTATCTTACCCAAGAACACTTCAGAATGCAGATGGGGAAGACTGGGGATCGAACCGCCGACCTTCTGGTTGGAGGATGACTCTACCCCTCAGCCACGAGGCTTACCCTAATTGTCAAGACTATGTCAACCTGCTGGTGGTAATAAGTGATGTTTGTGTTTGTGTTGTCTGTAGGCATCCAGAATGACCCGCTCAGATGAGGACAGGGACATTGGGTGGGATGCCTGGGGCCCCTGGAGTGACTGCTCTCGAACCTGCGGCGGAGGAGCCTCCTACTCTCTGCGACGTTGCCTCAACGGAGGGTAAGCCTCATTTAACAACTCATAAGACACAATTTGACAGCATCTTCGAAATATTGGAATGCATTATGGCAGAAATCAATTCATTAATAAGGAAAAAATCCAGAATCCGACATCTAGTATGTGATCCCTATACAGAGGTGTTGCTCGCTGCTGGAGATGATGAGGCCTTTAATTGAGTTTGAGCAGCAAATCTGCTCACCATGAAATTTTCAACAGAGAGATATCCTGCTGAATTGTTAGGTTACCTGTTAAGCAGATGTTTCCAGTTCAATCCCTTTACCAGTAACACCGGTTTTTGAATGCCCATCAAGTTTTGAGTCCGTACAGTATGCAGAGAGAGGTCTTGTGACCATGGATTTCCTGTATATAGCTTACTGATATCAAACAAACACTTGTCAATTGTTGGCACAGTAAGTAATGGCTAAAATTTTAAGCAGAACCTTCAGTAAATATTTGGAATCCTTCCGATTTATAAAGGGGGGGGGGCTTATTTTTATTGATTTGGCCACAATTCCTCTCAGTGATGATTTAATTATTCCCTCCAATGTAATTGCTGTGATTTGAAAACATGGTGAAATAATAGTTTGATGGGTCAAAAAACATGAGCAATCAAATAACGAGACAAGTTGTAAAATAACCTATAGGTAATTCAAACTTATTTTACAGTGTTTATATGATTCAGTCTCATTGGAGTCAGACAAAGAGAGAAGATACATTTCATTTTGTGTATTACAGTAATAAAAACAAACTCAAAAAGATGTGCAAAGACAAATCCAAAACATAAACTTCATAATAAATCAGATTAGCAACCCTACAATCAAACCACACAGCTGAATTACTAAACGGTCAAAACTACCCCAGAGCCCCTAAACACAGAGGGGCCTCCAAACGGCCTTGGTCCTCAGTGTGAACCACTTGTAAACAATTTCAACTAGAACACTAAGTCCCATTATGAAAGCCTATTTAAATTCACTAGATCTGGGTTTCTATTTGGATCTGCACCAAATTGAGTATCAGTCCTGTTAAAATGCCAAAAGTTTTTCATCAAGACCCATGAATTAGTCTGAGAAATCAACGAAAATGTAAAAAAACACCCTGCATCAACCCATACTGTCCTGAGTCATTGCTCAGTGTTGGAATACATCAACACCACTGAAAACAGAGAGAGAGGTAAAGAGAGCTGGAAACTCTGACAGAGTCCAGAGCATCTCTGCAGGCCGCTGTTGATGGGATAACTGGGAGTCAGGAAGACGGGGTCTGTGTTGGGTGTGTCCTGTATGTTCCTCACACTGATGGACACACCCATCAGGTTTCAAATCCCTGCAGTTTTTAAAAGCCAAATCAGGCTGTCTGCTCCCACTATCTGTCTCAGCCTGTCTCTGCTCAGTGATTTGCTGTGTTGCTTCTTGCTGAAGTCATCACAGCCAATCTATTTCAGACTTTGCCCTGTGGCAACGTTCTGTAGCCTCCCTACAACACATTTGTCTCCATTATTTCTGACTACAACTGAGTCTCACTTTCTCATCCATGCCACTGCTGAAACTTCTCCCCGTTTGGCCATCAAGGACATGAGTTGGAACTTTACTGCATGCTAATAAACCACCGATATAGTAAATACACACAACAGAGCTAAAGCTTGTTAATTGGCACCTTGTGGTTCTGAGTTGATACGAGAGGTACTAAAAGAGAGATAATGGAGGAGATTATCCTCTACATACAGCGTGCAAAATGGCCTTTGGGTTTTTCTGATCTAATGCTTGTGTTTTGTCATATTTGGGCCAGTGTTGCTTCATTGAACGTTTCCTGTGGAGGACGGGTTTTTTCCTGTTGGTTGCAGAGTTACCAGTGTTGAGAGACAGATGTTCATGAGACCCCGAAGACCATGTCAACTAAGGTCGCAGCTTTCTGTTTCAGCTGCTAATCCCATTTTCTATGAGAAATACAAACTGTAACTGCAGAGATGAAACAGACTGAAGATGATAGTATTATAGTATCATATTTTATCTAGTTTATACATACATATATATATATATATATATACACAGTGGGGGCCCTTGAAAAGCCGGAATAATAAATAAAAAATTATAATTATTAATTATTAATAATTAATGATTATTAATTAAATTTCTAAGTACTTAATAAAACTGGCTAAAACTAGCTGAATAATCGATTGGTTGACTGAAATTTGTATCCAGAAATAGTGGAGGCTTCCTTAGGTCACCTGTCTCACCCCAACAAACAAATGGTTTAGTCCTTGCCGCACGTTTCTTCTGTCCCATACAGATACACTGCTTATGATGACAGGAACACAAATTCACTGACCAACTTTTCACAATAAGGCAACTGAATAAAATAGCTTACATTCACACAATGATGTGGGGGTGATGATCTGCCACGGAGCTAGAGAAAGAGAGAGAGAGAGAGAGAGAGAGAGAGAGAGAGAGAGAAGAGAGAGAGAGAGAGAGAGAGAGAGACAGAAGCAGAGAGAGAGAGAGACAGCCTCTTGCCCTTCACCTGAAGTTTTTTACATTAACTTTTAATATAACTACAGCCTCTCTGAAGTTTCTGGTATAACTACAGTGTGTCCTTGTATAAAAGTAGTCATGTGTACTCAAATACATTCCAGTACTATACAGTATGAAGTTGTGCATTTTCCGTCATTTGTCAGTTTGTTTCATTATTGGCAAGATGTAACAAAATGAGAGATTACAACCCATTCATTAATTAATATTTTAGGGGAATGGGATGAAAGCTTTTTTTTTTTTACATTTTCTCAATGTAGGGGTTAGAACACTAAGAGGGTATTTTAAGGTATATTTTATACTTTAGGAAATAACTGAATAAATGTTAAATAATGTTCTTTTTAGCACGATACTCCAAACAAACCTCTTTTAAATATAGTAAAGTAACAGCTGGCAAAAGTCTGAGAAAGGAGGATTGAGATGCGGCGAGATTTCATATTTACTTTTACTAAATTTGGTATGTACTGTTCATAAGTGACTACCCTAACAAACACTACAGATTCATTTATACAGTTGACTCTGTTATTTGTTAACATTTAAAAAAAAAATATGCATTAGGGTCATCATGAATCAAGAGAGGAAGGGGGCCCACAGAGACTGCTTGTGTATAGGGCCCAGAATCTTGTGCTACGCCCCTGTGTGTGTGTGTGTGTGTGTGTGTGTGTGTGTGTGTGTGTGTGTGTGTGTGTGTGTGTATATATATATAGATATATATCTATATCTATATCTATATCTATAGATATATATATACAGTATATGTGCGTTTATATATACATAAACACACACACTACCGGGCCTCACTAATTGTGTCTAGAGATCGAAGTTGCCGGCAGTAAGTAGCACACACAGACTCAAAGACAAACACTTGCAGGACAGCTGCGTTTTTTGGGAGAGATTTTTTGAATGACTTTAGAGTGTGAATCTCCCTGTGCGGAGGAAGTCTAAACAAATCAGGAGAAAGATTTCCAGAATCATTTCCAGATGCCTGGAGCTGTGATTCCTGTAACCAACACACAAGATACACATACACACATGTATAAGTGTATATGTAAATATGTGTGTGTATATCTCTGTTTTTCTTGTGTGTTGGTTGCTGTCATCTCTATTGTCCTCTGAGGACTCATCTGGCTACAGTGAAAACATCCAGCTTCAACACACACTCCATAGTTGTGAGGACACTCATTGGCGTATTCCATTTCCTAGCCCCTTAACCTAACCTTAACCATCACAACTAAATGCCTGACCCTAACCCTAAAACCAAGTCTTAACCCTCAAACAGCCCATTGAATTTATGAGGACTAGCCAAAATGTCCTCACAATGATGGTATTTTACCAAAATTGGCCCTCATAACTATAGATAGACATGCGTGCACGTAAACGTAAGCGCCCACACACACACACACACACACACACACACACACACACACACACACACACACACACACACACACACACACACACACACACACACACACACACACACACACACACACACACACACACACACACACACACACACACACCTTGGCCCTCTCGGATTCAAGTTTTTATGTTCACTTTACATTCAAAGTCAAGCTTATGATTGTGGTATACTGCAGTAGAGTGTACACAGCAGACCAAAGGCAGGCTTCAACTTGCAACAGTCACATAAGATAGACAATGAAGACAATACATTTAGAATAAGTGTGAAATATGCAATTAAACAATCAATAGGCTTTAAATAAAGTCCAGTGCTGTATTGATTTAAATGGGGTTAATGGAAATGACAGGAACAGGTAACTATATATGTTGATCTATTCATATACAAATGGTTTTAATTGCATCTATCACACGTACTGACAAAAGCATGCAAGGAAATAAAGCTTTATCTGTTTACTTTTCATTTTACAGTGAAAAAAGTAAACTCATCAATTTTTTTTTTTTTTCTATAATTAAATTTAGGGTAAACTACATAGTTATTTCTCAAATGTTTGCTTTAAAATTAGCAAGGAAATGAATGTACCCTGAAATCTCACGCACTTTGTTCCAGACTGGTTCCTCACAGTAGCCATGCTTTTTCTTCTCCTCAGTGTTTGCCTTCGTTTAGTCATGCCTGAAATTCCTGATTTATAGCCAGTGTTAAATGTGTGAAGCTCTAAGTGTAAGTCATTCAATCCTTATATTATTGTGAGTTATTTACATATCAGCATGTCTCCTGACAGACTGTAAGAATATATTTTCCTCAGTTTTTCAAATGGAGTCAAACCCCCACTACAACACAAGTTGTAATCATCCCTATTTATTTTACCAGCTGTCAAGTTCTTGACTACAGACAACAGAGTGCCTCTGATTCACTGACCAACGCGTACATCACAATCAGAATGCTTTTAGGTAAATGAATATTGTCCCTTTGCTACTTTGTACCTCTGCAAATAAAAAAGAGATAATTTCAGAGCATGTGCTTGTTATGTCATTATGCTGTTTAATGAGATTTTTGATGCTTTCATGACAGAGTAGAGCTGAAGATGAGGCTAGTTCAATACATCATGTTGCGGCTTACTTAGAGATCAGTACCTTATAGCTGCAGTATTCAGTATTTACAGCAACAGTGGATCAAATGTCTTATGTGTATTGACATCTGAGACTTGTTGTGATTGGTCCACCTTCTCTAAGTGAAAAACCGGGAAGCAGAAGGATTAGAGAACAAAAATGTTCAAGCTAAACAGTTAAGCAAGTTTTAAAAAATATAGTGTAAAAACATGCAACAAGCTTTTAAATGTGATCACGTTCGGTGAAGGTCATGTTCCAGGACAGGCAATAGATTTCAGGCTTAACAGAAAACGGAGGCCTTTCAAGCATTGAAACCCATCAGAGCGAGGCAGGACGAGCGTGGCAGATATTACAGGAAGGTATAGTGATCCACTGGCTAAAACCGGTGTTAGCAAGCAGAGATTGGCAAAGAGCAGAGTAACAACCCTCAACATACAATACAGAAGCAGTTATAGCATGTCTACCACTTAGGGTGCATGAAGATCTTAGTCTTGGGAAATGAACCAGTCCTTTTGTACTGTTTAGTAGTAGATGTGATAGGAAGGGAGAAGATGACAGGAAAAAAGTGTAATCCCAACATTAAAAATATGATATATTACCTGTGGCTGAATGTTCAGGACAAGTAAACTAACTCCATCAGACAATAAGACAATGAGGTGATGTTAAAAATGAGCAAAAACCAAGTAAATTAAGTGCAAGTTAAGATTAAATGGTCCTTTTGAATTTACTTGAACAAGCAAACCAGAACCTGTCAATGACATACTGATTCCAAACCAAGGATACTTTTAGCTGACCTGCTACTAAGATTATTAGATGAAATAAAAATGTTAAAAATTGAAAGTATAACTCCACATATTGGTATTTATGAGAAAAATAAACACAGAACAGGACTGCAATTTGGTTTGAGGATGCTCTTCAGTGTACTTATTCATTTATTTTGGCACAGCTGACAGCCCCCTCCATATCTCTACCTCATGAGCCACGGCTGCCCCTAATCTAATATTGTAATATAATAATGTATAATCATCTAATATAAATCTAATATTGGTAGATTTGTGATGGGAAACATGTAATCAGAGTTGTCCTTTAACTTTTAAATGAACACGACACACTTCCCACTAGCCTAAGTCATTTTCGGCAACTAAACATTCTGTGCTGGGTAAAACATATTTAAGAAGTCTGAGGTAACAATACACAGCCTCTGTCACTCCAAAGTTACATTACAAATATGCCCTTTGCTTAAACATGTTGCTGATCTTGGGTTTATGTAATCAACAGTCTAAAACAACTTGCAGTTCAAAATCAGCTGAAAAGAAGACATTTGGAACATTATGGATAGTTTCCACTATTTGTTTCTGCTCATTTACAGAAATCTGCAGGCTGAATGGTCTGTATTTATATAGCACAATTCTAGTTTTTATGACCACTCAAACTGCTTGACAGTATAGTTTATTCCAATTCTCAAATTCATATAGTACATCTGTGGGCAGCTTTTTCTATGAGGGGCAATTTGGGGTTTGGTGTCTTGCCCAAGGACACTTTGGCATGCAGATGGGGAAGACTGGGATTGAACCGCCGACTGTCTGGTTCGAGGCAACTGCTGCACTTCGTTTACCCCCTCAGCCACACCCGCGTCGGTTCGAAGATATACCAGACCAAGATGACATGCTTGATGAGAGAACAACTGGAGCAATGCACAGTGAACAACCTTGGTGAGATGCAGGAGGAGCCAGGCAAAGAGACACCCAATAGTGCAGAGGACCTCAAGAAGCCCAAGTAAAATGCCATTCACAACCCCAGCGGGTGAAGTGGCCTCTAGCCAGTAGAGGGAAGGAGTGGCGCTAATTTGCAGGGCAGAAAAGATCACAAGGCTGAGACATGAACTTTGCCTCTTGAAGAGGCAGTTCAAAGGGGCAAGCAAGGATGAGAAAAAAGAACCAGGAAATGCTCTTCCTAGCAAACCCCTTTCTTAGTGGCTAGCTGACACACTCAAACAAGGAGCACCTACAGTGATTGAGCACAAAGGGAATAATTTGGAGAATGCACAGCCCTCATCAGTCAACTAAGATCTACCACAGAGTTCAACATGAAATAACCTAGCTGGAAGGAAACCCAAGCTGTTGTCAAGGCTGCTAGAGCTGGGTCAGCCCCTGAACCCAGTGGAGTACCCTACCTAGTGTACAAGAAAACCCAAACAGACTGACTGTGGATGCTCCTAGGGATGATCTGGAGGAGGAGGAATTTGGCCCAGAAATGGAGATATACAGAAGGTGAATGGGTTCTAATGGAGGAGCATTCTACCAACATCAAGCTGTGGAAGACCATCTCAATGCTCAGTCATGATAGTAAGATATTCTTCAGTATCATTGCCCAATGGCTGATAGTGTAAAGCTGGAGCTACCAGTACATTGAACAGTCTGTGCAGAAGGGAAGGATTCCGGGAGCCCCAGGATGTATTTAGCACAATGGTGTTGGTGTCACACACCTGACCAGAGAGGCACGGTAAGGAAGTGGTGACCTGATAGTGCTAATTAAAGAAATTAACAGGAAATGTAAATGTAGAAACCAAAGTACAACCTAAACAAAATGCTATGCAAGCCATGAGGGAGAGAGAGACTGGCTGAATGTCACCAGCTTATATAATGCAGCCAGACCAGGTGAGATGAATCTCCCTGAAGACCAGGCTCCTCCAATCAGGCTCCTGCAGGGAGAGGCCTGCTTTGAGAGGGTCGTCACCACCCCGCCATAAAAAAGTGGTTTCACCTTGAACCCTAGAAATTAAGCAATGTTAATTCACATGGCATTCCACATTGAACAAGTAATTTACTTCGTCCTTTTGGAGGCAAAGGATTGAAACGTTCATCACTCCCTGAAACAAACCTCCACACAAATCTCAGGTTATTCCAGCTTGTCCAACCCTAGATGTCCACAACCCTGGTACCAAAGGAAGCATATATAAAACTTAAAGGGGACAGTCCAGATTATAGTGCCTGTATTCTTAAGTTTGTGTCAAGGCCAACTCCCTGACTCCACAACATGCTAAAACATCAGTTAAATTGTGTCCCCAATTCTAGTTATCTGTTGTGTTTTTCTGTGTTATTTTGGGTGGAGACCAGTTGGTTTTCATATTAGGGACAATAACAGCATCAGATTGTTCTTTCTACTCTGACGTCCATAAATCCTACACTAGGTTTGACTATTTCCTGATATCTTCTACCAGCATACTGAAGTGTGGACGACTGCATCAATATAGTGACAGGACTACAATTAAAAACAATAAGGAAGCCCAAACAAATTTAACTGCAGTCTCCATGGACAAGATGGAATTCTGGCTGCATCGCACAGAGCTCTTGTGCAAGATGTGGAAGCTGGCCGAGCAGGTCAAGTCATCATCCCATTAACTTATTACAAAAGAGCCATGGGTAAAAAGAGATGTCACCTGGTCCAGCAATAAGCGAGAGTCAGATTTGAGGAGCTGCAATCATCCAAATTGTGGTGATGTGGCAGCAAAGGGCATGGGCCAGAAAAATGACTTGGTCCAACTTGTGGAAGTACCTCATCCAGTAGGTGTATGATGTGCCCACCAAACCTCCTCTCTTGGGGCAACGTGGAAACACCAGCATGTCCTCAGTGCCAACGAGGGGGAACTTTGTAGCACATCCACAGCATCTGTACCAAAGCACTCAGGGATGGGTAAGATTGGTAGCGACACAACCAAGTGCTGAAGGTAATTGCTGAGTCTATCTGCAGCACCATTGACCAGGCCAAGACCTAGAACACCAAGGTATAGAATTACATTTTCAAAAGCAGGCAACCACCAAACTCAGACATCGAGAGCCCAGGCAGGCCTCAACATTTGACTGGCAAATGAGGGTGGACCTTGGACAACAACTCCAGTTCCCTGGAAGCAATGTGGAAACCTCCCTGTTGGTATCAGAAACATCTAAGCAGGTAGTTATGCTGGAGTTAACAGTGCCATGGGAGGAATGGATGGAGGAGGCCAGTGAGCAGGAAAGGTATAAGTACATCTAGCTGGTGTAGGAATACCCAATGGTGTTGGAATGCACAGTGCATGCCAATTGAAGTGTGGGCGAGGGGCTTTGCTGGAAGATCACTGGGCATCACTTGTGTACACAACAGAAAAGCCATCATGAGATGTTCAGGGGCAACAGAGGCAGCAGAAACAGTGTCATGATGCTTGGGAATCTTGAGGGATAGGCAGTGGGCTAATGCTTCTTGGACACAGGCTGCAAACTGATCACTCCTGGTAGGGTCACCTGGGCAAAGTTGTCTTAAGTTGAAAGACCTGAAACACCCGATGACCCCAGGTACTATCACTGAGGATGTTTCGAAGTGCATCATTAGATGTATGTTACAACCAACAGAAAGAATACTGCCTGTGTGAATAGAGGCAGATGGCATTACAGTGAGCAAAAGTGCATACTGCGTTGTAGCATTTTTGTTCAGAGAAAGCCAAACATTGTGTGTGTGAAGAAGCCGGAGACAGACCCTGTTGTCTTGTCAGTGTTGTAGGTTTAGTGGAAGACTAATGGCCAGAGCTACAATGACCCTGGAAACACAGTTCACCCACCTACACACACAGATGCACTAACTGGAGGACACCCACACACAAGCATTAGTTAGTGCAATTTAGTGGGGAAATGTATCAACAGGTCAAGTAATATGGACCTGTGGCTTGCTGTTGTTTGGGCCTGGATTAGCTTGGAGGTTGCTGAATGGTTTTAGTCGTTTTCAGCTCCATGTTTGCCCTGAATGGCAGATTATACCAGGCCTACTTTACACTGGCATGAATGAGCTGCTACCAGTTTAGCCAACTGTTATTGTAAGCCTGCAGGAGAAATGTAGACTTTACGGCAGTTAACACACACAGAGAGATTGGGTGTTGTTATTGTTGCTAACAAGGTGGAAAGGGTTTAACAGCGTGTCCATGCTGTCATGGGGAAACGAACGTTGTGCCATGGCACATTTCACACAGGGTGGGAATTTATTCTGACACACTGTATGTGTGTGTGTGTGTGTGTGTGTGTGTGTGTGTGTGTGTGTGTGTGTGTGCAAGTATTTTGGACTCTGCCAGCTGGAGCTTAGTGAAGTGCTGAGATGGCTGCTGGCTCAGTTATGTGTGCTGCAGGTGGGGTGTGCTGTAACCTTACAGTTGTGTGGCTGTGTGCATGGGTATGTGTTTCTGTATGTGTTTGTGTTTGTGTATGTGTGTAGTCATCTATCACGTTGAGTCTGTACTTTAGGAATTTGCCTGCAGTCCTGTCTGATCCAGAGCAAATTGAGAGAAGCTCATCAAAGACCAAGGTGAGAAAGAAGGGAAAATATTCAAAACTGGGAAGAGGGAAAGAACATATTGCACAGAAAAACACAACTGAGGGGGAGAGAAGCATAACAAACGACACACAACTAGAACAGTAGGCACATGAAGCAATTGACTCAAAATAAAAACCTGATAAATCAGAGGAGGGATGACATGACAAAGCCCCAATCCAGAGGACAAGAGGGGTCACTGAATCGTTTGATTAGTATGAAAACAATATGGTGGCATTTCCAAAAGCTCCCAGGTTTCCAACGTACGGAAGCCATTTGTTGCCTGTCTTCCCCACTCTCTCTCCCATTTCAACCTAATCTTAACCTTATGTAAAATGCGCAGAAAATATTTTTAAAATAAAAAGGAAAAAAACAATGCTTTCACCAGACCTTAACTCTTATTGGAGAGAGTGCCCTTTACCGTCATCAGCAAAATATCCGATTTTGAAATCATTTTAAGAAGAATGGTTTCTCAATACTTCAGAATTTAGAGATTAATAGAGTCACTTCTAGGTTTAGTGGAACCAGTTTTGCCAGATCTACGATAATTATTGTATTTGTAGGATAATTGTACCATCTGTACGATGTCTGATCAATGATGCATGATGTACAATAATTTGATCCTTTTGTGACACTAAGTATGATTAGTTGTAATCTGGATAGTAAAATAAGGATCTTGTCTGTCTTCTCACGTGACGTCTTTCCAGCAAATCATATATGTTGGGATGATGAATGTGAACATGGACTCATATGTCTGTATTTACTCATCTCTTCTCGCCATTCCATGCTCTTCAGACTTGTTCTTAAATATTATGTCTCGACTTTCCCTGAGTCACCAGTTGGTTTTGCTTTCTGCTAAAAGTTTTTTTCCCCTTTTTTTCCCTTATGGTGCAGAAGCTGTGGTGGCAAAAACATCCGCTACAGAACCTGCAGCAATACGGTGAGTCTTCTCATAATTACTCATTGATAATATTAGTTCTTACATGGATTTAAGATAATATGTGTTAACTTGAAGAGATAATCTATTGATTTAGTTCAGTGTGTAAAAGAAATATAGGTCCTTGCATGATGTGGATGTATAGGCTATTAATTAATCATGGATCTCTAGAGATCCATGATCTCTAGTGGATCACTTATTGCTGACACTGCTTCAGGATCAGGGCAGACGCACATTATAAGCCTGTGTCCCCAATTCTAGTTATCTGTTGTGTTTTTCTGTGTTATAGTTGGTATCATTTTAGGGACAATAGCAGCATCAGATTGTTCTTTCTACTCTGACGTCCATAAATCCTACACTAGGTTTGACTATTTCCTGATATCTTCTACCAGCTAGTGAAGTGTGGACGACTCTGCATCAATATAGTGACAGGACTACAATTCAATACAATTCAATTTTATTTGTATAGCACTAAATCATTGTATACATAATCTCAAGGAACTCTAAATAAAAGGTCAGACCTTAAAAATTTGCCTGGCCCTGCTAAAGAAATCCCGTCTCCATCCCGTGGGAACGACTGGTTGTGTCTGGCTTGTGGAAACATCACATAGGAGTGTATTGCCAGTAGTACCAAAAGCAACATCCTCCAACTTCAGTCCCGTCTCAGCCATCCTCAGCGCCTGAACGTCTGGATCAGAAACTTGATCTGCCGCCATGCAATCATAGTCCAAACCCAGATGAACAGCTCCAGTTACCGCTCACGTGGGAAGTTTGTGAAAGCGTCCACCTTTGAGGTGAGAGAGACTGCCCCGTCCTTAGTAATGCTGTGTCCCAAGAAGTCAATAGCCATCAGCCCAAAGTGACACTTGGCTGGGTTTATAATCAGGCTGACTGGGTCAGACAAACATATAAAAAAAGGCAGGTCCCTCAGCACAGTATCCATAAGTCGCTGAAAAGTCTGTGCTGCATTTTTAAGGCCGAATGGCATCCGAAGGAATTCGAAAAAGACCAAATGGTGTGATACCTGCTATCTTGGGGATGTCCAGTGGGTGCACAAGCACCTGGTGATAGCCACGGACTAGGTTCACCTTGGAAAATATGACTTTACAAGCCAGGCGGGCAGGAAAGTCCTGAATGTGTGGGACTGGATGGCGATTGGGCGTGGTTGAGCTGCACGGGTGCCATCCGCCGTCTTGCTTTGCCACCATATGCATCAGTGAAGACCTTGGGCTGCTGGAACGATGAATGATTCTAAGGCACTCTATGTTCTCAAACTCAGCCTTAGCAATAACCAACCTAGCCGGTCCAGGTGTCGGGTCCAGGTGCCGGCTCCGAGCGTGAATTGGTGGGCCGGCCGTAGAGATATGATGTTCCACCTCATGTTTGGTGGTGTTGGATGAGAAAGTGGGCTTTGTTAAACTTGGAAACTGTAAGGGTTTTGTGTTCTGAGGGTGTTTATTTTGTCCGCCTCTTTATTAAGAGTGTTTTCTGTTTTATTATTACCTCGTGTTTCTTGACTTCCTTGTGTTTATGTTTGTCTGAGTTGTTTCGGTGTCCCTGTGTTATGTTTCCTGTTTTATTTTGTAGTCTCTGTTCCTAGTGTGTTTTCTTTCTTCACTTCCTGTCTGTGATTGTCTGCACCAGTCCTCATGTGTTCCACCTGTGTCCAATTGCCCCTGTCTTCCCTGTGTGTGTATATAAGTCTCTGTGCTTCCCCTTGTCCTTGGCGGTTCGTTGTCTAAATACCTGTCGTTATGTCCTGTCGTGATCTCCTGTGCTTTTTGTATCCTGTGTCTCCTGAGCTCCCGTCCTCTGCATCTCCTCGTGTAAGCCTCCAGTGTTTTTCCCCTTTGTGCTTTTAGTTGTTTTTTCTGTTAAAGACTTTTTTTTACCATTAAAAGGACACTTTTTGTTTAAAACTCTGCATCCTGGGTCCATCTGCTTCACCGGTCCCTGACAGGAAACTGTACCAGGAGGAGGTGGCTCCTCGGTGGCTGGTACATTGCTGGACAGTCTGATACACAGAGTGAACAAAAAGTCACTCCATCAATCAGACGGCAGCTCTTGATATCCACTAACAACCCACAAGCACACAGGAAATCCGCATTTAGCAGGGGAAGAGTAACTTTTGCTGAAACAAATTCCAGAATAAACGTTGGTCTCCAAAACACAGCTCCACGTACCTTATTTCATAGGTGTGGATGGGGCTGCCATTGGCGGCATGCAGCAGGGGGCCGTCCCGGTCAGTCAGCATGTTCACCCTCGATGCAGGCAAAGCGCTCTTCTGCGGCCCAGTGTCGCACAGAAAGCGCCGCCCATATGTGGTATCCTGAATAAATATCAGCCTGCATGTCCGGTGTTCTTGGCAGTTAGTGCGCGCTGGCCGCGCCGTTTCCCGTCCCGTTGAAACTGCATGGGGAGCGACACCTTTTAGCCTTTGTACCAAATTGTGCATGGTAAAAACACAGGTGGGAGCTTTGTTGGCTTTTAAGGAGGGACAGCATCTTATCCATTAATACAGAAGGCTTGCAGTCACTGAGGCCGTTTAGAGAAAGAAGCCGGCGTGCTAATTTAATCAATCTGCGACAATTCCCTTTACCTTCCTGTCTACACATCTTCCGCCGCAGACTAAAAACACATCTCTTCCGACTATACCTTGGATAAAAAAGAAAAAGCACTTAAATGGCACTTACTTATAGCACTTTGTAGTTTGGCTTTCTTGAAGAAAATTGTACTTTCTTGATTCTTGTTCTGGGTTTGTACCCTCATGGTTAAATGCACTTACTGTAAGTCTCTTTGGATAAAAGCTTCAGCTAAATGAAATGTAACGTAATGTACACCAGCACGTGCATGTGGTCACGTGAGATGCATTTTCAGCCATGTTAGTATGAACAGTCATTAAATCTCATTTGGAGCCAAAACGCATGTGTTGATAGAAATGGTTTACGTTTGAAAACGCCATTTTCAAATGAAAATGTATTGATGAAGCCTTAGGAAGCCCCCAATTCTTTCTTGTACACATAAGGAAGAGGTGGCTGACAATTAGATCGGCTGAAATGAACCTGAGACACAGGCAAACAACAATGAAACTGAGTTAAAAAACAAACAAGAAGTTACCGGGCCAGAACAATAGGAGATGGTCCAATAAGCTGTTGGTGAATGGGGGATCTTATAAAGACTGAGGACTCATAACGTTTCTGGTTTTAATACTGCAGTGGCTGCCGAACACACACACACACACACACACACACACACACACACACACACACACACACACACACACAAACCACTTCTTTAAAGTTTAATTTAAATTAAATTCAAGTTAAAATCAAACATTTGCCTCTTTAGATAATTGGCTGCTTTATATTTTGTTTTTCTCCCATTAAACATATTGTGTGTCCTTAATTGTCAAACATGATTAAATAAATTCTTTCCTCATAAAACATTTGCTTTTAAATCCTTAATATGTCTTAATGCTTTGGAATCTGCATTGATTAAATCAATGTTTGCTATAACTTGGTAGCCAAGACTCCACAGATACAAGAGAAAATGGAAAACCATGAAATTGTGAAAGAAATGTTCAGAAAAACACAATGAAAATACACTTTTAAAGCTTGGTAAAGTATTTTAAAAGCTGTTTGTCAATCATTGTTTTGTATTGAAAGTTTAACAATTATTTTCAATCTTTTTACATAAAGTTTCATTTCATATTTTGAATGCCAATTTACTAAAATTAATCATAATGATGTAATGTGGTGTCACATTCCAACATCTGTCCTTGATCTTGTTATTCCTCTCCTCAGGACTGCCCTGCAGAGTCAGGTGATTTCCGGACCCAGCAATGTTCAGCCCACAATGATATCAAGTACCAGGGTGTCACATATGAGTGGGTCCCAGCACCGTATGACTCCTCTGCACCCTGCGTCCTGCAGTGCCAGGCTAAAGGGAGAAGCCTCACTGTTGAACTTGCCCCTAAGGTGCTGGATGGGACACGATGTCAGGCAGATGCCTTTAACATGTGCATCAATGGAATGTGTCAGGTAAGGGGTCATATTATAAAAATATTGTTATGATCAGATATTGTGTAGTCAGACACTTCTGACATTTATCTCACTGTGTATGTAAATAGAGCAAAAGTATAAAATTGCAGCAAAACAAAAGATGGGGACAGTTCTGTGGCAACACCTGTTAGCTGGAGCAGAGGCTCTTGTGTGTCCTCTAAAGCTTTGTTCATATTTCCTCTTGAGTTTTACTGATTTATTGAAAGTGCTTGTGAGGAGCAAGCATGCACTTGTTCTTTGCAGCTCTTTTTCATGCCTCTGCACTGCCCTCTCTTCATCATACTTAATATATTAAACCCTGGATTTTAGGTTTTAGGCTCATCCCATTTCACCCTTCTCTCTACCCCTTAGCCCTTCCCCTCCGTTTTTGCGTGTCCACGTGTAGGAGTAGGGTGTTCTGATTCTTGTTGGGATGGAGGGGTAGTGGCAAGTATTAAGGCTGCACAACCCTAGAAATTGAGATTTTTCAGACCCACACTTCAAACCGAGGGCTATGAGAATTTCCCAGAATGCCTTGCGAATCATCTGCAAGATGGGAGAGATCCACAAATGTATTATTAATCATTTCAAAACTACGATAATAATTGTTACATCTTAGTTTAATACAGTTCAATGTATTATGGTCATTTTTTTCACAACAACCTTAAAAAAAATATCTAGCATGCTAACGTTGCATTGTTATTACATGATAATCCCGTATTTTGTCAAGTTCAGTTACCTCGCATGAAATCATGCGAGGTAACTGAACTTAACTGTTCCTAATAGCAAAGCATCTTGGCAGGATTGCCTACAGACACCTGCTATTAACTTAAAGCTGTGTGCTTTTGATTTATACGTGAAATAATGCAGAGCATCCAAGCTTTTCAATTTCCATTGGATGAATGGCAAATGTCATTGTGCTGTACCATTATTGCCATAGTACAGAGGGAAACCAGGAAAACATGTCCTGAATATTTACCTGGTAATTTGATTCATCTGCATTAGTATAGATGTTATTTTGATATTATAGGTTTGTCACTTTAGTAACTGCAAGCAATAGCATTGTTTTATTTAAAGATCTGAACAATGTTGTTACAACGACATCCCCATCACATCTGTTTAGATTGACGACTACTGATGACTTGTCGGGTTCCCACGACTACTGCTGATGTAACGGCTTCTTGAAGCACTGCCCCAATTCGTAGGGGAAGATTTCAACCACTACCCCTTGTAGCTCTGTTTGAAGATAACCCTCAAAAGCAAGGGGTAGGGAGAAGGGCTGAAATGGGATTGGGCCTTAGTATCCTTTCAAGCTAAAATAAGTCCACTGAATGGTAGAGCTACAGAAGGTGTGTAACCACTGCTGTAAAGTCAGTGAGACCACACTCAAACACTAGAGTTCACACTTTTTAGTTCAGTTCAGCGACATTTTTCGCTATCATAGATATAGTATTACAAAACTATATAGTAGAAAGTCAGCAACATGACATAACGAATTTGAAAAAGCAATCAGGACTAGAACAACGTTACATAAATACAGACCATTGAATATCAATGACAATAACAGTATCTGTATTATGCTCTTTAAGAAAATCCAAGGAAGACGTCTGGTTGTGTCTGACCAATTCTGGGCTCAAATCTGAGGATTAGAAGCATGTGATAATATATTTTATTCCCACTTCAAGAGACACCCTATGTGCTGCCTTTCAGACTCAGGGGAAGGACATCTCTGTTCAACTAGCAACAGCTTTTAGCATCACACACAGACAACATATACCCTGCAGTATATAAGCTTTAGATTGTCACTGTTATTTGTGGAAATATCTTCAACTATATTTGTGTTGACCTTGACCTTTGGCATTTTACCTATCAGCTCCAGAAGTTAGTAATCCAGAGATACACACATTTTCACCATATGTTGTGAAAATCCGTTCATGCTTTTTTGAGTTATTTTGTACACACACACACACGTACACACACACACACACACAGCAGCTATGCACGGTCACAATTTTAGGAATTATCATGATCAGGGTTAGGATCAGTTGACTGTAGGTTAGAAACAGGAAATGAACAGTGCTTTATGGCTCGTGTTTTTTTGACCTGTCCATCCATTCATCTTATTGAATCAACCTTATTTCACTGCACGTTGTTCCTTTTAATAACATCATATCACCCCCTCCTCTGTTTATGACAGACCTACAGCTTCTGAGGGCTTTGTCCCTTGAAAGTAAAAATACAATATGTTGCTGTTTTGCCTTTTGCTGCCAACACTGATGCTCTCCTTTTTTTCTCTGGAAAGTTTCCTGTTACCCTAGAGCTCAGCCTGGTTCTCTACTTTTAAAAAAATCTAATTCTGTCTGTTTGCCACTAGCCCTATACTGAGTATTCATCGCTGCTTTGCTTTGCAGCCAGTAATGTGTTCCCACGTTAATAATGGGCCATGATGAAATGCACTGGTGAGCTGGGACATGGAAACTCTGGTCCCTGCACTGTCATAATCATGTCAGAGCCTCTATATTTAGGAGAGCTTTGTTTTAGGACACACTGAGTGGAATTTACTGTGGACTGCTTCCCCTCCCAGGCTGCTGCTTGATTAGAGGTTGTTTGTGACTGCATGACAGGAGGAGGAGCACATGTACAACACCTGACAAAGAATTATTTATACATGCTCTTTGGCACAAAGGTGATGTAACAGAAAGTGAGTAACAGGAACAGAAATGCAGTAGAAACCTGTTTTAATACAATATATTCTGACTGTCAAGTGAATGTTTGTGTTTTAATCTGCTTTGTTGAAGTGGAAAACCAGAATAGATGAGGTCTGAACACATTGTTGGTTCTCATTTGTTGCTGCTGTCAGTTTGACCTCGTTTCATGCTGTATGAAGTTGGCAGGTTTTGAGTCCCATTGTGCCCTTTTTCGTTTACAGAATCTTTTGAACAGCATTTGATATTGAGAAACACACAAGGCAACAGGTAAACTCTTGTTTGTACCAATAAATACATTTCTATGCGTAGTCCTCTATTGTTTTAATCTTCAAAGTTTATTTGGGAGAATATATGATATAAGTGATAATAACATTGCGTATTCGACCCCACGTTAAGACCTGTTGTTAACATCCAATCACAAGTGGATGACTTTAAGTTCATCATTTCACATCTGGCAGTCCAGCATGTCCCCACGTGTTTCCAGTGATATCTTGTGATCAGATCTCACTTCCCTCCATTACATGCAAATTAATACATACATAAGTTCTCTTCACCAAGGCCAGATGCTGTGACTGGGCTAGTCTGACTGTGACAGATCTGTCTGCTGGCAATGTGTTTATGTGTGTTTAAATCCAAGAGGCAGAGAGAGAGAAAGGGGGAGAGAGAGCAAATATATATATTAAAAAACAAAAAATTCACAAAAAAGATATAAATACACAAAAAATCATCTGGTGTGTAGGTTCACACTACAAAAAGGATGTACCCATCTAATTATGTCCTGAGTAATCTGATCTCAAATTTTTCCTCAATGCGTCTTGGCGGCGTTCACACCTGAACTTCGAGGTTCAGGTGTGAACGCAGCCAAAACACTTTTTGTTGTGTTTTGTGATCCCCCATTTGTTGTTGTGTTTTTGTTTTTGTTTTTTGTGACTTGCCTTTGTGATTCCATATTTCTCAAAGTCATTTGCCCTTCAGGGCCACCGTACCAGCATCCCAAAGTGCAAACAAAGGAAATAATTCACCAAATACGCAAAAAAAGGAAATAAATTGGAAAAACTTAAAAAAAACTACCCCAAAAACACACTTTGTCTGTGTTTTTTTCAAAATTTTTTAGGAGTTTGAATAATAACCCCACCACACTACACGTCAGAGATGCTATCAATACCAATAGAGAAGTCAAATCATCTTGATCTCCCCATGGTGGAGGCATGGACAAATTTAAAGTGAAAAAATAGGTTAAGGACATTTTTACAAAGATGGTTTGTGCCATTTTAGGTAGTTCTGACGACACTTATCTATGTTCAAGTATTAATGTTTCTGATATGTTTGGTTTTAATTTGTTATTTGGTTTTATAAAAATGGGGTGAAACATCATGATTGACAGCTGAGACTGACTCGCGATTGGTCGCATGCATGTATTGGTAGAACTTTGATATGGCAGCTCCTCACCTTGATCATTACAATGGAGAATATGGCTCCAAGGGATGTAAAAAGCTAAAGATGACACCACCATTTCTGTACAATGGGCAGAGATGAGTTGCCACACACTATCACATGCTCCTAATTCTCAGAATTACACCCACATTTGGTCACAAAACAGTGCCTCCAATAAAGGCTCTGGAGCCAAAGGGGGAATCATTTTTCCTTAGATTATAGTTTGAAGTCGCAAGTGTTTTCCAAATGAGTTTTTTCACTCTGAGTCACAGCCAGTACATCTGTGTTTGTGGTGTAAAGTGAAACAAGATTCAAGATTCAATACTGTATTGCCACACAACTCAGTTGTTTGGAATGTGGCTCAGTCTGCCCATGACAAGGCAACAATCACAGCATTACACATCACAAGAATAACAACATTGTGAGGGTTTGTTTTGGATCTGGACCCGAAAGCAGACACAGAGATGGATTGGTTTGTGAGTGAGCAAAAAAAGTATTTTAATGAAACGCAGAGGCAGGCAGGTAACAAGCTTGGTGCTGGCTGAAGCTGAGCCTGTGGTCAGTGAGCTGGAGATGAGGCTCTGGGATCCTGAGGCAAAAAGAGGAAAAACATTAGGAGGATTCACGAGACACATAAGAAATAGTTTCCACTAGAGGACAACTTGAGATCGGCCCAGAGTGTTTACCACTGAGGTGACGGAACAACGTGGTGATAAGTGGGGAGAAGACCGGGGTTCTTGTAGGGCTGTTGATGAGGTGATTGCGACCAGGTGTGGGACTCGCGCCAGGTGCCAGGACTCCCACACTCACTCACGTGCACACTCACGTGCACACTCACGTGCACACACAGGGGAGAAGGTGAACAGGAGGGGGGCAGACAGAAAAGGGGGAACACTAGAGGAACGGCCTGAGCCCTGATAAACATAACACATAACCCCCTCCCCATAAAAAACATAACATACATCCCTGGATGTAAAATACTGAATAAAATTAAATACAGTAAAATGTAGTGAAAATAGAATAGAAACTTAATATGTCCAACGATTAACACAATTATTTATTTCCTTAACTTAACATCTGCCCCTGTTCAACAGGAAATAAGCATGTTCAGTGAAAGTCTTCTGTCTCTATACAGAACTGTCAAACTGAGGTCCACACCATTTGAAACCCTTATCTTCTGCAATCACTGTTCTTCAAGTTGTTCAGGTTCAGTCCCCTCTGTTTTCCATTCCATTAGATTTGTTGAACTGAGTTTCCCAGGCAGGGAAATTGGTTTCTGTACCAAAGTTATACCCATTAATGCCAACCGCTAATTCCACAGTACTGCATTGAGTAACGGTCTCAGTATGCATAAAACAACCTATGCTGCATGGTTTGTCACCCAACCAAGTCTATAGTTCAAATATTTACATTCATTCATGAATGGACACACTCTAAGCCCTGCACTTATTAGCTATTTTTAGACATGGAATACACAATAAGTGTACCTCAATAAGTACACAATAAGTGTACCTCTTCAAGTGATGGATTGTGTCATTCAGACATACAGTTAGGTGTCTGATGATACAAATGTAAGTTATTTGGTCTAAATAGGACTGGTACGATGAGTAGTGATGACATTAAGGTTGAATAATGTTTCTTTTTTTTTTTTCACATGCTGTAACACTCAGACTTTTTTTCTTTTTTTTAAACCACATTGGGACAGCTCAACAATCTTCAAACACAACGCTAAACCCTGACTTTGCAAACTTAATATGGCTCTGTGTTAGCAGTTGTTTTATCGCACTGTTCTCAGTCAGACAAACTAAATGTACAGTTTATCTCTCTTGGTGCATATTTAACTTTCAATCTCTGTCCGAAGTGAGAACATTTGTCACATTTTTTCATTCATTTTTCATTCATTTTTAGACACAGTCCCCTCAACTCCAAATGTGTGGTGGAGGGGTGTTCCCACTCATCTGATAAACCTTTATTTTGAAGCAGACAGAGGCCCTGAGATGATCTGAGCTTTGTGGTCATCATTGCAGTGCAGGCCAAATTGCCTGACTTTAGAAAAACTATATTTACACTCAAATTAACCAGATCATATTCATAGCAGATATTTTGTCATGCCACTTAAGTTCAATGCATTACTTAATGATGGTAAGATATCATTTAGATTTCTTCCAGGGCCCTGAGGATGTGTATGATTGCACACTGCTATAACCTACTAGGAATTCAACTGATAGCTGAGCTATCATTACATAAGGAGTCAAACAATTCTGCCATCAAATCCTAACCCTGGAGCTGAGTGCAGCGTAGGCACAGCCACTGTCAGTGCTCTTTCATGTTTGAATGAATAAAAGCCGTTTGTGCCTGGATTTAGTTTCTTGGAGCAGTGGACTTCAACAGAGTACATTAATCAGAGTGTACCTTACTGTGCTGAGCTACACCAACTTGGCTCTTACTAATATTTTACTTTTTAGATTCACAGGTTATTGCTATTACTGGTACTCAGTGGTATACAGTGAGTTGGTGAGCTGTATGCACATGCACAGTGCTATATGTTATGACAGATATAATACAAGGGTTACAACTGCAAGGTGGTGATTTTAGTCATGCCTCTGCATAGATGACATTCATGGCTGGAGACATTATGTTTCTTGGTGATCATGTCCCATCTGTCTGTCCATCCCATCTTTCATGGTCATACATGTCAAAACAGTGAAAGTTTCATTTCAACAAAAATTACACTTGCTACTTTTTTAATTATTTAATTCCTTTGTTTGTACATGTGAGTCACTTCAAATATTTGTTTCTGGGCAAATATGCAACTGGACTGGATGGAGGAGACATACAACCAGGAGGCGTTGATTCTAGTTAGTGATATGCCTTGTTTGTGTGTATACCAGTCTCAGTATTAACTGCACCGTGAAACAGTCCAACATAATAATGTTTTCATGAGCGCAGTGCACAGCTTTAGTCTTAACTATAAGGAAGTATTTTTCTACGGATCAGTACTGGTCAACAGAGACTGCAGCACCAAAAGGAACAGGATCCTTGTGTGTCTGGCTCTGTCTGGCTGTGAATTGCAACACTAACAAGTTGTTGACCAACTGAAGCTGAAACGTAACACAGCTGCTGTGAGAAAGTGAGAGGAACATGCATTTTAGATGACGGACAAAGGGGGAATTTTGTTGCCTCAGGACTGCATGTATTACATTCTTTGTCACGACTCAGCTTGAGCCCCACAGGGGGTATGATAATAGTAGTAGTGCAGGAATGGTGTGCAGAGAGGTGGGCCGTGCTAGTGGCTCTTTAGAGTGCAGTATAACTGGGCTCCTGTCTATCCCTATATCATGTTGTCTGTACCTCTAAAATTATTTGTTAAGTACCAATAGATAAGACTTTGTACAATAAGCACTTCTTCCATAATTAACTTTCTTTGCCCATATACAGTAAAATATATACATACAGAACTGTGTGCTCTGCTGTCCAAAAAGTCACTGCAGCAGTTTTAATCTTGCCAACTAAAATCCAAAAGAAATTAGTTGACAATGTATTGAATGTTTTGTCCATAGCTAAATAATAATATTCTGGATGACTGCATGGACAAATGCACCTTTTGGTGTTTTAATGTAAAGACTTATTCAACAACCTTAATGTATCTGCAAGAAATGTCTTGCATTATGTCTTTATCAGTAATGTTACCTTATGCCCTCAGGTGTCATGTTACTTTATGTTCATGTTCACAAACATGAATATGTCAGTCATAAGATTTCTAAAATACTGAAATACAAACTGAGTGAGAGAGGTGCATGATACTTTTCATTTATAAAAGATCCTGAGTCCAAACAGCAACAGCTTTGTTTTCATTGAAGGGCTATATCATAATAATGGATATAATGGACACTGCGAAATACCTGTTTTGTAACAATCAACAGTTTGGACAGAGCCCCACTTTAATTTGGGGAAGCTGTTTGCTGTTTGGAAAAGATCCAAGTAGCAAAATGAAAAAAATGGACAAATGAAGCTCATTTCCTGCAGGCTGGAAAAAGTTACCCCCCTCTCACTTTGGTTACGGTTGTTTGGCCACAACTTGGACTCTCAAATTGAACTTAGTTTGATTGATGTGACAGAGTTTGCCTGAGCAAAACGTAATTTCTGGAGAAGCTCGGGCTGCTCAGGCTGTTTCTGTTGCATCATTAAACTGAAAATCCTCCAAACAATTGGGCTCACTCAGGTTTCTTTGCAGCAGTAATGGGAGATGGATGATGGACGTGTGCGCAAACAACAGCTGCTGCTGACCCTGACGTACAGGGAGTGCCCTGGGCCTGGCAGGGATGAAAGGGCATCATATGGTGATGGAGACAGTAGTACAGGAAGGGGTGCTATGTTGCTGTGGTATTGTAGCAGGAAGTTTGTCAGTGACGGAATGAGGCCAATTCTTCCTCTAGTGAATGTGTATGGATTAGTAATACACCACAGAGCAGCATGAAATCCAGCTGTATACAAGTAGAAGAGAAGATAAACACAACTCCTAGGAGCAAATGGTAAAAGAGAAATGTGTATGTGCCACTTTGTTTTGTCAGCCTGTGACAGCACTTCAGCATGTCAAGCCTCAGCATGTCTACATTAGGATGTGTCTGTTTGTGTGCATGAGAGCACTTATTATTTTAATCAAACCCAGGGGTAAAACATACTTTACTTCTGGAATAGATTTAGTTGCAAGTTCAACATCTCAATACACACTGAACAGGATTAATGTGATTTAAAGGGTAACATAATATTTTGGGGTGGCAAAGTCTAAACCACCTTTTGAATACAATGTTGATAATACATTCAACAGGAAAAAGAGAAACAGTTTGAGTTCAATGCCAAAGTTCACCAATACCACCACAGCACATTGCAGTGAATAGCAGGATACTCATTATGCTTGAAGCAAGATTTGTTTGTATCCATGCTGTAAGGGAGGAAATATTCTACATGGTGATTCTTAGGTTAGAAAAGGTTCACAATCAACAATAAAAGTAAATAACATTGGCTGATCTCCGCTTGTGGTGCAAGACTTCCAGGCTCCTTCCACCTGAGGAGAGTGACTATTCACATAAACCTAAGCACTTGTCAGGAAACTGTAAACATACTGTAACTCATTTTAAAGAGGTTCATGATCAATGCTGTAGTGTAGGTGAGGTTGATAGCCTTTGCCTTTTGTGCAGATAGTGCTGAAATGGAGAATGTGAGAGACTATAACTGCTGACAGAAGAAGTGATCCCACTGCCCTCTCTGTGGTTGGAATTTTCCAGCCCTTTTCTTCTATCACTCCTCCCAGCATAATTGTGAGGTCAGAGGTGAGGTTTCACATGTTACACAGCAGTGATGTAACAGGATACTGGAATACACGTGTACGTCACTGCAGCAAGTCCTGCAAAAGCTCCATCAACAGGGTTTACTAACTTAAGGGTGTTGCATAATTATCCACTTTCAAAGATCTTACTGTATCTGTTGTGCACATTATACCTTCAGTGTGACACCATTAAATGGTGTGCCTTTGGGCATTCAATAAATTTGGTTATCAGAACAAATATTGAATATTAATATTAAAAATATTAATATTAAATAATAACTTAAATTGATTAAAGTTACATTGGGGCACCAACCCTTCAAAGGGAAAGGGAAAAGATAGCAAATTTATCGATTAAGTCTCATGAAAGTAGAACCAGAGAAAGTAGTTGCATGCAAAGAAAGACTGTGAAGAGCATAACATAACTAACATTAACTTTCAAATAACTTATAACCAAAATATCACAGCAACACAAATCAAACTTATAAACATCACATGAATAGAACAGTCTTTGCTTAGCCTAGTATAATTTTTAAGCCCAGTTGTGTTACCCATCCATGAAAAAGGGAAAAAGGTTGATGTGCTGTTTGAAGTCCAGTGAAGTCGTCTTGCTGGTTTGTGGCTCCTGTTGTTGTGGTTCTGCTGTGCGATGCAGCTCTTGTGCTGAAGTTCTTAGGCAGGCTCTTGCGTCGCTGCCTTTTGGAAGGTTTCAGCAGTCTGCTCCAGGCAGGCCTGCTTGAAGGTTGGTAGAGCTTGGGTAGGGAGGAAGTTTCCCTGGCTTGGTGAGTTGGAGAGCTACACCTCTCCTCCAGGAGAAGTGAGTAGAAAAGAGGTGAGCTCATGGGTCATGGGGCCCAGAGTGACCAATAATGGTTGAAAGTTGTGTCCAGGGGCAGTTTTAACACCTAGGTGTGAAGTTGAAACACCCTGGGAGACTGAGTTCTGGAGGCTCTCCTTTGTTACCAGAACACAGAAACATGTTGTTGTAGTTTTTGGCCGCACATTAGGCCGAATTATAGTTCACAAATACTAGGTCCCAACATATCTCAACAAGTCTTTAAACCTAAGTGACAAATGTATCTTGGTGTTTATCTGCCACTTTTATAATTAAGGTTTCTGTAAATGTTGGTAAGTAAAATTGCCTAGTTAAATTTATGGCAAAATATTTAAAAAATCGTTTAAGTGTCATGGTTGATTTAGATTTAGTTTCCCCCATGAAATGTACACCTTGCTTATCAAACCATGCAGTGTGGCCATCTTATTGTTTTTTGCAGGCTGAAGTAAAAGATAAATATTCCTATCTACTTTACATCAATCCAAAGCCTTTTCTCTAATTGCATCTGATGGGCAAACAGTGCCTGCGCAGTTAATTCTGAGATCATGCATTCATTTTTATTGCTGTAGACAGGAATTGTGTTACCTGAAAGGAGTCACTGAGATGACACTGATTATACATGTTTTTTTTATTTGTTGTTCATGTTTTTATTTATGTTATTTAAGCTGAATTTTAACACAGACCAGGCTTTGGGACGAGGGATGAGGCTTGAATAGGTCACCAGTCATCCACAAAGCAAAGCATCATTTAGAATTGGTGATGTTCTAAATATAGAATGGTTTGCAGTGATTCACATGCTCACAATGATAATGTCACTGTACCATGTTCTTCTTTAGCAGGTATGTATACATGATGGTGTCATTAAAGTAAGCCCAGTAGAGGAAAATCATGAGCAGTTGTGATTGGCTGTAGTTGTTTACAGTTTGTGCACTTAGGGATTACAGCCATCACTCTGCTTTACTTTGAATTCAGTAATAAAAATAAATGAGAAATATATAAGAATAAGAATCATAATTGCATCTGGATACATTTTCTATTGATGCATTGAGGATTATTATTATCATGTGTGTCACAAATATGTTGATACTGAACATTTTTGTAAAATAGTCAGAATCATAGATGTATTTGTTTGTTTATCACAGTATTCAAGAACAATTTGGTTCACAATGATATCAGAGAAAACAAGAGAGGTTTTATTATTGGAACTGGAGAATTTGGAATCTACTAAAGTTTTTTATTTTGATTTGATAAATGACTTGATATGGTTTGTTGATATTTTCCTTCATTCAATTAATCAGTTAGTCAATTATTGCCCTTTGATTGCTGTGAGACTGAATGTGAATATGCAGGCGTTGGCTTTCTGTCCCTGACCAGTGGATGAGTTGGTCGGTCCTATACCTCTTTCTAAATGTATCTGTGATGTGTGCGCAGGAAGTGGGCTGTGATCGGCAGCTGGTCAGTGGCGCTAAGGAGGATAACTGTGGCATCTGTGGCGGTGACGGCTCCACTTGCCGGCTGGTGCGAGGACAGGTCCTACCCTACCTGACACCAGAACAAGGTACGTATCTCACCACTGGCCATGCAATGACACAACCTCCATTTATGTTTAACTCACATACATGTCTTTATTCACATGGGTTCAATTTTTAAACTTTAGGTCATCCAAGCTATAAAAAGTAGGCTCTGACATTCCCTCATAGCCTTTTCCTCACTTCAAATCTCCACCACATGCTGGCCCTTTGCAAATAGCTCACTCCATTAGCTTTCTAGGTCATTTTACAGAGTAGCCTCGGCTCAGACCTGTATGTATCTGTTTTATAACAGTAGACACAACATGTGTTATCCCTGCCCAGCCTTCCTCCCAGTCAGACCCTATGGGAGGTAAATGATAAAGCTGGAGGTCTGTCTGTCCGGATCATTGTCTTCAGCATTTATTAATCAAGGTTCTGCTATAAAAATGCCATCTGGCTACAACAACCCACCCACTACATGCAGCTGCACTATTCACATATAATTACCTTTTTTTTTTCTTGCATTATTTTCAGATTGAACTCCCAGAGATTTAATTAATAGCTGTGTTTAGGCCAAATCTGGTCTTTTCATATTTTTTTTTCTCATCTCTGCTTGTTTGATATTGTTTGATAATTACCAAAAAACACTGCACACAATAAGAAGAACCTAGCAGAAAATGCCTGGTTGGAAATGGAATATGAGCAATGTAACTGGTTTGTCTTTGATAATGGCCAGTACCAACAATGTTTATGTCTTTATTTTTCTTCATGAGCAGTCACATAATATTTGTGTAGAGAGATATCAGTGGAAATACTGTCAATAGATTATGGGTGCACAGCCTTTGACCTGTTAACTGTGAAAAATTGACTTTCTATATCTGTAGAATATTTTGCATACATAAACATAGATATAGTATATCTGATTTTCTTAACAATTTTAGTAATTGCATGTAGTATATAAAAACTATTAAAGCCTAAGGTACTATATACAGTAGACAAAACTCCAACACACTACAAAACACAATTTGCTATTATATTATGTCGATAGGTTAACAGAAAATAATTTTTTAGGGTGTTTTATTCCCCAGAGCAGATATCACTGCACTTTTATTCTGTGCTTTTTGCCAAGCCTAGCCTACCTTCTACCTTAGGCAGGGAAATGCAGTAAAGCACTTTAAAGCATAAGTGTCCACCCACCACTCCAACCCCTCCAAAACCTTTGAAATTAAAATGCCCCCATCCCTTTGGGCTTTCTTGATCTTTACTTCCAACTTTCTTCTCCATGGGGGGCATTCTCTTAATGTTGCATTCTTGATTTTATACCCACGCATCTACAGGATTACTGTTGCAGTGGCATACATGAGTTCAGTGGGTTATGTGGTGGTGGTTGTGGGGAGAGTGAGTTGAGCTGTGTTGACATTTGAAAATTTTTCCTCTGGGCACAATATTCATCCTCAGCTCAGTGGATGCAGCTGTCATACCTGGTCATTTCTGATAGTGCTGTACTATCTACTAGTTTAACACTGCTCTCTTTTGATCACTATTATAGGGGTCAACCTGTTGGTCCTGCAGTTTGAGCAGGTTTGGGTCATCTCTCTTAACCCTAACCCGTGTCTCAGGTGAACAGGGTATATGTGATATAAATAGTGGTGCACCGATGTATCGGCCGTATATCGGTAGCGGCCGATATTCGCCTCGTTTACTGCCATCGGCGTATCGGTAATAAACTTGACTCTCACCGATAACATTGGCCGATGTTCATTGGTATGTTTTCTGCAGCCTGCCAATCTGGCATCCAGATTATGGTACACTGACGCCGGGTTTACACCGGCGCTGAAGCGCCAGCGCAGGCCAAGGAAAGCCAGGCGCCTCCCATCCACCCCCTGTTAAACCTTTGTGCGGTTCACATGGGCTGCGATGCGCCGCGCAGCGCCAGCCCTTCACCGATGGTTTCGGCGTGCGGCGAGCGCATCGCGCCAGGAAACAGACTGAAAAATGATTTTAAACGATATAAATGACATATTTTATATGATATAAATGATCAAATATGCATCCCATACTTTGTATTCCCCTTCTGTTGTCCTGGAGTTTTAATTTTCCCAATTTTCCCAATCACATAATTAAATGTCCCCCTCTGCCCATCCACTACAGCCACACAAGCAGTCATATAGATAAAAAGAGAGAGAGGGGGGGGGGCTAAAGGCTTGCTTGGAGAATACGTCATTTACCCCCGACACCCGACATTGAACGGGTTACATACAACAACAAGCGGAGAATCGCGGGCTGACCGGCGCGGAGAAATGCGGGTCCGGTGTGAACAGCCATGGCATCTAAAGTTACACTTGTCACTTTTTCTGTTTTTCATATTATTCAAGTAATAAACAAATATCGGTATCGGCTATCGGCTAGATTGTTGTTTTAAATATCGGTACCGGTATCGGCCAATAATTTCCATATCGGTGCATCCCTAGATATAAATACATATCTACTTACAATGTGGTGCAACCACTCTCCCATTCACCTAAATGTGAAAGCTGAGGTCCTGAGGTAATGGAGCATTGGTACTGTATCAGTTCAAGGATGAGGAATTAAAGCCAGTTTCAATGTTAAAGGGGACATAGCATGCAAATTCCACTTTGTTAGTGCTTCTACAGGTTAATGTGGGTATCTGGCATGTCTACCAACCCAAAAACTCTGGGGAAAAAACACTCGCGCGTTTTGTTATAGTTCCTCTAAGTCAGAAACGTCATGCTTGAGCGACTCGATTGCGCTTCCTGGGTTTTGTGTCGTAACAAGGAACTGGAAGTCTCCCTACACAGCCAACAGTGTGGAAGACTTCCGCAGTGTTCAGCTCTACTGAACCCGGGTACATAAGCTGTGAAGACTTCCGCAGTTTCAGTACTTATGCCGGGTTACAGTAGTTACACCGGAGTACGGACGCGGAAGCGCCGCTGCGAGCAGCGCAGCGCCGTTCTCAACCACGCAGCCGCCTGGCTGTTCACACGGGGCGAGCATTTCTCCGCTGGTCAGCCCCATAGACTGTATATATAAGGTCAGCCCGCGATTCTGCTTTCTCCGCTTGTTGTTGTACCCGTTGAATGTCGGGGTTCGGGGTAAATGATGGTCTTCATAGCCCCCACCTCTTTCTCTCTCTGTCTGTCTGCTTGTGTGCTTGTAGTGGATGGGCAGAGGGGGACATTTAATTATGTGATTGGGAAAATTAAAACTCCAGGACAACAAGGGGAATACAAAGTATGGGATGCATATTTGATAATTTATATCATATAAAATATGTATTTATATCGTTTAAGGGGGAGGGGGGAGCTGGCTTATTAGCATTTAAAGGAACAGGCACTCAAAACAGGTCACTCTGTGGAGGGCTGTTTTATACAGGGTAAAAAGGGTGCTGTTTTATATGATCCTTGTGGTATTTTGACCAAAGTATGTTACAGACATTTCATTAAGACCCCAAGGAACCATATCAACTTGTGGTAAAATGGGCATGCTATGTCCCCTTTAACATATTAATGCTTGAAGGTGACAGATATTTCTTTTCATTCTGTGGCAGTTCTGTTCATGTGAAATTCTATATAAATGAAATAAATTTGAATTGGCTTCATTTAAAAAATGTGGAGATGTAGAGAGAAAGATATTTATTGTTAGACTTCACATTCTAGCTCACAGCCCATTCCAAACAGGCAGCTATCGAGCAAGTACTGCACTACTTTTCTGAACCAGACAGTATTTCAAGAAAAACATAATCCTGACTTCACTAACTAGTTTTTCCCACCGCTTCATCACCCTTTCATTAGGTTATGGAGTATTGTTAAAAGAGCTTGAAAAAACTAAAATGTAATAAGATCATTATTATATTTTTTTATTTCATTTTTTATTTAGAAAATTTAGGTTGATATGCGAGAGGAACTCTTAGTTAACTTTTAGTTCAATCTATGTGGATTGTCGCTGAAGGAGCTGCCCAGTGCTGTGATTGTGTCCTGCAGGGAGTGGGACTGGTTGACTATTAGAGAAGACTGCTTCGCCATCATCCTCCTCTGTCCCACCACCTCCACTGGGTCAAGCAGGTATCCCAGGACCGAGCTGGCCCTCCTAATCAGTCTATCCAGTCTCTTCCTGTTAGCTGTTGAAATGCTGCTGCCCCAGCAAACTACTCCAAAGATGATGGCCGATGCCATCACATCCATCTTATTGGTTAGAGAACTTATATTCCTCATGACGATAGACGGGAGGACGGGTCTGTAGCATCTCCTCCTCGCAAGACCTGTCTCCTACTCCACAGCTTGTGGGGGACGTTGGGTCTCTCCTTGGGCAGCATCCCTGTGTTACAGAGCGCTAACAGCCGGTCCCCTTTAGTGTGACGTGACACTGGACAAGATTCACACCCTAAACCTCAATCTAATATACAAGGTTTTCATGGTGGTTTTTTTCAGATTCCCATACACAGGACACAGAGCTTTTAGCTTAAGACCTTTTTATTGCTGCACAAAATCAGATACACTCGTTCCCTGTCAACGCTCTCGTTCTGCCTGGTTGACTTAATGCTCCCTGCATCTTGTCTTATGCCTGTGATCTCCGCAGAGCGCCAACCCCGATCTGTGTGCAGCATGTCTATTTCTGTCTCTTCCTCTGTGTGTCTCAGTCCAGTTGCTACTGTATTTAAAGTAGAGTGAAATAAGACAGCTCAATGCAGCTGTGCCAGTAAACTTGCGTGGCACTGTTCCTGTGGAGCCAGCTCCGCACCGCCTATCTCTCATACCGCTAATTGCTCGAACCACGCCCACCTCCATACTCACTTTCAGTCAGTTTGAGGACGGCACTATTAAAGGAGACAGGTCCCTGGATCTTTTAGATATCTATTGTCCTCCCACAACTTGAAATATCAGTCCATATTCATCTTGAACCTATAGAGACATACACTACTCTGCAACTCCTTTCAGTGCACATGCACTTTCAATGCATAGTTTGGCAATTGATGCTGCCACAGGGTCCCCCACACACAGCCAGAGACGAACTGGTTGCTTCTCAGCATCTTTTTCTTAAATCACCACAGCACATGTGAGCAAACATAAACTCAACCAACCTAAACAAACTGGATGCCAGCAATGTCTGCTGGCAAAGTGACATTTGAAACTTTGTTGCTATTCACTAGTCTCATGCTGACGTGTCATTGCTCTTGAGAATGAGGTTGCTGTGCAGAAATACAATACCGTCAATATTGTGCCATTAGAACATTAGAACTTGTAACGCAAACTTGCCTCTTTGGCAGAATAAAACACCAACTATTGTACTCACTGTGCTCGTGCTGCTGTCGAGATGTTTCCTCACCGACGGAGTGCCTAGTTTTCGGCTATCAAAAGCTAATACTTTTTGGCATCGTTTACAAGCAGCAAAGCCACTGACAACTTTGTTCACAGAGTCTTTGATGATACCAAATTTGTCCCAAACGTCCAACTTGGCTCTCGACGATGTGTTGTCCACAATTTGGTATTCACCAGTGACAATTTTTGTCTTTATATCATCCATTCTGATCTACTAGCTAGCAGCAAGCCCACAGATTGATCTCTGCCTGCGGGTCCCCATCTCTGGCTGTTATTCTTTAACATGAATATAAAAACTCTTAACTTAAGTTGAAAACTTTTTCGTTTGTGACGTCCCTCCTCTGCAGCTCTGCTGCCTTTTAACAGCCCTCACCTGCGCTGATTGATCCTCTTGTAATCCCCAGATGTGTGTCATATTCTAGCACATATTTCACCTCAGCTTATATCTACGGGATGACCCTGTGTTATGGAAGACATCTTGCCCTGTCCCTGTGCTGAAGTTGCCTGTTTCAGTGTCACCAGTGACTAGCAACCAGTTTTGTTGAACAGACACAGGATGAAAAGATTTGAAAACCTGTTCCTGGATTCAAGCTTTCATAAGTCCCCTGCCAGTTTGCCTTCCAACCAGCTGTCCAAGTGGATGATTCAATCATACTACCTTACCTACAGGCCAGGGGCCACATTCTCCACAACTGTGTCAAACACAATGATGAGCAGTATTGGAGATTTTCCCATTCCTTTTCTCTTCACAGTACAGACCTGAAACATACAGAGGTGTTCACATAATGCCACAGTTGTTGGATGCATCAGTGGGGGGAGTGTGGCAGAGTACAAGAGGGTGGACTAATTTGAGCTGAACCACCAACATTGGCAAAACAAAGATGCTGGTGGTGGACTTGAGCACATCGAGGACTTCTTCTACTCCCCTTCACATAAGGTGAAATATGGTGCAGATGGTGCAGGGTAACAAATACCTTGGTGTCCACTGGACCAGGAACTCTGCTGCTCACTACAGAAAAGAAGGCCAGAGTTAACTGGAGGCAGAGGTCCTTCAACATCTGTGGCCTCATGCTTTGGATAACTTAAGGGTCTGTGGTGGCCAGCACTAGTTCTGCACTGTGGTCTGCTGAGGCTGTAGCCTGAGGGTAGCTGACACAAACTGACTAAACAAACTGATTCAAGAGGCTGGCTCAGTCAAGAGGGTGGAGCTGGATCCTCTGCATGTGGTTTGGGAGAGGTATATTGTGAGATCTCTTTTCCATCATGGACAATGTCTCCCACTGTCTACATAGTTTTCTGGTTTGCCTGAGGAGTATTAAGCCAGAGAGTGAACTTCTCGTGAAGGAAGAACTTCCATCCAGTTATACAATTTCTGCCCATTCTTTTGATGTTAAACAATTTTTACAATTTTCACAATCTACTGCACTACTGCTAACTTAAGTTCAAACTACTTACCTGTACACCTCATCACCTTCTCATTTCCATATGCACTCAATCTGCTGTTAATAATCTACTTATTTATTGTTGACCCACATTTTAACCCTTTCATTCATTTTAACCTTATTTATACCTCTATATATTTTGAAATTACTCTTAATCCACTTGGTTTTTTCAATTAAAGCTATTTATTGTTGTTCCTTTTCTATTTCTAAAATTGTATTTTAATATTTTACTTATTCAATTGCTCTTTAGGTGAATGTTGAATAGCTGTAGCAAAGAAACAAAGAAATATCCTCTTTTTACAAGGCTTTTGTTTAAACCTTTAGGTGCTGAGGTTTGTGTTACTTTGCAAACCCTAAATATATGTAAATGTTTCTGAGACTGGTGTGGCCCAATAACATGGTATTGATTGTGATTCGTGGCCCACACTCGTTTTATCAGATGCTTTTTATTTGACATTGATCAGACTGATTTATACTCTTTGTTTTAAATGTTTTAGTGTATGAGATTCATTGGCATCTACTGGTGAAGTTGCATACTGCAACCAAGTAAAATGCCCCACACTCACCTGTGTCTTTCCAGTGTGGAGGAGAACCTGCATTCAGATAACATAAAAATGTGAAGGGTCCTGGCCCTTTGGTTTGTCCTTTCTGGACTATTGTAGAAACACAGTAGTGCAACATACAGGACACTGTGGAAGAGGACCCACTCTCTCAAGTGGATGTAAACTGATGAAAACATAATTTTAAATATTATTATTATTTCATATCTGCCAATAGATCCGCCTTTTTAGTCTATCCTGTCTTCTCTACCTTTCCCTTATCCTAAATGTCCCAAAAGAAGAGCTAATAAAATAAACCAAATATGAACATTCATGGATACCTTGGTAAGCAGGTTTATTTACCATTGCAGGCGCACAGAGAATCACCCTTGTTCCTCTTCATCCATTATTCATGATTCCACTGTTCGGCGATTGCATTTGGAATATGAATTGGCCACAGTATTCCCTCAAGTTTATGGCTTGAGCAGACTCATAAAATGAGCTTCGAACTGTTTATTCTGTGTTTCATTTCACTAATTTATTTAGATGTTTTTTTTACATTTAATCTCCATTTTAGCTTTCAGAAAAAATGCAAAAGACTGCAGCTAAATTTATTTCATTGCTCCCATAAATTTGGGACATTGCAGATGCAGTTTCCAAGCATAATTATGTTAAGGAGAAAAATTGCCCATGGCTTGCAGCCATGGCAGCTTAATTGTTTAAGCTCAACGCTCATTTGGTGGAACAGTGGAACAGTAACTTTCATAAAATGTGGAAAATAGAATCAACCCTCCACTTGTCTATAAAGGTCTTGCATCATCACCACACCTCCTCACTTAACCACAAAGGGAGAAACACTTCTGCTGTGAGAAGTCAGGAAGTATTCTTGCAGGCTGAAAAACAGAAATCCTTCAGCAGCAGTAAATACCTTCAATAGTTTCGCTGTGTGCTGTTTGTGTATACTGTGAGCATGACCCTAAGAGAGTCTCATGATTGACTAGTTAGTAGAGCTCACTGACGTATCACTGCACACGTGGATGTTATTTAGCTCTGCAGAGTTGATCAGTGCTGCTGTGCAGTTGTAAAACAGGCAGATTTAGGGCTGGCAGTGACTGTAGTGTGGTGGTCTCCATTAGTCAGTGTTCGCAAAACAGTGAGAGGCTTTTACCACAAGCAGGGAGTACAGTGAGGGAGACATGTTATTTTATGTGAGGGATTTCAGTGCAAGTCTCTTCTCAGATTAATGCTGCTAAATAAAAAGTGTATTTATCGATTTGTACTGACATGCATAACAAGCTGTGAAGGATTCGGCCATTTGGGAAAAAAAATGGCACTAACATGAAATTTCTTCTGGTTTATTTGAATGCATCCAATACAGCTTAAATTTTAAAGATGATTTGTGGTTATGGATCCTGCACAGGTAGCTGCCAAAGGTGTGCCTCTGTCTAGTCTGCAGGGCTACAGAGGTTTACACCTGAAGTGTGTTGAAAAGAGGCCCTGTTACCACACACTTGAAAATGTAATACATTTTTATACTGAGGCAAGAATAGGGCGAGTGAGACAGAAAGATTCAAGATTCAAGATTCAAGAGTTTATTGTCATATGCACAATGATAACATTAAGCAGTCGCTTGCAATGAAATGCTTGGGTCACAGGCTCTCTTATAACAATGCTCAATCAAAATTTAAAATTTATAATAAAATATGCATATCTAAAATATATATATACACCTAAAGAAAAAAAGAAAAACAATAGTGCAAGTGTGTGCAATAGTGCAAAATATGCAATACTAATGATAGTGCAAATATGTGGGACGACATGAAGACTCTCACTGTCTGTTATGGATAAGCAGCAATGTGTAAGCATGTGGTTCTGAAGTATTATGGAAGAACAGTGTCTAAATGAGAGCCTTGGAGTTGAATCTACACACACAAGAAATTAAAATGAGTTTTAATATTTCATGTTAACATTCAACACACATAAATCCATGAGCAACATGAGTAGCAGGATGAGATTGAAATCCTCGCCTGGCCCCATTTAGAAGATCAGACGACGTTTGGAGCGACTTCTTTCTTGAGGAAACAGTTAGATGGCAGTGATGATTATATGATTATTTTGAGATTGTGGCACCGTATTAAATCTATTTCCACACAACTTGTCAAAGATATCTATGTTTACAATTTGGGCATTTTCTTAGACAGTAATAGACACCTTGACAGACTCTGTCATGACTCTGGATGTTGATGTTGGCATCCAGTCATTTCAGAACTTTGGTTGAGGGCCAAAATGTGAAGTATATTCATGTCTGAAATTAAAACAGCACTGTATTTAAGACAAACAGCTCATTTAGAGACCGTCAAAAGTCTGACAAGAGGCACAGTTTACATTACACTGGGCTACACAGTGGTATATGTGCAAGTAAGTGATAGTCATCAAAGATCGCTCAATGACTGTGGCAACTTTCATGCCATTTATATTTTTCAGAGAGATGTTTTAGGTCTCACACCCCCGTTGTTGTACAGCAGTACCGCCGTGCCGACACTTTGAACCAGCAAACACAGGAAGCAATAAAAGGCATTCCTTACAACACATCCAGTTAGTCACCTCTGTTTCTCATAGCAAGAGCGGGGGAAGCTTCGGGTGTAAGCTCATCCTCGAGCTCGCAGCAGAAGTACCTCAGTGACGGTGGATGGACCTGACACAGCATCGAGGGTCGGCCAATCACATTAGAGTAAAAAAACATTTATCAATACCAATTCACTGTTAATAAAAGTGTGTCCGGTGGAAAAACTCCAACAACCAATCAAAGAGCAGCCTCAGGTCTTACATTCACTCTTACCACCCACACCAGGAAGTATATGTATTTAGACAGAAATTAACCAAATGCAATTTGACTTACATAGAATGCTCACATGTGCTCACAGTCTACCAGGTGCATTGTACGAGTTTCTAATATCTATTTAAATAATCTAATTAAATTATGTTTAACATGGGTTAGGGTTAGGGTTTTTTCTCAGGATGTTGGAGGGGGGGTCATCACAACGATAGACATGAGCACACAGACATACACTCACCCTGTCAAAACACTTCCACTGTAATCTTTAATGTGTTTAAGCCATTTTTTTTTTTAACACAACTGGCAACAGCATATCAGACTTTGTCACTACCATGTGTTACTTATTTCCATTCCCTTCTGTTACACTATCAGCTCACCAAGTTGTAATGGTAATGAAATGAAGTCAGTTAAACAGAATCTAACATTCAGTAAATCCCACTTCCTGATGGTTTGAGGATGTGGATGGAGAACACGGCTCATCAATTCTTCACTCAGTTATGCACAAGTTTCCTCTAATTTACAACCATTCTGTATTTTGTGCTGTGTTTTATGTTGAAATGAAACCTTTCTTTCCTTCTGTCCAACTGCAGCTCATAAGACAGTTCTGGAGGTGCCAGTGGGAAGCCGCTTTCTCAGACTCAGTGCCAAAGGACCTGATGTGATATGTGAGTGTCAACACTGATCGTGTATGTTTAATTCCCTCTGTTGAGTTAACCACTGTGTTGCAACAGTTTACACCAACCAAGATTCAAGGCATTTAACACTGGTCGAGAAGCAAAATTATAATGAACAAAAACAAAGTTACAGTGTTACTATTTGGCCAAATAGGGACAGAGTTTTTATAGCCAAGGTGGGCTTAAGAGTCTGACAAATGTCTCTTGTGACGAGCTGGCTTTTATACACAAGGTTTGGAACACACAGCTGTCCTCAGTCAGCTCACCATCGATTCGCTATCACCCGTCCTGCAACTGGAGAAAGAGGTTGACATTGATCTATCTTCCCTAAGTGTGCAGACACTGCGTATTTGATCAAACAGTTCACTGGTACATCCAGTTCATAGTACACAAACATTTCTTATTATTACACTTTAGCAAACATTCCTAGTAGAGCATAATGCTGATCCAGGCTATTTTAACTATATTCACTAAGCATATTCAGGTCAAACAGTTAGATCTAATGATTTCCATTACACTATACAAAACATTGTGCTTCACAGCTGGGCTTTCCATAGGAGTGTTTTTAGTCAAATAGCTGCCGTCCAACTATTTTCACCCAGGTACAAATACAAACTCTAGTACTTTATGTAGGTGTGTAATGTATTTGTGATACATGCTTTTAATTTTGTAACTTCAACAGAAAAACACTGTTCAGCCAAGGCACTGCATCAGAGCAGGTTGATGCTTTTAGAACGTCCAAACCTCCTGGCATAAACACACAGGGCCTTCTAAACCACTACAGGAGTGTTTTATCAGGAGAGCACAGCTGTTTGAAGCTGTTTCTCAGGACGGACTGTGTGTGCTTGCTATTCTCTCCACTGAAAACAAAGTTGCATCCAAGATGAATTTCACAGATCTCACTGCTGAGTTTGCTGCCAAGAAAACAAGTGGCTTTCATTAAATTCATTTCATTTAGTCCATGGTAAGTCCATCCCATTGAGTTATGACAGGATGTCTGATTCCACCAAAATGTCACATTTGCTACAGAGGTAAAAATACACTGGACTTCATTCCTATTGGCTATTCATGTTTTTCTCTTTCTTACTCTTAAGACTCTGTGGTGTTTATGTTGCACAATTTAACTGAGATAATGTATGTTATGATTTTGGGCTATGAAAATAAAATTGAATTCACTTCAATTAGGGTTACTTTGTTTGTCCATATGCACGTGTAATGGAAATTTACTTAATAACTTCTTAGTTTATGCTTACAGCAGACCTTTCCATCTAGGGTACAGCTCAACATAAACCTTATGGTGCACCCACTGTCTAGCATGTGAGCCCATTGTCTGTTCATGTCTTGCAGAAGTTGATCCTGAGATCACCTGAATTCTCTAGTGACCTTTTGCTCTACTCTGGTTTAACTGTGTTTGTCCTTTGTTTGAAGAACTCAGCTGACTGACACAACACCCTAACCATAAATTATACTATTTCCTCTCCAACACATTTAGGATGCAGCCTATAAGTCACACCTTTACAGACTATATGTTCCAGACACAGAACAATACATTCACACATCCCCCTCTGCGTGTTTTGGGGTCAGGAGGTAACCCACACAGAGACACTTAAATATGAGCACAGACACTTCACTTTTCATCTCACTTGCAACCTCCACCCTGTGTGATCCTTTCTGCAGAAAGCTTTTACAAATAAACTTACAAAGACAACTTGTCTTAGAACGTCGTTTGTTGACCAATTTCCACGACACATGTTAATGACCACGGCCTCCAATGCCACATTCTGTAGCTCAGTTGGTAATGGAGCAACCATGTTTTAGGCAGGCCAAAAGTTTGGACTGAATCTGAAACTGAGCTGTGGTAAACTCACCCAAACTTGATTTGCATGAATAGAATTTATTTAAATAGAATTTTTGAAATGGGGAGACCTGACCCAAACAGACCTTTATGGGAAATGTAAGCCACGTTGAACAGAAGCATCAAGCATCTGTTGCAAAGTGGACCAGAGAGCAGGACTGTGTGCTCGCAGATATTCTTAGCTTGAATTCAAAAGCTTAATTACTTTACTTATATATCAGGGGGATTCATCCTGTTTTTGGAACTATTAATCTCACACAGGGTCCAATTGTAGTTTTAATGAATGATGTTCATAATCAACATCGTTGTAAGCTGTTGTTGCAACCAAAGTGATTAAGTTCATGACTTCCTGCCTAGAACTAAATAGCAACTATGGACCTTAGTTTATTAAGAAATTCTTGTAATCAAATGGGATGGATATGGATTGGAAAATGGGGTCATGATGAATGTTTCATTAAAACACTTCCATTTTCTGGATATGAAATAAACAAAAAGCTCCAACTTGGCATGAAACCTGTGATTTACGTGTCCGGAGCAGTTTGAGTATTTGTTCGTCATTTGGGGTTTCCTGACCTGTTTTATCGTCAGCTGTTGAGACAGCCCACGATGAACCCAGCACATGTACACAAGCTAATATACTCAAGCTCCTACACGTTGCCGAAAACCGCTGGATTTACTGGATGTGTTCTTTGTCAGATGGTTCAGAATTGAGGAGTTAATTACTTTAACAGATCATTCATCAACTACCAGGAGATGACTGTGGTGGACAGGGAACACTGAAGCTGAAGAGAGGGAGAGACCATAGTAAAAGAGAGGAAATCAAGCATTCGACTTGGCTAACTCAAGTCCTCCAAGTTCATGAACTCCTGAAATCAAATATTATCAGTCTACTTCATCATTTTTTATTATTTACTGGCTTTTTGATGAATAATCGAAATGTGTCACATGTATACAAATTTAGTACGAGAAGCAAGTTGGCCTAAATAGTGCAGCTAATAAAAAAAATACCATATGTAAACATAATGTGGCACTGCCCCACGAGTGTAGGGCCACAGTGACTGCAGTAAATGCAGCAGTACATCCAACTAGTGTGCTTTTCTTGCAAAGTCTCAGTTAAGTAAACTCTGATTGAGCTGTTCCTGTTAGAAGGAAGGCAGTTCTTTGCTATTTTCAATATACAATACCTTATTGATTCACAGTCTGAATCATCCTCATCAGATATTTGGAACTGTGGCAGCACATGAGCCTCTGAATCTTTTATTTTGAAAAATGAAACTAAATGTTGTGTCATTGTCTCCTAAGGGCCAATGAGAATGAGAGTAAGAACAGACCAGACACAGGTACAGTAGATGATATAATGTGCAGATCTGTCCCAATCCTGTAGTCGAGGGACATCTCGTCTGCTAATGTTCGCTAAATGAACGCTGTTGCCATTATATACAGTCTATGGTTCATGCAAATATTACAATGTGCTCAAATTGAATTACTGCATCAAAATTGGTTGCTGTTCTTGTTATCATAGTTATTATTATCACAATCAAACTCCCTTCAAATTCAGAAAAGGCTCATCGCAATGAGCCGTGATATTAGTGTTCTTTGCAATGGTTACAATGGTGATGTCATATACTGCAATATACAGAGCTTTCTGATGGGACAAATTGATGGGACACAGTTTCTCAAAAATGTAGCAGTAATGATTCAAATTGATGCATGTCACATAAACCTGACTGATCAAGAATGATGGATATGACTTCCAAGGGTTTTCTGCTGAGGAATATTGGTAAATTGCTCTCTAATGGTCATGTCAAAGTTTAAAGCATACAATCTTGCTGTGGGGAGGTTCATGGATAAGTTACCATTGAATCAATTGAAAACCGGGCATCCCTTTATAGATGTCAACAGCTATCACAGATACAAGTTAGAGAGTTCAAATGAATTTCATTCTCAGGGTGGCTGCATTTCAAGATTAGGAGAGGAGCTCCGACATTTGGAAGGAGGAGAACTGGTGGTTGGGCCATCTGACAGGACACCTCTCCAGGGCCACCTGCTGAGCCTGCTGCCACCACAGCACCAGAATGACCAGCATTAAGTGGATAGATTGAACATAACAAAGTGATATTGTGTCTCACATTCACATTAATTACGCTAATGCCAAGGCCTTTTTCTGTTTACTGAATATGACTTTTTCTTTGAAGTTAAAATGTGATGTTATGATTGAAAGTGTCAAGTGATAAATATCCCACTTGTTGTGTCTCTCCCTCAGCCATCGAAGCCATCTCTCTTCAGGGAAGAAAGGAGGAGACCAGTCTGATGTCCACAGGCTCTTACGTGATAGGAAACACCTCCTTGGATTTTCAAAGAGGGACAGAAAGGCAGACACTCAGGACACACGGTCCACTCAATGCAGATTACTTTATCAAGGTGGAAAAAAACAACTTCTGATGTCCATATTTTATTATACATACGAGAGATACAACATAAATAAATACGTCTATTACTCAATATGTAGAAATGCCAGGAGCTGCTCAATCTTACAGAAATATCTCCTCACATGACCGTGTTGTTTCACGACCCTCTTTATTCTACAGTGTATAGCAAAGACAAGCTCTTGAGCTCAACACTTTCTCTACACAGTCAGAAGTCTTGCAAAGATAAAAGCCTTTTCAATTACCTTCACCAATGTGACCAATATAAATATAATTTTTCTACAAGTCACCAAACCTTTGGACCTTTTACAAGAATTGATACATTTATATTGAGAAGTCCCCAAACAATAATTAATGTATCCAAGTGTGTGTGGATCAAAACCTGATCTATCTCATTCTTCTATGTACGGAGCTCCATTGTTGTCTAGAAACTCTCAAAACCACATTCATGAGCCACACCATTGCACTAAGTGAAATGGTTCTTCATTACCATGAATACACTAATTGTAGTTTGTTTTAAATCAATCTCACATACATATTCCCACTGGAGTGTGTATGTAAGATGGTAGGCAACAAATCTAAAGCTGAAATGTGTCCACAATCAATGATCAATTTTCTCTTGTTTGAGTTGTGTTTGATAAAGTAAAAAAAACTACAGTTCCCAGTTGTTTTAGTAAATTGTTGAGCCTTTTTTTTTTAAGTAGAACTTATTATTTTGTTAAGTAGGTTATGCACAACACTTTTCTTCTGAACTCATGGTGAAAAGGTCAGGAGAAATGAGTGTTACTTCCTGGAGACTTATTGTCACAGTGAGGTTCCAATCGCTTAGTGTCATAGTGCTTGAAAGAGACCAAAACCAAAGTGGTAATGTAACTGTGTCTGAAATTACAAAATATCAGTGACAGCAGTAGGAAACAGCACAGAGGCCAGTGATTATCTGACAACTTTTCAAATTCACGAATGACAATGAATGATGAATGAAGATGGATGAATTTGTGGTTAAGTAGCATTGCAGGCACAAATTCCATGTGTGTTCGGTGTATAGAAAGCACATTCAGTAGTTTAGTGGACACGTTTAAATCCTATCCAAAACTGTGAGGTTGTGACCTAAACTTCAATTCCATCATCCAAAGAAAAGGAAGGGCTGTTCAATAGCACACATTCTACTATCTGAGGCAGCTGTTTGCTCTTTGAAGAAGATGGAACGATTTCATTTAGAAACACTGAAAGAGTCAGTTTGTGTCGAAGTGTAAATCAGAAATTTAAGGGGGGGGGTTGATCATCCACTTATCTTCTATACTGTTGTCACTTCTATGAGTTCATTCTGTCTTCTCTTCTTCTTCGTTCGGTTTATTGGCAGGTGGCAACCAACGTCAAGGTGCATTACTGCCATCTACTGTGTCTTCTGTTGTACACTAGAGTTTTATAGTCACTTGTAGAGCTCCGCTGTGTTCTACTTTCCTCTGATGTTCTAGACTATGATATCCTCTACTTTACACTACTTAACACAATCCTGTTCTTCACCCGACATGTTGTCCAGATGAAGTACGGAGGCCCCAAGGACACAGTTGTCCAGTTTCTGTTCTACCAGCCGATTAGGTACCAGTGGAGGGAGACTGAATTCTTCCCCTGCTCTGTCACCTGTGGAGGAGGTGAGGGGGCTGTCAGTTGATAGTAACTGCAAACAGTGTGCATGTTTTATGATCGTTTAACATTGTTTCTGTTTTTGTTATCCTCTGTTGAAGCTGTTGTATGTCCAGCTTCACCAGTTTAAAGAGCCTCTGTCCAATATCCTCCCCAGGCTACCAGCTCAACTCTGCAGAGTGCACAGACATCCGATCCAACCAGACCCTGCCTGAGCATCACTGCAACAGCTATCCTGAAAACACCAAACCAACACCGAAGCTCAAGGAGTGCAACATGGACCCCTGCAAAGAGGGGTAGACATCATTTTCAGTTTTATTTTACATTGGTGATATCATAGGAACATTTTATCTATGGCTATTATAAAGACTTATATTTAACCACCGTGCAGTGACTGTAAAAGTAATGACTAACTATGGACATCATTAGACTTTACGATGCATCATTCTACCAAGTGCGTATTTCTGTTCTGGTTACTTGCTTATTGATAAACAATATTATAATTGTGCCAAAGTGAGCAAAGACCAGTTTTCATCTGTTGTTCCTTGCTAGATGTTATAATTTCTCCTAAACATATAGATAGAAAATGTTAAGAACAAGAACGCTACTCTATGTGTTTTATAAGCTGCAAGTGAGACGAGTAAAATCTGTTTAAGAAGCACATTTAAACAGATACAAGCAATAAGCACACACAGTAAACCATAGAGCATGTACAAACAAGCATGCACATACAATACAATACATACACAAAGACAGGCGTTGATCCTGTGATGACCTGAAAACTGCAGAGATTCAGACTGAAACAAATGTTTCACATTGCATACAATCCACTGAGTCTCAAATGATTAGTTCAACTGTTGGGAATGACATTTATTATTTTGACTTTAAAAGAGGCCCAGTCCTGTTAGTGCTCCAGGCTTTTTGGCAATGCTGGAAGGACTTTGCTGAGGATCTGATTAGGCAGAGCTCAGAGTTTCAGGCCAAGCCAACTTATTACAAGTTCAAAACCTCCCAGATACATAAGAGAACACGTAAAACACTAATTTGCAGCCCATTAATGAAGGGCTGGATCAATGGATTTGATCAATAGGCTGAAGAGCAGAAATTATAAATCGGCAGTAAGAAGCATTTTCTTTTGACACCCTTTTATGACTTTATTACGACCATGAAGGCCGAAGCTAAGAAGTTAAGAATCATTCTGAGTGCTCTTACAGTTTTCATGTATGCCTTCACAGGATTCCCTATATGACGTCAAGGCAGCATGCCATAATCTTATAAACTGAGAATTCTGTTGTGTAATATTTTGTTTCCTCTAGTGATGGATTCAAAGAGGTGATGCCATATGACCACTTCCAACCTCTGCCTCGGTGAGTAACTCCTACAATCTCTCATTTTAAAAGTTACTGGAAACTGTTCTTCACAACTTTTTTCTACTGTTTGACATATTTCCAGTTTGGAGAGAGTGTTGGCTGAGGTCTAACACTGGAGGTGAGGGGGCACAAAGTGAGACATTTGTGATTGTAATTACTGGTTGGAATACGCCCATGATGCACCCTGGAGTAACAAGGGGGAGAAGTAGCAGTTAGAAGTATGAAAATAAGAGTTATTGAGAGTCCTTTCAGCATATTTAACTTCCCTCTCTGGGAGGGCTGCTGTAAATCCTCCACACAAGATGCCTGGAGGAATTTATTAACATGTGACACAACAGCCTTCCAAAGTTATTAGTCATACATTTTTACATTCTTAGTAGGAAATAGTGACTCACTTTAATAATTTACTTTTATTTTTATTGTGTTGTCACCTAAAATGTTACATTTGTCTTAAATTATAGTATTTATGTTATGAATGATTAAATACAATTTAATAAACTAGAATGTACTAAACTTTTTGCTGGTGAATGTAGTGGCACATTTCACAGCTAAAGAGCCATACATTTTTCTCAGAGGTTGGTGGACACCAAAGCAGATTTTAAAGATGAGTGAATTTAGGACTCAAATTCATTAGGTGAAGAAAATCCTGATGCCAAAGGAGGGATTATGCTATGTGTGTACATTGGATGTGTGACTGCCTTCAAACAATTTATATGAGTTTAAAAGGTGGTGATATATAAATTAATTTCCACTGCTCTCAATTGGCCAAAAACAAAAAGCAGAGCAGCCGTCATTTCACTGGAGTTTTAATAAATCAAAGCAAAGAACAAGATGAATAATAAAATATAGTCTGGGTTGTGAAAAGCCTCTCCGCTACTACACTCCCTTCAGCCGCAAACAGATTGAAAATACCTGCCCTGGCCTGCCCCAATTTTACATTGAGAAGGAGCAAATGGTGAAAAAATCATCTTCATTCCATTGTGTCTCAAAAACAGTTACTGTGCTCTGTTCCACTGCAGCTGTCTCCCAAAGCAAAGCGTTACTCATCAATCAACACCGGCCTCTGCCTCCTCCACTCTGACTTTATCTATCTTGGGGAGAGTGAGCAATCCAGTTCTGCATATGACTTTTTAAAAATAATTCCTCCAAAAGTAGTTGGCAGTGTGCTCCTTGGATGTGGGGCTTTCAGCTCTGTGAGCTCAGCTCCTGGCACAGTGGTCCGACTGGGAGTGATTGGTGGAGACTGCCTCACACTCTGTCACAGGCAGAGAACAATAATAAGCCATCATTTCCTTTAGATGTGCTTGGCTGTGTAACACTGCAGCCCACTGCTGCACATCTACACTTGGAATGTGTGTGAAGAGAGAGTTCACTGATGTGTGTAAATTAGAAGGTGCAAGGCTTTTTTCCAGAAGCCATCTTGACTTTAAGCTCCACTGACAGGTCAAATAACTTTATTATTTCTGCTGTGTGTTGCGCTGAATATGTTTCATTAGTAAATTGTATCATATTGTGTCAGTGTTTGAATTGCACAGTGCCTCTCAGGAGAGCCATATTTTACGGTGGCACCACGTGTCTAACACATGGAAGTGTGCATTGTGTCTCTCTCTCCCTGGCTGTTCCATGACTTTCCTGTCCTTTCACTTCTGTCTTATGACCATAAAAATGTCTGCCTGTCTGCCCACAGCTATCAGTGCTTTCAGGTACTGAAACAACATACATCATGCAGGTTATTCTGATAAAAACAGAATAGAAGATTGGCATCATAGTTAAGGTACAGACCTACATAACAATCATAAGACATACAAGGGCTAGGGCCGGTCGTCACAAGCACACAGCTCAACAGGGGATTCCCTGAATCCACACAGACCTACCACACATGAATGGCCACAGCAGGAATAGAAACAGCGTTAGGATACTAAATGGTAAATGGTCTGTATTTATATAGCACTTTTCTAGTCTTGATGGCCACTCTAAGTGTTCTACAATACAATACAGTGTATTGCCAATCACACACATTCATACAGTGCATCTATGGGCAGCACTTTTTGCTCTCTAGCCCCTCAGCCACAGCCGCCACATAGTGGAGAGAGACATAGGTTCATTCAACCATGTATTGTGAACCATAAATATTAGAACTAACCAGTACTTGGCTGGTATTTTAGTTTTAAAATCATTTAATGAGAGTTCTGCACCATTGATAATTTAAAAGTTAAAAACTAAGCACCAAAATATAATGTAAGATTCCCTATTATCCACATCAAGATTATAGCAACGTTTTTTTTGCTTCAACATGTCATTATGAAGTAAATGCTGATTGCACAATGTAATAGCTGTAGAGTAATGACACTGGATTGGTTCCCTGTAAGCATTGTTTACACTGTGCAATTTTTAGGATGGAGCTTGTACAATGGTTTCAAACATTTTGTGGAGGAACAGAGGCTTGATTTACAGCACTAGGGGAGCGCATCTACCATTGCGTGGCCAAAACAGAGTGAGGGTCACTCTGTGAAACAATCCACCTAAGTATGGAAACGGAGAAAATAAGCTTCACTGACGGAGGATGCAAAGAAAGTGAAGAGGCAAACTGACAAAAACCATGTTAAAACAAGAGCAAACCTTTGTTTGGCAGTCACCTATCTCAGCAGTGAAGTGAGCCTGCAGTCAGCCTGTGGGCAGCACGCTCTCATGCACACCCTGAACACTAGGCATATAGGGCCAATGTACACTGTATTGATTTAGATAACAATTTCAGCATTCAGAGACATAACCATGCGCTAAGGACTATATCAGGAACACCATCCAAATACTGGGTACTTGCTTTGCTCCCAAACTTCAAGCTTCATTTATTCATGTTATTGATTTCACAAGATATAGGAAACTTTCTTTTGCTGCTATCTCCTGTTCTAACACATCCTAAAAGTTCTACTGGATACACACTGTGGAGGTCACTGAAGTTCACTAAACTCACTGTCGTGTTCATAAAACCAATTTGAGACTTTTCTTATGTGACATGGAGCATTATCTGCCTGGAAGTGTCCAATAGAAGATTGTAAACTATGACCATAAAGGGATGAACAACAATATGCAGATAAACTGTGATATTTAAATCATGGTTGATTCAGACTAAGGCCAAACAATGAGGAGAAAACATGTATTTCCCCATCACACTACCAGTTGCAACCTAGACTGGTGACACAAGTGACACAACCATCTACCTCAAGGTTGGATGTGTGTGTGTTGTGTGTTCATTCTGAGATGCTTCTCTGCCCAGCACAGTTGTAAAGCCTGGTTATCTGAATTACTGTAGCCAGTCTGTGAGCTCCACCCTGTCTGACCACTCTCCTCTGAACTCGCTCACCAACACAGAAATGCTGCTCACTTTTGGCTTTTTGAATCATAGGAGATTTTTCCTAAAAAAGTCAAAGTCACTGAGATCACATTTTTACTGATTCTGATGTTTGACGTGAACATTAACTGAAGCTCCTGGCCTGTATCTGCAGGATTAATGAATATATAACATGAACAGGTGCTCAGACTAAAGTTTGTTAGATTAAATGTTTTTGAGAAAAACATCATCACTCTTTCAAATGAGGTGCCGTCTGTACTGTTATTAAACAATGTTAGATGCATAATTAATTGATAAGCTTTCACTGAATTTGGTTCCCTCCCTTTGTAAGCAGCTGGGAGCAGGGCCCCTGGACCCAGTGCTCTGTGTCCTGTAGTGGTGGCTGGCAGGATTGCAGTGTACTGTGCGTAGAGGAGGACAGCCAGGGACAGTTCTCTCAGGTGGAGGAGTGGAAGTGTACCCACTCCCCTCGACCTGTCACCCGACAGATTTGCAACAGCTTCCCCTGCCCCCAGTGGGTGGCCATGGAATGGTCTCAGGTCAGTGAGTGTCTGATTACACCGGCAATAAAAATGATAAATCCCTTGAAGAGTCCACTAAGCAGTAAGTCCTCTGACAGATTTAAACATTGATTAGTCATTAAAATCACTTATCAAACAGTTATCGTTCAGGACCCCAGGACTCTGTACCACTTACACATTCAAAATAAAGAAAAGCAGGGAAAACACATTTGTGCTAAACAAAACCTTATGTTTATTTTCCAGCCGTTCTAACCATTTCAATCACTCCTTGAAATGGTCCCAATGTGTGGACTTAACTAGACATATATGTTTTTAAAGGTCAAAAGCCTAAACGTTTGGAGACCTCTGAATTCATCTATTCATCAACCGTACCCACTTGAATTCATTTATGTAAATTGTATAGTGTGTGGTATCTGAGCAAGTGTATTAATGTGTGTGTTGCTCTCACATCTCAGTGCACAGTGACGTGCGGCCGAGGCCTGCGTTACCGGGTGGTTCTGTGCATCGACCATCGTGGACAGCACATTGGAGGCTGTGAAGCATCACTCAAACCTCACGTTAAAGAAGATTGTCTGGTCCCTATCGCCTGCCACAAGCCTAGAGGTAGGACACTAATAATTGATGGAGAGCTGTTAGCATATTAACAGTGATGTCCAAAACACAGTAGGGGAAAGGGGTGTGGCACTATATCAGGTATACAGTGTCACTGAAAGGTACAAAGGCCCAATCAAATAAAAGTAAAAAGCATTTTTCCAGAACTCCATTGAAAATACTTTTACATACCATTGCATATTAATATCTGGACTTTGAAAAACATTATTTATACATTATCTAATGTAAGGTATAGTACAGTACAGTACTATAGTATTGCACATACAAGCTACATACTGATCCTAAAGTCAATTTAGCCTATTAATATACATGTTATGTGCAGTCAAAATGATATATGAAATGTTTTAATATGTTTTTTTCCATGGGTTGTGCTGTGTGCACATACATGTGCTCTTCAAGTGTGTGATGTATGGTAGAAAGAACAGCACTGCAGTTGTGAATCAGGCCTTTTTGACCGTTCCACTTTGCGCACTAGCTGTGTCCCACACAGTCCCCACCCTCACTACAAAAACAACAGGTTTCATTTACATTAGCTTCCATCATGTGGCCCCTAATTTATGATGCACCATAAACGAGCATCCCTCCTAATTAAACCGAGTTCTTTAAGAGCTATTTAATCACTCACAAAGAAGCTCATAGTCTCACATGCATGTTAAGAGCTTTTTCCCTAATATCCAATTCAAACTCAGACAGTATGCTGTGAGTGCTTTCTGTCAAACACACAGACCTTACTTTAGTCTAAACCAAGGGTGGGGAACCTTTTCCCTATCGAGGGCCATTTCCACTTTTATAACTTCCTTCCAGGGCTATGAATTACTGATCACAGCAACCTCTCTAATGCGATGGCTGGAACTGCTTCTCTTTGGCCAACGTGTAATGTCAAAGATGACGATCCTACATGCAGCTGGTTCTCTGATCAAAAATACAGTGAGAGTCAGTTGTGAAAAGAGCTAACCACAGCAGTAGATTGTCTCAAACACAAGTGCAAACTTCAGTGAATGTCTCGTCAAAACGGGCCCTGATCCAGAAGTGGGCAGGGGTGGGGAATGCTCACCCGAATTACTACTCTGCCCACCCAATTAGTCAACTTTATTCTTTTCTATTGAATGGAGCGACGCCTGCGAGCTAGTTCAGGCAGCCAACTCGAGCTGCGCTGCTCCAATCATGTGACCTACATCATGTGACATACCTCACTCTCCTCAACCATCTATAATACACACCCACCTTATCAGGTGGTCTATTTAAGCAGAGAGAAATTTCCCATCATCCCCTTTGCTCGTACTGCTGCTACCTGTTGCTTCAGCCCCTCCACCACCCCAGCCTCCACCTGTAGGCTCCAACGGGGGTTATAAGTATTTGCTCATCACTCCCATCATTCCTTTGTAATCATATGGGGGAGTGATTAAGTTGGAGCCTAGACGCCAAACATAATAATAATTATAATTATAATTATAATTATAATTATTATTATTATCATTATTATTATTATTATTATTATACCACGACTTGGAAAAACTCTCAACACTAAGTCCATGTGTGAAAAGTTGCCCACACCAGCTATCTAATTGCCCCCCCAATCTGGGCCTGCCTCAAAATGGAAACATTTTCAAGACGCTGTTTGATCTTGTTGCTTTTCAGTTTAAAGATTCTATGTTGTAGGTTTTCGCTAACACCTTCTGGTTCCACTATAAATGACGTATATGTTCAGTTCCGTTATCACCAAGTTTTGAAAACTCACCATCAAATAGTCATTGCAGGCTTTTGCTCTTGCAAAGGGTGAATATGGTCTATGACAATCATGGAAGATACAAAAGGGTTATAAAATGGGGATTATACATCTTGGCCATGTGCCTATATAATGCCATAGGTTTGGAGGTCATTCACCTGCTACTTGAAGTTTTAGCACATTTACTGCTTGTTGCATCCTTTTTCTTTAGATTGAGTGGATGGAATAATTGCATCGTCAACTTGTGTATCTTGCTCATTTATATAATTATAAATAAGATAATAAATTACTATATTCAGTCTATCTATTCCAATTGATTTTTGTTCACCTCAAGTCATTCACCTCTTGCTAAGAACTCCTGAGAATCAGGACACTTAAAAGTCAGAAAGTTGTATGCCTAAGCAACAACATGCATCCCTCCTGGTCCACTTAGGACCAGTTTCCTGCTCTGATGTGCTTGATGTATTAATCAGTGGTTGGATCAGGGCATGAATCAGTAATACTGAATACTGATCCCTGGGATTACTACGTGTAACTTATTTATTGTCTCCCTGTCAGAATCCATGCCAGTGGAGGCCAAGATACCCTGGTTAAAACAAGCTCACGAACTGGAGGAACACCATACTGCCACAGAGGACCCCACGTGAGTATGCACACATGCACATTTAGACAAACACAAAGCATATATATATGTGAGATAAAATCAGTTAGTAATAGGGAAAGACTTTAAATAGAATGTACAAACAGCCCTAGTTTTCCAGTTGGTTTCTACTTCTTACCAGCAGCTGTGGCTCAGAAGGTAGAAATGGAGGTTGTGTTTTGTTCAATCTTTGTAGGTTTGTAGCTCAAAGTAAAGTGCTTGGGACAAACCACACACACATCGGCAAACACAGCTTATCCAGCCCTGTGTGAATATGTCTGGTTCTGTTTCCCCTCCTTCCGCTGCTGATGATAAGCGTGCTCATTGCCTTCTGCTCTGGGCCTGGTCAGCTCTGATAGCCTAACTGGAATCCATCAGCTCACACAGCTCATACACACCTCACAAACCTCACCACAAACACTGTGCAGACACTAATATATGTGAGTCAAACACTTCCCACACACACCTCAGTGACTTTGCAGCAGGCACGGAGAAATGTTATGTAGGCCATTTAGGTCTTGTGTAATAATTAAGACAATTGCACTAAAAAGGATTAAAGGGGGACTAAAGGGGGATCTGAAACGATTAAATTAATATAATTTTAAGAGAGGCTGCCCTAAGGGGAATCAACAGGGAGAGGCAGATCCAGTGGATGGCAGTAATGCACCTTGAGGTTGGTTGCCACCTGCCAATAAACGGAACAGACGAAGAAGAAGAAGAGCAGCTGCCCTTACTAGAGGAACAACCACAACAACCCTTAAAAACTGACTCTATGTTTCTGACAAACCATTGCTTATGTGAATAATGACTGTCCTCTCTCAGAAGAAAAGAGAGATGTAGCATGACAATGTTAAAGTGCTGCAAAAACCTCACGGTGTACCATTCCTGCAGTATCATTACCTAGACTATTACCTTAGACTATATGCAAGCTATGGTTCGGACGTTAGCTGACAGCTAGCCACAAGTACACAGCAATTGTGAGTATTTGTGTGTGTGTGTGTGTGTGTGTGTGTGTGTGTGTGTGTGTGTGTGTGTGTTTGTTCAGCTCATCCTCTGACTTCCCATTCTTCACCACGTCCCTCTTGTCTCGATATGTCTATGTTAATCCAGATAAATGCACACAGATGCAATCAGACATGCCACAGTGTGGTTACATTGTCATCAAATCCCAGGCAGGTGTCAGGTGTGACCTGACTTCTGAACAGAACGAAGAAAAGAAAGAAAGGTCTTTTCTCCGAAATAGTTAAGGAGCCCAACTTGCCATGATTTTGAAGAAAGGGTTTTCTTCATCGATGGCACGATCCCAACATTAATCATCATGTAATACATTCAATGTTGTAGAACCCCAGCCTTGCTTCCCTTGGCCAGACACACAGCTTGTATATTGACAACTCCACCAGCTTTGTCTTCCTAATTACAAGGTAACATGAGATTATATATTAAATATTGTAAACCTAATTATTAGACAAAGCAGTCTTATATTCATACTCAAAGCCTGAGTATTATGCTGGCAGAGCTAGATACACAGATATGCAAATTGTTACTTACAAACTTTACACTTGAGTCCCACTGACTACTTTAAGTTGGTGTCAATCATTTGGAGACAAGTCTAAGTAAAAGTTCATGAAATGTCCAGTAAAGGTTAAATAAGTTGGGGCAAGCAGTTTCCATTAGGTTGGTTCAAAGTTGTACAAGACACAGCCTGGTTTTCACAGATCACATGTCCCTCCCACAATTATTAATAATTGATAAATGGAAGTCTGAGACCACTTCCCTATACTTTCGGAGCTCTACATAATAACAACAGACAAATAAGGGAGAAATGACAATAAGGATGTAGAATCCCACATTAAGCAATTATCTCTCTTTATTTAAATTCTATCAGTTCAATTCACTCCTACTGATTTATGCAGGTCTTAAAATCTGTGTGACTGAGCTAAATCAAGTCACTGTCAAATGTCAAAAAAGGTTCCCCTCAAGAAAGCCTGACCTCCAGGGAACCTAACTCTCTGCTCACGTCAGATTAGCTGCCATAACAAGCTCACTGCTGCACATTACGTCTGGTGCTCCTGACAGTCAGCAGCTTTAGGATGTCATTACATGAAGCAGATGGAGTGGTTTATCTCAACATTATTGTGGTGGGTATATGGGAAGGAGACACAGTGAACTCAAGCAAATTTAGTTTTTACTTACAGGAACTCGAGGAATTCCCCTTTAGGTCAGATTATTATTACCATTATTTTATTTATTTATTATCAGAATATTTATTAATGAAAAAATCTGGCGAGAATTAGATCCAGATATGAAGCATATTGAATCGCATGAAAACTCAAAATGTAGGGCTTCAATTAAGATGAAAAGCATCTGCAATGATGCATACCCCGCTGTAATAAAAGGACAAAGACTTACTGCCACTTTAAAAAGGGATAACAACAACAACAACTGACTGGTCACTCAGTTTCAAAACAACATTACAGAAGTAAAGAAATATGCAGAAAGTAGAATTTAAATAATTTTGACTTGATGATGGTAAAGTTTCAGTGCCAGTATTTAGTACCTCCCACATGTGAAGCAAACCTTGTTTTATGAATTCTCCTCAAGCACCAACCCTACACCTAACTCAAAATCCACCCCGTTGTTTATTCTTCCCAAAATTATATTTGAATAATATATGATAGAAATATTTGCTGTAAACATGGCTGGTTATCTCATCTGGTTAGATTGCGGTGCTAATAACGCCAAGGTCATGGATTCATCCCCATAGAGGCCAGTACAAAGAATCTGTAACTATAAACTATAAAGTGTGCTATTGGTTCAACCCCCAGACATGCCAGTAACCTGTACCTAAGGGTCACTAGTCACCAGCTTTTACAAAATAGCAAAATGCATTATTGGGCCTGTTGGTACATGGCAGAGCTATCAACCAAATACCTGTCACATCTTGCATCGCCAAACTTTTAACTGCAAAACCCACACTGTCTAAAAAACATAAAACACCAGGACTTCAACTGTGGCAGGTTACCAGTAAACTTAGTTTCCTCAGCTTTATCAATTAAAGTATCAATTATCAATAAATCAAATAATTCCCACACAAAACATCCACCTGGAAGATGGTTACACTTGACTTGCAGTGAAGCGCCTTAGTTAGAGTTGAAGCCATGACCTTGGCGTTCTTAGTAACACGCTGTAACAATATGTGCTACCCATTACCACCTGTTTTGAAATTCCAGATATTCCAGAATTTATTTTTGAAAGATGATCAACAGTGTGGATGTTTAGTGAGCATTGTCCAGGTTGGTGGAGAGGAATTAGTAGAAACATCTGAGGCTCGGTTCATAAATAGGAGGCAGTAAATTGAGGTGCAGGTATTGATCATTGGTCTTGTTAAGGTTGATGATTTAGTGTGGTACACACTAGCTAGTATGGGGGTCAAACCCATGACACTCGGGACCTTATAAAATTAGAGAGAAACTCAACAGTTGCCATATAGCAGGGCAAACACTTTGGGGACGCTGTAGCAGGAAAAAACATCCCTCTTAACTGGATGAAACCTCTAGTACAGGGGTCAGCAACCTTAGGCACCATAGTCATTGGCACACAGGTGATTTCTTATTAAAGGGGACATAGCATGAAAATGCCACTTTGTTAGTGCTTCTACAGGTTAATGTGGGTATCTGGCATGTCTACCAACCCAAAAACTCTGGGAAAAAACACTCGCGCGTTTTGTTATAGTTCCTCTAAGTCAGAAACGTCATGCTTGAGTGACTCGATTGAGCTTCCTGGGTTTTGTGTCGTAACAAGGCACTGGAAGTCTCCCTACATGGCCTTGGACCACCCCCACCTCACCCCCCGTCCCCCACACTCGTTACGCCGGGTTTACACCGGACGCAGCGAGGCTGCGAGGCAGCGCAGCGCCTGCCTTGCCACGCAGCCGCCTGGCTGTTCACACGGGACGAGCATTTCTCCGCTGGTCAGCCCGCGATTCACTAACATGTGGCATTTGTCTGGATCGTTGGGACTGGGAGGCTGCAGCAGCTGCTCGGGAGCGACCGCCGCTCTCCCATGCGTGAGCTGGAATTTGTGTCAGCGCCACACAGCCGGCAGTGTGGAAGACTTCCGCAGTGTTCAGCACTACTGTAACACCGGCACACACACAGAGCCCCCACTCGTTACGCCGGGGTACACCGGACGCGGAATACAGGGGGAATACAAAGTATGGGATGCATATTTGATAATTTATATCATATAAAATATGTAATTTATATCGTTTAAAATCATGGGGGGAGAGGGGGGAGGGGGGAGCTGGCTCATTAGCATTTAAAGGAACAGGCACTCAAAACAGGTCACTCTGTGGAGGGCTGTTTTATACAGGGTAAAAAGGGTGCTGTTTGAAATGATCCTTGTGGTATTTTGACCAAAGTATGTTACAGACATTCCATTAAGACCCCAAGGAACCATATCAACTTGTGGTAAAATGGGCATGCTATGTCCCCTTTAAAGAAATGTTCAAAGGTTTTGCCGTCACGCAGCCTGTATTATTTAGCTTGATTGATGTTAACACCTCCCAGCCACTAGGTGCCAGTGATGCACCATAGGCTGGATGCCAATCGCCATTAAATAATAATAAGAAGCCTCCCAGCCGGCACTGCTCGCATTTCCCCTCATGAATCTCTGTGAAGTGCAGCCGCTCAGGTGTACTGGTGATGGCATGCCCGCTAGCTAAAAAACCAAAGGCACGGGCATTTCAGCCCTCATGGGCAGAAGACTATGGCTTTGTTTTTCATAAGGACCGTGCTGTGTAAACATTATGTTTTGAAAATGTTGTTTGCCGAACGTCCAGTGTTAAGCGCCACTTTGAGACAAAGCACGAAAGAAGTTTTAAAGATCAGGCAGACATGGGAGAATCAATCAAACGTGCAGTGTCCAGGTATGAGAAGCAGCCCAACTCTCTCAAAGTCTTTGCCACTGCCAAAAACCATGTGACTGAAGCAAGCTTTCGCAATTCTGAATATGAGTGTGGTTGGTGGGGTTAATGACAAACTTATTATTGCAATCATAATGAGATAAACATGTTTCTTTAAAGTGTTGTTCTATATAGAGCCAATATGGATGGAATAAAATGAGATGTCTGTATCGGAAATATTAATGTGGTTCAATAATAAAACTTAATGTTAAAAATAATGTTGATATGGTACGCTAATTAACAAGAACATTTGAGGAAAGATCATGTTTTGGTTTCCAATTTTGTTAAGGCAAACTCATCTATCTAGTCTTGAGGGTCTGTTCACAAAGAGAGTTACATCTTTGGAACTCATTCCTGTAGTAGGTAAAGATGGAAGCAGTTGAGAATTGTTGGAGAATGACAATTCAAAAAGACTGATTTCCTTAACCAGAATACCATTAAATGTGAATCAAACAAGAGGATGTGTTTTTAAGTGTTTCCACTTTTGGCCTTCTGGATGCTGTCAAAATAAACTACAATTTGTTTTTGAGATTATGAAGGAACATGTCAAATAGAGAGCCAATAGTTAATATGTATAGAGAAATCAATGTTGGTCTTGGTTATAGGGGCACACCCTGTGTTATATGTTGCAGCTGCCAAGGTATAACAAATGGAAATGTCATAACAAGTCATCAATTACCTTCAATGGCTAAGCATCAGTAATATGAACTGAATATGTTACTGCTGTTGTTGATTAACCCAATGTGCATTGTAACTGCTGTTGGATGATCACTTTTCTTTTATACAAAACATGCGTCAGATGTTTGAGCATTCAATAACCTTCACTTTTGGAGGTGGTGGTGTTGGTGTGGTTCCTTGTGAATCATCATCACTCATCATTGTGAATCAGCATTATAAACATTTGCTGCATGTCATAACCTCTGTGTATATTCTCCTCAACTGTCTTTAGATTTGTACCTGGGCCCTGGGTACCTTGCAGCGCCACCTGTGGGCCAGGCAAGCAAACTCGTGAGGTGAAGTGCCGGGTGATGCTTTCATTCACCAAGACGGAGGTGGACCTTCCAGACGAGGAGTGTGGCAAAGACAGACCCCAGGTAGAGAGGCCCTGCTACCAAGGGCCATGTAGGGGCATCTTTTCAGGCCCCCAGGATCATGGGGCCCCGTACAACCAGATGGAGGAACTTTACAGTTGGGACTACAGGGGCTTCATTGCCTGTTCAGCTACATGTGCTGCTGGTGAGGTTTCTCAAATGAATGTTGACAGCTGAAATGCTCCTTGACCCCTTTTTCCATATCATGTCCAACTGGCTCTTGTCTATGTGCTCTGCTCAGGGAAGCAGACAGCAGTTGTGAGGTGTGTTAACAGGAAGCAAGGTGAGGAGGTGGAGGACCCCCTGTGTGATTTGTCCAGCAGGCCACCAGCAATGATACGAATCTGTAACCCTGAACCATGCCCCCCAAGGTAAGAGACCACGTGTTTACTGAAGCCATATAGAGAGGTTAAAGAGCCTGAACCAGCACATTAGAGTCAGTGACCCCTCCAGTAGTGCTTAGTACAAGAGTGTAAGACTCATGCTTTCTACAGCCATTTTCAGACATGACCTGCGGTTCCGGAGAATTGGGTTCGGGCTGTTCCCGCAGTCTGCCTTTCACACATGCACAACACAGTGGGAGGTTCTCTGCAAAGACTTGTTCACAACAGCAACAAATCCTCTGCATTATTCAGGCAAGAGGTGGTGCAGCAGACAGAGGCAGGAAGAAACCTATTAATTCTGCTGCGGAGATCATACAGAGTTGGCTCGTATCACCTCAAACTCTCTTGACATCTTCGCTGGTGTCTTCTACATGTATGTCACCGCTTTTTCACGGCAAGATAATTGTTGTCGTTTTGTGTTTTTCATTTTTGTGGTCGTCGTGTGTTAAGGCTATGGAGCCGCCCACCTCGCTTGCAGCGGTGGATCCCCCGCTGTGTTCTCACATCTGATTCTCCTGACTTTCTGCAGACTTTCTAACAGGGGGCCAGGTGGAGAATGTCCGCAGAAACTCTGGAGCCTCTCACTTTGACTTTTGAGTTCACACATGCACCTCCTCCAGAGAAAATATGGAGGATGTGCAGAGTTCAGTGCATGTCTGAAAGCAGCTTACTTCTTCCACTCCATCGCTGAGCTTTTAACTGCAGGCCCCCTCAAAAGACATTTTGACCTCTACAAGGTCATGGTTTCTAGACCCATACTGACTAACATTCACCAACCAAACTGAATGTAAGTAAAAATGTGCAAAAGAAATTTGTTTGTTTGTTCATATGCTGAAATGATTTAAGGTTTCAGTTTATTTTCACAACAAATACATGCGGCTCTCTCATGAGCTTCACAAAGTGAATGCAAACAGGCAACCTAAGATCCGTTGTTGGACAAAACACTGCTCTAAGATCAGATATAAAAGGTATCGCTTTCACTCCTGTATCTATTTTTATCTTTAACTGCTCAAGCACTACTTGATTTTTTTCTCAAACAGCACACAACTTACACTTTTTTTGTGGAAAGGGTATGTAAGTGTGTCTGATGTAGTTACTGTACAGTGCCAGAGATTCAGTGATTGCTCTGCCAGATGACAAGATAACTTGCTTTTGAAAAGTTCCAGTTTTGAAATAGAACAACAAGTCCTCAGCCATAGATGCATTCCCGGTAAAGTAAGAGTTTGAATTTAGGGGGATTTACCCTCCTCTGTTGCATTACTGAAACCGACCCAGTCAGATTAAAAACCAGCAGACAGGTTGTAGTGGCAGTCAGCAGCCTCGCAACATATGTTGGCCCCATGGTGCTCTTGCTGTAGTGACACACTGGATTTGCCTCTTGCTCTGATAAAAAAATAAAACTCCATGCAGCTGATCATACACAGCTCTTACATTGAGTTGCACACTCAATTAAGTGGCTGAATACAGCATTGATATAAGGCCTGAGTATGACTTTGGTAGAAAGCATCCAGTCATGTTTAAGCCTGGATGCTATTTTCTCATACCCTGAACCTGCAGCTAAACAGTGAAGTCAATGTATTTATATCAATGTGATTATATATGATTGTATATATATTGTATATAGGATTATATAGTGCTTTTCTAGTCTTGATGATCACTCACAGCACTTTTACAGCACATTTTTGCCATTCACACATACATCCATACAGTGCATCTGCATCATACACTGCACAGTGCCAGTACCACAGTGCCACATCCATTATGACACACGGAATGTAATAAAATTGTAAATAAAATTGGACAATGGATGTATTAGAGGCTGGACAGGGCCCACTGAGACTGTATATCCAGATATCTGTGCTTTGTCACTGCCATGCTAAGGAATACAAGTGTGATCTGGTTTACATTTAGAAAGAAAAGCTGAACCATTCGAAACTAGAAGTGCGTTTGGAGAGCACATAGCTCCACCAAGGCTACTGCCTGATATCGTCATATCCATATCCACCCCAAATTTCAAGAAGTTCTTTCTTTGCTCATGCCTGACGCCTTCACAAAATTTCAAGGAAATCAGTTTGGTAGTTTTTGCAAATGCAGATAAAGACATAACCTCCTTGGTGGAGGAAATGACTTGTCAGCCTGCACTTTATACAAGAAGATTTCACCATGGTGGAATAATGTGCTCTCAGGCACACGCCCACATAAACACACACAGAAGATGCTTTTTCCAGTGTGGCTGCACATTGCCAAAGACATCAGGACAGCTGGCTAACTGGAGCTGTATGTAGAAGAAGAAAAACGGATGTTGATAAAGAAATCACGTCAAGCCACATAACATCTTATAAGGCTATACACCATATTATCATAAGTACTGTATACAGTTACTACAATTGGTCTTCTTTTTACTTTAGCTCTAAATATCTCAATACCCAAGTTAGATTCATGAAGCAGCTGCATAAAGAAATGGTTAGACATAGTAAGGGGGACAAACTGACCACAAAACTCAAGTATGAAATGTAATGTTTAAAGTGTAGGGGAGCCCACCTATGATGTGCAAGTGCATGGTTAAGCTACGTTCACTCTCATTTGGAAGGTTATGAAACCACTGTCCCTATGATGGCAGGCTTACACACATTATTGATTATTACTGAGCCCACAATCAAATGTGTGTGTGTGTGCGTGTGCGTGTGCGTGTGCATGTGCATGCTATAAGTCACTGCATTTCCAAACAGCAGAAGGACATTTGCCCATTTAGTAGTCCTGCAAACTTCAGGCATATCTGAATCACACTGTGATTTACCGCTCTCTCCTCCTCTAATAGACATTTACAGGAAACAGCTGCACACACACACACACACACACACACACACACACACACACACACACACACACACACACACACACACACACACACACACACACACACAGGGTGTCGTCTATTGCCTTAGATTTTGGGAGGCCAACAGTGGGAACACAGTAAGGTTTGTTAACTCCCCTATTCCCGCTTCAACTCTGCATGTCTATAACTCTCCCACTCACCCTGTCTCCCTGACTCTCTCTCTGGAAGTAATGTCTATCCATCATTCTTCTCAGTGGGAATTCCTCTCTGGCCTTGTGTTTGGTCTGACGCTACGAATCGTATGAAAGCAATAAAGAAACCAGGTCTCTGTATGTGGTTCTTAAGTTGTAGAAGAGGTCAAGTGTCATCAAAAGCCATGTCAACTCAGGTTTTGTACCCAAATATAAATTCACCTTGATGATTTTATGAACATTTTCTTAAAAACCTTTCTACATCCAGGTTATCCACCTGTTTGATTTCTCAACATTTCAGCTACTGTCATTTCTGGACCAACTGAGTTTCATTAGCTGTTGAAGACCGGATCAACTTTAATTAATTTACCCCCCCGTTTGACTTGATTCTATTCCTACTACTCCAAAACAAAGAGGAAAAGTCCAGATAGTCTATAACAAAAAAGCTTTAATTAGTAAATGAATATGGTCAGGTCTATCAGTAAAAATTGTTGCTTTGATAATTTACAGTGTAGAATTACAAAAAATAATTTAATGGCAGAAAATGTTTCTGACTATATTCAAATGATGCAAAGTGCATCAAATGTCTGGAAGTATAGGACATATTCACTACAAATACAATGAAACTAAGGCAAACGCTGTTAAACAGTTAAAGCATTGCATATACAATATTAGTGAATACCTTCCTTTCTCTCAAGCCATTTAAAGTGGAGAAACACAACACATAGAAGAGATGGGTTAGGGTACCAGCTCAACATTGGAGTGTTAATATTTGACAATGAATGGAAACACCTAATGGTTGTTCCCTTGCCCCAAAACAGAAATGTTTGGGATCAGAATTGTCAATATGTCAGTATAGAATAGCATACTACTAGTTAGCAGCGTAACTGGGAATGAAGTACTGCTATGTACTGACTTAAAGGTATTGAAGAAGTAGTTATTGTGCCATTTATTAATCAGATCATTTGAAAGCAGAATGTGAGCAACAGAGTGCAAAACGATCTCAGACTATAAACATTTACTCTGACACCGGTCGAGATACATCCCAGCAGTAGTCCCACAAGAAGATAGGACTGATGAGGGAAGGTCATATACGCCTTCACCTATCTGCTATAAATGATTAAGAGGTTTTCTACGTCAAAATTCCAGCTCAGAATGAAAGAAACTCTCAAAAGCAACATATTGCCAACAGCTGATGGATGCTTTTAAAGTTTTCAGTTTATCCAAAAACTAAACTGCTTCAGTTGAAAAACTACCACACAAATGGCAGAGGTGCCACATCTGACCATTGGCACTTGTAAATCAGTGGCGCAGTGTGAACACATTACAATAACTACAGGAACGTGGTTTTTATTAGTGTGATAATTACTTTGTGTTTCGTAGTTGTGAGTCAGTCACTGTTTAATAATGTGGTTCTCCATTACAGTGTGTAATGTGCACATTTAGTTAATGACCACAGACTAAACTCTTCTCTGTCATGAGTTTGTTCATAATGTGCATCTACAATTTCAGCACTACGACACCCTTAGGCCCAATCCCATTTCAGCCCTTCCCCCGACCCCTTGTTTTCGAGGGTTATCTTGGCCCTTGAAACAGAGCTACGAGGGGTAGTGGTTGAAATCCTCCCATACGAATTGGGACAGCCCTTCAAGAAGCTGTTACATCATCAGTAGTCGTCGATGTAAACAGACACAACAAAAGGTTTTGCAGGGGATGTCATTGCAATAACATTGTTGAGATTTTAAATAAACCAATGCTATTGTTTGCAGTTACTAAAGTGACAAACATATAATATCCAAATAACATATATGCTAATGACATTTCCATTCATCCAATGGAAATTAAGCTTGGATGCTCTGCATAATTTTACACATACATCAAAAGCTCACAGAGAGCAGTTAAGTTCAGTAGCATCGCTGCTTTATGCTGGTTTAATCAAGTGCATCTAGTATCTTCAAATAGGGGGGTGCGATGTGAAATTATGTGAAAATACGGGATTATCATGCAAAACGTTGTTACTTCCATTACACATTGAAACACATTTTAATTCCTTATTAATGGAGAAAATACTACATTTGTGGGTCTCTCTCCCATCTCTTGCCGATGATTCGGAAGGCAAATTTTCATAGCCCTCTTTTTTTTTTTCACTGGACATGAAGCAATCCAGAGCATTCCATTACAAGCCCAGGGAGATCTGTGCATCATCTCTCCCACACATTGTGTGTAGGAGGACAGAAGAAAGACATTTCACAGGGCAAAGACATTTTGAGAAATACATATTCTACCAATCTCTTTGTTTACAATGCTGGAGTATTCTAATCAATTTAAAAATCTGTAACTTATAATGGTACAGGATATTATGATGTGCCATGAAGAGTAACTAGCCGACACCAATTCCATGTTCCATCCCCTAAAAGCCTAATATTTAGAAGTGGTGTCTGACTTTTTGTATTATCTCTCACTGCAGATGGGAGGTGACAGCATGGACCAGCTGCTCTGCATCCTGCGGCGTTGGAATACAGACCAGGAGTGTGTTTTGCATGCGTCTGTTGTCCATTGACCAGCAGGATATTCTGAGTGTTTCTGAGGAGGAGTGCAGGGAATTCAAACCTGCCATTCTGCAACCGTGCAACCAGGTTGACTGTCCTTCAGCCTGGGAGACTGAACCCTGGCAGCTGGTATGGACTTTTCTCTGTGTGTGTGTGTGTGTGTGTGTGTGTGTGTGTGTGTGTGTGTGTGTGTGTGTGTGTGTGTGTGTGTGTGTGTGTGTGTGTGTGTGTGTGTGTGTGTGTGTGTGTGTGTGTGTGTGTGTGTGTGTGTGTGTTTGTCTATTGTATTTGACTGCATATAATAAAACCTCTTTCCTACTTCTTTCTTCTTTTGGTTCCCAGTGCTCCCAGTCCTGTGGTGGGGGTGTCCAGATGCGAAAGGTTTACTGTAAGCAGCTGTTGTCCACAGGGGCCTTTAGGAGGTTGGGAGACAGATCCTGCTGGGGCCCCAAACCTGCCACTGAGAGAGGTTGCAGCAACACTGACTGCCTGCCCTACACGGCAGGAGGAGAATGGGGAAAGGTGAGTACGGTTTGGTTGCATGGGGCAAAATAAATCCATTTTTCAAGAACTGTAGTGTACTCTGGGGTTCAAACTTTTGCCATTGACGATACCAAACTTTCTCGTCGGTGTTAACCTTTGAAGGAGAGGAGAGCCAAAAAGCCCAAAGCAACGTGCGCTGTCATATCCTATCAGCACTGCATACGATTATGAGTATAAACTGCTGGACAAAGAAGGCATGGTTTGCAGGAAGTTTTTAGACAACAGGGAAAAAATACATCTCATGAATGAACTGTGTAAACTCATAGAGACCTGAAGTGACACTTCTCCAAGAAGAAAACACAGCCCTCAACAAAGATGATTTATTTTTAGCGAGATACTTTTGTATATTAAGCATCAGTTTTACAAAAGAAGGGATTCCAAAGACAACCTGAGTACTTGTGAAATAGCTGCAATGACAGGAGAACTGGGAGGGATGAATGGGGACGTTAGGAGAGAGCATTATTGGATTCCATTGATTGCTTCCAAATCTTCATGACAGTTGCAGTTTTTTTACAATTCTCCATGGCTACTTTTAAAACATGAATGTTTCACATTCTGAGAGCAACTGTAGTAAATACACAGTTATTTTAGAATAGCCTTTGTATCGTAAACCCAAGGAGCATGAGACTTACCACTGACATGAATCTTCAATGAGAGCCTACCATCAACAGTTTAACAATGGCTTGTCTTTCCTAAAAAACACAAAGAGTACTTGGCTCTGGCAACAAAGACTTCTCTACAGGTGTGATCATGTGGCGATCTGAAGGAGGATGCCATCAAAATGACCCAAAAAGGAGTCTCCCCTGATAACCTGTCAATTCTGCAATCACCTCGCAGCTATTCCCCCACCCCCTATGTGAGAGAGTGCTACATGTGCAGAGAGAGAATCTGTGTGTGCTGCTAAAACATGTGCTGCCCGAAATAGCAGGATCTAAAGTTCTTTTAAACCAAATGGAATCAAAAAGAAGAGGGGGATGGCGATCTTTGCCTCGCTCTTCCTCTCTCCCACACAACCACACTGCATTGTCTGTCATTTAGATTAACCACCAGCAAAACTCGCATCGGTGGCCTTTAAAAAAAGATGTTACTATCTTTGCCAGGCAGGATTTGGCTTCAAGTCAATATTTTCTGCTGTGCACATTCACGCAACAAGCATACATGTCACTACTGCAGGGATGTTGTCCTCCACACCCACATGGCCGCTCTGGTCTAAAAGTTACTCATCTGGAGAAACACTCCCAAGTAATACTGTGGCAACTGACGATGCAACCGGGGTCGCCCAAACACAGCCAGAGACAAACATGTTGCTTTTCAGCGTACTTGTATAGGAGCAAACATAAATCAAACTAAAAATAAATTGTCCCACACATAACCTTTTCAGGTTTCTTTATTTGATTCAGTTATTTAGATCTGTCTCTGTGCTTGTGTCTCCTCCCCATGTGTTTCTCTCTCCCTCATGTCTCTCCCTGGCAGCTCCACCGCTGCCTTTTGAATCCAGGGAGAGTTTGTTGGCCAACTAGTCTCAGCTGTGCCATCACCTCTCCCTGGTTCACCTGGAGGTGCTCACTGAGCCACCTCCATGCCCACAAATACCTACACCAAGTTTGGTGAAAAGTCATCCATTAAGTTATTTTTGTGATTTATCCTCTTTACCCCTTGATTTGATCACAATATACATTCACAAACACAGTCTTATACACATTTCTCCTACAGTCATTTTTCTCATGCCAATTTATTTTGTAATGGCTAAGATGTGTATGAAAATCTTACTGTAGTCAATATGTGTCCATACAATTTCTACCCTGTAGAATTGTTCACATTAATACTGGACAGTTCTGCAGTGTACAATTCATGTCCTGTGCCATTGTTCCATGAGCATCCTGTGTTTTTTCAGCAATAAATGTTCAACCTTCTTTCAACTCTAAGCAAAATCCTTCCTTTATCTTAATAGTAATAATTCACTGTGAAGGATTTAGTGTCATCGAGTGGTGAGATTGCAAAATCATTCCCATTTAGTTGAATTCTCTTTTACTCTGCAGTGCTCCGTGTCCTGTGGGTTGGGGATCCAGCGGAGGGAGCAGCGATGTCGCCAGCTGACAGCTGTGGGCCACCAGGTGACACTGGACAGGGAGCAGTGCTCAGGATTACCCTCCCCACCTCTTGTGCGAACCTGCCGCATGATGGCCTGTCCCAGTAAGAGTTCATACAAAGACTCAAACATATAGTTGTCCTCTTTGTTGTGGTTGATGGTACTAAGGAAGGCATGTATGTTTATGACTGATATTCATTTAAGCAGGTCTTTTTGGTATTTTTGGCAATATGGTTGCAATTAGCTTTGAGCTGATGTGAGTTGACTGTGTACCCATGGTTTCATTGAACTTGTAGAAGCATGGTTGAAAAGCAATGACTTGAATGTAAACACACTTCCTATGACTGTGGGGCTGGTATTGCTTTCCCGTTGTGAGTCTGTGCGTGTACATTTTCATGGTAATATGTGGTCCTGCATACACTTATTACTGCCACCACAGAGTCCTTTGTCAACTGTTCAATATATATTCACAAAACATTGGGCCTCATTCACAAACTGTGCGTACGAACGTCCGAGGCACATATCTGGGATTCATCAATATGTTCTAGAGCGTTCTTGTGCGTATGCACAAATGATGAAGGCCCAGCTGTCCCCTGAAACTCCAAAAGTGTTTTGTGGACTCAAACACTTCCACTCCCCCCCTGTATTGTCAGGTCAGAGGGGGAGTGAGAATGATGCAGACTCTGACAGAGACTCTGACACAGGACGACCGGACCTTTAATGTGCATCTGTCCTGAAGCAGCGGTGTTATAATTATTCAGCAGAGTCCACGTCCACGTCGCGATGCATCTAAGAGAAATGTCCACAGCTCTAGTGCTCAGCTCTGTGCAGGACACAGCATTCACCGCCTCACTTATTGCAGCCCAGGCTTAATTTTTTTTAAAACATTGTCACTGTACGCAATTGTTTCCTTTTCTGCTGTTGTGAGATTCTTGTGTTTTTTACCTTTTGGGGCCGTCTCTCATAACTTCAACTGTTCAGCACACCGCTCTCTTCATGACAAACGGATGTCCTTATATGGAGAAATAGAGGCGTGGCTGTATGCTAATTGCAGAGAGCGGACACGCCCCTGTCAATTCAGAATTATTCAGATTCACAAACAATCGCATGGTGGTGAGATCAAAATCGGCTGGTGCGCACGTGTCATGATCCAGCAGCGTTTTTGCTTGCACACTTATTTTGTGTGGAGAGTAAGAACATTTCTGTGCACATGTTAGTGAATGAGGCCCATTGTAGTTGTGTTGAGAGCAAATGAAGTCCAAGCTCAAAGAACATTCTGATCTGATCCATAAGTACTGAGCACTCATCTCAGTTTTTCCTGGCCAAAAATGATGCGGGGGTGGTTCTGAGCCGTCAGCCTGGGGGATGGGGGGTTGTTTTGTTCCAGGCCTGGGGCAGACACGCATGGAGCCATCATGCACAGCTCCAGCACACGGCGCCAGGGTACAGACCCAGGGGCCCTAGACAATTCCACTGCCCAAACCCGAAGGGCGCACAGCCAGGGAGCCATGTTCAAGTCGGCTTATAGTGTTAACGGGTCTTTTCATACATGTTTGGACTGTAAAAAAGTTATATTTTACATTTTATACCGGTTCTGTCAGTAATTAACTGCTTCTCTCTGTGTCTCTAACATTCGCACTGGGTGTGTGTGTGCACTGTTACCTTTCCCTTAAGTTCCAGGACTATCATACAGGAGGTACCCACTTCTTATCACTATAAGTGCTTTTACACTGTACTAGAATATTGTAGGGAGGCGGTGGCGGCACAGAATTTGGCACCTCACAATTCTCTATGCAGGAAAAACCCTGATCTAAGAATGTTGTAAGGCTATAGATTACTAATCTAATAGTGCAGCAATGGTTACAGAGTACTCCTCTAATAATGGAGTTATGATATTGTCTCCGAATCTAATAATGCAGCATGGCTACAGAGAACTTGGCTAATACTGTAGAAATGACAATTGAGCAGTCATGGGTCCAAACATCACCACTTTGACAGGCTGTGTGGCTGGTGTCATCATTCACACCATCTCTGGCTCCCTGAAACTAAAATCTGTCTGATGGGAGAGCTCAGAACTACTGACTAAGGATACACAGATCTGCTAATCTCCCAAACCTTATAATTATTGGCTTATTTAGAAAAGTCTCCATTTAGACCCAGATTTTGGAGGCACCCTCACTTACAAATGATACGGTTGCCTACTTGAGTGTCAATATGTTGCACTAAATCTAAAATGACACATACACAGTAGTACCAGAGTGAATCATTCTTAAAACTCATTCCTAGATTGTGTCCGCTCAATCCAGAGTTATTGGCTTGTTCTCAGTGATATCAGGTCTCTATAAGGAGAACTGCAGTTATGAGAGGCCAGAGCCTTATTATACATTCCCACGGGCACAGTGTTGGTACTGTGTGTGTATATGGGAGGAAGGCGATCACCCCTGGGGCAGTAATTAATGTATCCACCCCATTACAGGGTCTCACTTTATCAACTCATCAACAGATCCTGTTCTCTCTTTTTACATGAATCATTAGAGGGAAAAAAGGCTCCCTTTGGAAACCCAGCCAAACGTATCTTCATTTTCAAGGCGAATATTGTGGTCTGTATGCAGGCAGCTCACAAGTGTGTGCAGCCCCTATATGTGGGAAGGAGATTTGAAAATTGAGTTCAGCAGCTGTTCATTTGGTGTTGATGAGTTCCCATAAAGACTTTGGCCAAGCTACAGGAGGGAGTTCTCTTCCACTGTCTGCGCATTCATATCAACTGTGTGCATGTGAAATACATGCACACAAACTTGTTCCAACATTGGGAGAGCCACCTCTTAAGCTGTTTCTGTAATGCTGCATGAGTCCCTGTAACTCACCACAGCTGGGACACAGACTGTAAAACACATGATTGAATGCCTTGCAAATGTCACGGTGACTCCTGAGAGTCACAGTCCAAGTGTACTTCATGAAATGTTCTCTCCAGCTGCTGCTCCGTGCTCTTTCTCGCAAACACTATTGGCTAATTAGGATTAAGGTGAAGGCCGGGTCAGAGCTAAGAGGGTATAATGCTATATATATCATTTCTTAAACCTTCCAAAGCCAACAACTCAACAATCACACCCACTTTACGTGGTGATTGTTGAGCTGTGCAGTGGTGAGAAAGAGCCATGGTTTTAATCTCTTTCCCTGACTACATCCACACTTCACAACACATCATATTTGTTAGGTTTACACCTGGCATCAACATTACTTTATTATTATAACTTTTTATTTTTTGACCCTTTTGAAAACTTTGCTGGTCCCATTTTAGTTTTAAAGGTGCAGGGTTGGAGCTGTAAACAATGATGCCGATGCCCACGTTTGCCTCCTGATTGGCCCTTATCAGGCACGACTCAACTAGCAGTGGTGAATACAAAACAAGACTAACACTTTCTGTCAGTAACAGCTCCAACCCCGTAGTAGAAAGAACAAGTGGCCTAAGTCCTTTGCTGAGACCTTCAATCCAGGACAGAAAAGGAGAATACTGATAGATGCTGTTTGTTGCACAGCGGTAGACCTGTGATGAGATTTGACACACCAAACCTCCTGACAGCCTCTTCCACTGCAAACTGCATGCATTTTACAAATGTGATTGGCCTTGCTGTTGTAAATGCTGCTCAGTCTAATACTTCACTGCTGTCTCACCTTGCTTAACCTTCTTTATGTCAATACACATCTTCAGGTAAAAGGAGGTAAGTGTCCACTCTACTAGCATACTGATGAAGTCAGTGCTCAGCAGGCCTATCCATCGAGCAATAATCACCATGGACTTGAACTGCTTTTCAACTCCATCTTTCAAACCATATTTAAATTAAGTAACTTACCCCAGACCTTATCTCACAATATTTTATTTTAGTTAGTGATGTCAGATGTATTTGTTTTTTCACATTTAGCCCAGTTATTCCACAGGAGGGAAGTGGGAAGGTCTTGTTTGCATTTTCTCATAGTCTAAGTATGACCATCAATCAGTATGGTTTACAATCATCATTACTCACACTGACCCAAACTGCTCCCATTTGTCAGGAGTTATTCTGTGTTATGCCTTTCGTTGATGTAACAGTGCACAACTAAAGGTGTCACACAGCCTGGCCTTCGTCCATCTTCAGGCTCTGTGGCTTTTACTAAACATTAAATATACTGCACTCTACGCTGTAATAAATACTGAAGGCCTCCTTGTTGACATAAAATGTTTTCCACCTTACCAAAGCTCGGATAAATTATTGTATGTTTGTGACCAATGGCTCTTGCCACTGGGTAAGACCTCTGAGAGAATGTAGTCCTGTTGTGAGCATGGACTCTCTGCAAAATCTCGTAAGCTCTAATTTTAATTTAATGTGACTTTTTCTCATCTCTGTTTAGTGCACGGAATTATCTGTGTGAGAACCAGGTGTTAACATAATACAGATGGAATTTACAAGAGCCAAAATCAACATTTTTGTGGGAGAAGTACACCAGAGAGGTGCACTGTATTCGTTATCTAGCCTACTTATAAATAAATAAATACAAATATTGAGTGTAGATATAACCCTTTCTTAGAAAGTAGAGAATTGACTGGTGAACTGTAAAAAATAACTACAGGCTTGAATAATAATCAGTATAGTGGGTTTATACATGCATTTTTCGCATTCCCATTTTTTAATCCACCACCTGATTAAACATTTTACTCACATAATTGTTGCACACTGAATCCAATATGTTTTCATTATTCTTCATCAAATTAAGACTAAGACCCTCAAATTCCACAATCAAAGTGATTCTGGCAGTTTAAGGTGTGGGACACACACACAGGGTTCAAGAGGACAAACAACTCTCTAAAGGCTTTTGGGCAACGTGGGGAAAAAAATCAAACCTGTTCAAGAAATGTTGCTGATTGACTAATTTGTTTTGCCCCTAATCTTCCCCCTCCCCCCAACTCTAACCATGTTAAATGACATGAGAAAATCTGAATCAGTTGAAGAAAAAATGCATGTTGTTGCATGAGATCACAGCTCTAGAGTTGACCAAATAATATTTGGTATCTTATTTGTTGAAGCATGTAACTGCATATAAAAGCAACAACTAATTTTGATTAATGAGATGAGATAAAGTGTCTTACTTAGTGACATGAAAAGGTTTTTCTTAACTTCTTAGGGGGCATTCTCAAAGTGCATTTAAAATGTTTACAACTTACATAAGTTTATTTAACTTACTTCTATTCACTCTAGTTTACACAGTATGTTTGTCATTTAAGAGGTAACCAGGAAGGAAGCTTGTTTTTCTGTTGTTAAGGACTTCTCTCTCAATACAAATACAGACCTTTGCATAAAAAAATTACCCTCTCTTTCTTTATTTACTCTAACAGAACACAGCAAAGATTGGAGACCCAAAGAAACTCAGAAGGTTCCCGTGAAGAACCAAGTGGGACATCCAACAAAGGCCCGGGGCTATAAGAGTGGGGTAAAACGGTGTCCTATGCTAATGGGTAAGCACCACATCTACGTCCAGACCCAGAAGGAGAAACGCATCCATTTGACTGTTGGTGGCCATGCCTACCTACTACCTAACACCTCCCTGGTCATCAAATGCCCTGTCAGAAGGTTCCCCAAAGCATACATCCGCTGGTTGAAAGACGGACGCCCCATACCCAGCTCCAAACGCCTGGGCATCACCAAATCTGGCTCTCTAAAGATTCACTTTGTGACAACAGAGGACATTGGGGTGTACAAATGTGTCACTGGACCCACCTCAGATATCTTCACCCTTCAGCTGATAGGTGGTGACAGCAGGACAACTGGGAGACTGTCTACTACCACTCCTGGTCCCAACAGGGAGGACATGCTGCCGAGTTGCCACAGTCACTACTCAAGCTTGAATCCGTACAGGCCCGTCAGTGTATCTCTTTTGCCCCTTGGTGTCCAGGAGGTTTCGCTGCAGCCGCGGTTGAAGGAGAGGCTGATTAATATCACCCTGCAGGCTGACAGAGGAGAGATACAGCAGGAGCAAGCTTCAGAGCTCATTTCCTCACTGCTGAGCCACATGTCTGCTGCCCAGCTCTGGACCCGGATTGCAGAGGGAGGAGTGCAAGCTAAAGGTAGATGGCAGAGTGTGTTTAACATTAAATTCTCTTTTTACACCACCTTTCTGTGGCTTCCATCTAATTACATTGATGAATTTGAATAATAATAATTGTAAAACTTTTTATATAGCATTACATAACATTACATTTCATTTAGCTGACGCTTTATACAAAGCGACTTACAATAAGTGCATTCAACCATGAGGGTACAAACCCAGAACAACAAGAATCAAGAAAGTACAATTTTCTTCATGAAAGCCAAACTACAAAGTGCTATAAGTAAGTGCTACTATATATAGTTTTTTTTATTTTTTTATTTTTTTATCCAAGGTATAGTCGGAAGAGATGTGTTTTTATTCTGTGGCGGAAGATGTGTAGACTTTCTGCTGTCCTGATGGTTAATGGGGAGCTCGCTCCACCATTTAGGAGCCAGGACAGCAAACAGTCGTGATTTTGATGAGTGTTTAGCTCGCAGTGAGGGAGCAACAAGCCAATTGGTAGAAGCAGAGCGGAGTGAACAGGCTGGGGTGTAACGTTTGACCATGTCCTGGATGTAGACTGGACCCGATCCCTTTCGCAGCACGGTACGCAAGTACTAATGTTTTGAAATGGATGCGGGCAGCCACTGGTAACCAGTGAAGGGAGCGGAGGAGCGGAGTAGTGTGAGTGAGCACTTTAAAACTTTATTTATATAGCACTTTTATTTTCCCTTTTATTTCAGCACTTTTACTTTGTCATCAGTTGCATATTTTGATATGTCCAGATGATGACAAACTGTATCGTCCTCAGATTATAACTGTTTATACAGTAAATCAGACATGTAATCCCGAGTCAGGCCATCATATGGTTTACAGGTAATGTAGGTGAAATATTAAAACTCTCACCGATTGCATGAACATGAAAAGGAGGTTAGCATGGTGGTCAGCCTCTCTGCAAGAAGGTTCCTTTTTTGGAATCCTAGTTCAGCCGGATTATTTCTGTGTTTGGTTGTTCTCCCCGGGTCTTCTCCATTACTTCCTCTGTCCTAAGACATGCAGATTGCAGTTAGGTTAAATGGAGACTCTAAATTGATTGTAGGTGTGAGAGGGTGGTAAACATGATGGATAATTTTTTGTAAATATTTAGTTCACTTTTTAAGGAAGAAACTATTTGCGTTTGGAGTAGATTTGATTGAGAGGATGCCAGTTTGTCTTTTCTCTTTCTTTGGTTAGGTTGGGCTCTCTGAGTGCCCCTCTATTTCAGACTGTGGCCTCTTTAAAGGGGACATAGCATGCCCATTTTACCACAAGTTGATATGGTTCCTTGGGGTCTTAATGAAATGTCTGTAACATACTTTGGTCAAAATACCACAAGGATCATTTAAAACAGCACCCTTTTTACCCTGTATAAAACAGCCCTCCAGAGCGGACTCTTGTTTTGAGTGCCTGTTCCTTTAAATGCTAATGAGCCAGCTCCCCCTCCCCCTCTCCCCCATGATTTTAAACGATATAAATTACATATTTTATATGATATAAATTATCAAATATGCATCCCATACTTTGTATTCCCCTTCTATTGTCCTGGAGTTTTAATTTTCCCAATCACATAATTAAATGTCCCCCCTGCCCATCCACTACAAGCACACAAGCAGACAGACAGAGAGAGAAAGAGAGGTGGGGGGCTATGAAGACCATCATTTACCCCCGAACCCCAACATTCAACGGGTACAACAACAAGCGGAGAAAGCAGAATCGCGGGCTGACCTTATATATACAGTCTATGGGGCTGACCAGCGGAGAAATGCTCGTCCCGTGTGAACAGCCAGGCGGCTGCGCTGAGAACGGCGCTGCGCTGCTCGCAGCGGCGCTTCCGTCCGTGTACTCGCGACTACTGTACCCGCGCAACTACTGTAACCCGGCAGAACCATCAACCCGGCGGAACTACTGTAACCCGCGAACTACTGCAACCAAGGAACTACAACCCGCGCAACTACTGTAACCCATGGAACTATCGTAACCCGGCGTAACTACTGCACCCGCTAACTACTCAACCCGCGTAACTACTGTAAATCTGGCGAAACTACTGTAACTCGGCGAACTATTGTACCCGCGTATTCACTGTAACCCGCATACAGTAGAGCTGAACACTGCGGAAGTCTTCCACACTGCTGGCAGTGTGGAAGACCGCAGGCAGCGCAGCTGCCTGGCCACAAGAGCCGCCTGGCTGTTCACACGGACCCAGCATTTCCGCGCTGGGTCAGGCCCCATGGGGGACGGGGGGACAGGGGGCAAGACCATGTAGGGAGACTTCCAGTCTTGTTACGACACAATACCCAGGAAGCGCAATCGAGTCGCTCAAGCATGACGTTTCTGACTTAGAGGAACTATAACAAAACGCTCGAGTGTTTTTCTCCAGAGTTTTTGGGTTGGTAGACATGCCAGATACCCACATTAACCTGTAGAAGCACTAACAAAGTGGAATTTGCATGCTATGTCCCCTTTAACGCCACTGTCCCACCTGCAAAGGGACAAATCATTCTGTGCAGGGGTTGGGGTTAGTTTACAAGTCAGAGCTTTTGAATCTATTTACGGATACATGGATAACTTGTAATAAAAGACAAGTCCTCTCCTTGGCAATGACAGACCAATAATCTGGTCTTGGTTTCAGTATTTGAAATCTTGTGTTTGGATATGACTTTTTCCCATAGACAGTCTGCCCAACTGGTCAGAGCGCTCTTCACTCGACATACCTGTGAACACACCACGGATCATCAGGCAGCAACAGAACCTTCCACTGGCTTTTCAGAAGAACATCACCGTCACCATTGGACACAGCGCCCTCCTCACCAATGCCACCCGATCGCTGACCATCCTTTGTCCTGTAGAGGGCAGCCCGCCTCCCAAAATCAACTGGACCAAAGATGGAGCTCTGCTGCAGTTCACTGACAGGTAACATACTGGTGTTTGTTCTGACCAATGAAAGACATTTTTCACTAAATACTGGAAACTTTCTTGAGCTTGATAACATAGACCAGATAATACAGCTGACACCAAAATGCTTTAAGTGTGTTTTGTTGAAATAGTCAAATCAAAACAGAACATGGTTTAATTAAATGAGTTACCCATGGTGGATTTGTGTGAAATACCTACGATGAAACAACCACTGCATCACTCACACGTGAGAAATTGAAAATGTTACTCTTGATTGTCAATAAGGATAAATTACACCATGTTTTTTACCCCCATCATCCTTACTTGAGCTCCATTTTCAACATCAGTAAACTTTACATGTGGTTTCATGTAGATTTGGTGATTCATACGAACAAGATGACTGTCACTGACTTAATGTTCTCTTGCTGTAACATGAATTAAACCAAAACTAAACGGCAACTCTCTTTTTTTCTGGGCTCCACACCAAGTGAACTGAGCAGGTATGAAAGCCGCTTATTTAGTCCGTGGTGAATGCAGCATTTTTTAGGCCTGACCAGAGCTACTTTACATAGTTGTGCAAGAAAAGCTTTCAAATCAGATGTGAACTAATTTGAATTTAAATAAATATTTATTTTTTGCAAACATTATGTGTAACTGTAATAAACAGTCTCACACTTCAGTGTTTTTTCAGCCTTGCTGGTTCCTTTTCTTTGAGGCATGTGGAGAAATTCTGCATGAAGTGAGAGTAAGGACCCACTAAATGTTGGTCCCCACATCGGGGGGATCCAGTAATATTGTTTGTACTTTCTATAACATTGTAAGATAGGGCGTTTTTTCAATGATTTGTCAGTGAATGAAAAAAAATCCAGCAATTTGGTGCAAATAAAAATCCAGATCTCAGGAATGTTAATGTGGTTTCACAAGGGGACTGGTGGGCGGAGGTCTTACTGTCATTCTACTTAGATATATAGTATTTGATAATACAACTTGTTAATATTTGAATCCAGAGGAATCCATAAACAAATCAGATCTGTGTACCCTTATTTTTCAGTTTCAGTTCCTTTAATTTATCTTTTTATTGACAATTTTATAATCATATTTTTAAGATGGGATACACATTGTTAGCAGCCTACGGTCACATTGCAATACATGGTGAAAACTCTTTGCTATTGGGAGTGTGATCAAGGCTGTGCAATATGACCACATTGTCACGTCCCAATAGAGGTCATAGCATATTCACATAATGATGTGTATTGTTACTCAAACCTTTTCCCAGGCGAATAAATTGGGTTGATACTTTGTAGATGTAAGTCACAGTTGCAGCTCTTATCTCCTTCCATCATTGTGATTCTTTGTCCTATGTTGCATCATAGGCAAAAGCCTCTCACATCATCTGAGTCTGGGGTCTGTTCTTTGCTCTCGACTGTACTTTTGGGACTGTCATCTGTAGACTCTGTATTGTTTGACACAATCCTTGTTGAGGTGGGAAAAGAGGTTATAGTTTAGTTACAGTTATAAGTAGAGTTCTCTGGTCTATCTCAGACTTAGCCAAACCTTTCCTCTGTGTTTGTTGTGTTGTCCTCATGCTTGTACCTGGAAGAAAAGCCATTAAGACTGTGATTTGTAACACAATAATATTGAACAATAGACTTTTCTATGGTCACATGATGTATATCATTATATTACACAGCCCGAGTTGAATATCGATGAGTATCGTGAAAAAAAAAAAATGATTTGAGAAAGAAGCAGACCATACTTTGGGGAAAGTGATCTGTAATGTCCTCTCAACTTAAAGTCCTTGAGTTTGAGAGCTGCCACTCACTGCTCCTGTCTTTTATGTGTGGGAGCAGCTGCATATGGAGGCCTTCACAACTTAGCTCGAGGGGCCTGTCAATCACATCATGACTGACTGCATTAGAGAGAGTGCTTTTCTGTACATCATACACAGTATACATTATATTCTGACTATGATGCCAGGAAGGCTGTGAGATTGGGGTAAAAGCTCCAGAAGTAAGTAAGTAAGTGCTCAACTAACTAAAAACGTTTTGCCATCTTATAATTCAGAAAGGAAAAAAAATAGATTCTTGATGTTCTTGGTTTGTAAATCTGATAAACCCAGTGTCATTTTATTTTAAATGTTTTAAAATTAGTTTTTTTTGCCTCAAGGAAAGTGCAAGTTTAGATTTTAGACTTTGTTTGTATTACAGTTTTTAGAAAGAAAAAGAAAATTGCTTGTCCATTACCCTTGTCAGAAACATTGCTGGCCTCACCTTTTTGTAGGCAATATGGGGCATTGAGTATCTAACCTTTTTAATAGTATTAAGCTCATACTCAGTCATGCTACATATGGCTGCTCGATCACATTCCTGGAAACCCAGAGCACAACCAGTTTTCCTGTGTTTGTATAAAACTCCCCGGTTTTCTGTTTTTATTTAACTAAATGCACCTTTTCTAGAAAAATGTCCTGGCAGCATAACACCTGTTGAAAAAACAGAGGCATTATAAAGCACCCCAGACAATAAAGACACACTTATAGTTTCATCTCTGTACATTCGCTTCAGAGACAAACTCATGACATGTGAAGCCTCATTCATTTCCTCTCCTGCTTTGCTGCTCAGCTGATCTCAACATTTTGTGGACGTATCTGCAGTGGATCCAATATACTAAATTGATTAATCAGATTTTTGATGGAGACAGACAACAAATTTCCCTTTTGTTCTAACCACAAGATAATGTTAGAGAGTTGGACACTCAAGAGGCATTACAATTTTTACAACATTCTTCAAGGGCATTATTTGATTATTGATCACATATATAACACTAACCTCTCTAATGTGATAGCTCAAACAGCTTCTCTTTGGTAAGCCATCTGATGTCAAATGGTAGTGCTTGGCTGATGTTACTCAGGGTTGATTTGCCGTAAACATCTGGCTCGAACTAATCCTCAACTTTAGAAGAGCAATGCATAGCTTACAGACAGCAATTCCTCATATCAAACTGATCAGTGATCCCTCAAATAATAATTTGTACGTAATCAGTAATCTATTTCAAGATGTTTTTTTTAAGACAAGTTGACACTTTGAAAGAAGTTCCACAGCAGCAACAAGTCTCTTTCACTAATTCTCATGTTAAATGAGCTTTCAGCCAAGCCTGCGTGACATTGGCTCTGTCAGAATATTTGTTTCATTACCTCTAACAAACCTCACAGACATATAGCTGGAAAGACTGCCCTGAAGGACTATTTTATTTTATTTTCTATTAGCCCAGAAAACATAAATTGCTGTCATGAGATTTTGATTGTATCTCTTAGGTGCTTGGTGCTTTTTGTATTCTTCAATTGTCTCCCCACCCCTGTCAAAGAGGAAGAAAGACACTAACTCGAAGCCAAAGTGAGACAGACACTGGATTGACATTTACAGGACATGAACAAAATAAACACAATATTCTGCATGTGTCCTTTGCTACATGGAGTGAACTAAGTATGATGGCTCTCCACAACATGTGCTAAGTTTGACCTTTTAAAATAACTTTATTCTGATTTACTGGGGTTTGTTCATGTCATTTGAGGACAAAATGTTTAGCTCTGTATTATAATTGAGGGAAAACAGCAAAAAAAAGGTTCCTTCCTATGTGGGGACAGCCAGTGGCTGCAGGCATTAGGTTTCCGGGTTGTCCGTCTGTCGGTATGTCCGTCCGTCCCATTCACGTGAACACAATATCCTGAAAACGCCTTGAGGCAGTTTCATCAAATTTGGCAGAACCATTCCCTTGGACTCAGGGATGATCTGATTTGAATGTTGGGGTCAAAGGTCAAGGTCATGTTGGCCTCACAAATTATGTTTTATGTTTTTCTTGAATATGATATGTTAAGATCAGCTAGAGATTCCGTCAAATGTCTCAATGTCTTCAAATATTGTACAAACATTTAATTTGACTCAAAGATGAACTTATTCGATTTTGGTGGTCGAAGGTCAAAAGGTCAAGGTCACATGACATTGATGCTGGGAATGACCAATGGAAATGTCATTGCATCTGGCACAAACGTTCACTTGGACTCAAGGATGACCTGATTACAATTTGGTGGTCAAAGGTAAATGTCACCGTGACTCCACAGATCATGTGTTTGGCCTCTTGAATGTGATATCAAGAGCACCTTGAGGGAATTTCCTCATCTTTTGATCAGTTGTCTTGCTGACTCAAAGATAAACGGTATGAATGTATATATGAATCTGGAATGTTTTTTTATTTAGATGGAAACTACTGGCTGGTGGAGGCGTACAACCACAGTGGTATAATTCTAAATATATATTTCGTATAAACACCCAGATACCCTCATGTATTTGAGATATTTCCCCCGAGTGAAGCCAAGTGTATCAAGATGCATTCAATACCCAACTCCTGTAAATTATGTCAAGATACTATAAATTATGAAAGAACAACTACTCATGTAGAACAGTAGTGTATCAAATTTAAAGTCAGGTCAAAGAGGAGTTCTCTGCTTCTCCCTATATTTAGAACTTGTATCCTGAACTTGTTTTTATTATTATTATTATTTTATTCTAATTGTTTGTGAGTTTTAGATTGTTTGTTGTTAAGCACTTTGTTGCTTGTATTGAAAAGTACTATACAAATATTATTAAGTTATTATTAATATGACTTTATTATTAGTGAGGGGAGTGTTACATCTACGTCAAATATAAGGAGGAGTGAATAATGATGTAAAAATCAATGTACATCTTCTACTGTTTGACTCACAGAAAAGCCTGTATCCACATATATTATTTATTTTGAATTACAAAAAATGGGTGGTGAAGGGTCTGTGGCCATCTTGCCTGGTGGAGAGTTCCTCTCCCACACATCATTCATATCAAGCCACCAGATTTGTCAGGGGATTTTGGCATATTGAACACAATTTCCTAGTGCACATGACATACACGTCCCTAATGCCCTACATATGGACACAGTCAGCAAAAGTAGTACCGATGAGTCAGATGCCTTCCTGGAACATGGTATCCAATTCTCTTTTCACGATCAAAATCATCATAACAAAAGTAAATAATGTAAAGCATAACCTGTCATGATTTCGTCCAAAACCTCTCATTCACCCCTGCACATACATTCACCTGATGGGGGGGGAGCATGTTAGTTAAAGGAGGACTGGCTGTGCCTTGTGAGCCAAAGCCTCCCTTAGTTATTCTACTGGTGCTCGGACTGTGAGGAATTATTACCTCCAAATACAAGTGTTTTAGACTAACTGTTAAATGATCTTTCTGGTTCAACTGTCCTGGCTGTTGCAGTGATGTCACTGTGTATCAGCAATTACTAAGATGAGTACCATGTAGTTATAATAGATAGAAATTATGGACAAACCACCATTAACACTTGTTTAATACAGCACCTTCTCTGACAAAAGTGATACGTGAAGGATATGTGAAAGTTCTGCCTTCCCAATTCATTGTTATTGAGTGCTCTCTTCTAAATGAAGAAGAATTAAAGGTAAAAGACGTCATCTGGTGTGGCTGCAGTCGTAGTGCTCCACTGTTCATACAGAATTCTGCAGTTGATGCAGAATGTGAAGAGCCAAAAATCATCTGTTTATTTATGTCTGTTATTTTCTTTTTTTCCTTCTGTATCTAACCAAATATGAATCCCTTCACTCAGCCACCCCCTCTGTTTAAGCTGTCTCTTTCAGAAAGTAGTGGGAGCAGCTTTTTAGCTTCTAATCTGTTGAGAACAGCTGGTTAGACCAAATATGTTTTCCCTGTCTGTCTGCAGGGTCTCGTGGGACAGCTCCGGAGGACTTCACATCCTTCAGCCCAGAGTGTCTGACAGAGGCCAGTACACGTGCACAGCTGCCAACATGCATGGCTCAGACTCAGAGACATCTCAGCTACTTGTGGCAGGTGTGTGCTTTCTTCTACTGGACTCAAGTTTCAGTTGTCGTTATGACAACATTTTAATACTCCCTCAACATTTTAAGTAAACTTAAAATTAAATACATTACATACATACGATTCTCTGTTTCTGTTTTCATGCAATAAGTAGCAGTATTAACATTTTAACAAATTTATCAATCCACAAGGAGCGGATTACAGGTTGGTCTTCACGGCAAGCAGCACCCTTTTTTCTATGCTTTGAGATTTGAAGTTATGTCAATTTTTTATAATTTCTGGTGTTACTCAGCCTGATGAAAACATTATGTCCTGAGCTGTTGGCAGAACAGCTGTTTCTGAGCAATGTCAGAATCAGTGTGGATTAAACTGATTGATAATTTTCCTGCTCTTGACACTGACATATTGCACCTAGTGTGTGTTCCCTATAAAAGTCAATGAGGCTGCGCTGCACAACAGTGCTTGGAACTCGATGTGCATGTCAGAATGCTAACATGCTCGCATCGCTCACAGTGTCAATACCAAGATAGATCGATAATTTAATGAATCTGCGCAGGAGGAACGAGTTTGATCATTTATGTACAGTTACACAACAAAAGATGCATGTTAGCTCTTTCTCAAAACAGGATAACTCCTCCACACAAACAAACACCTACTACAAGAGGACATTGGTGTAAGTCAGCCTACCTCCCGTAGTCTGTGACAGATCTGCCTCCTGTTTCCAGAATTTAACAAAAAAATATATTTTTTTCATGATCCATGTAACTGGATCAAATCTACTGCTACTCTTGGTCCTTTTAAAATAAGGCTGAAGACTGTTTGTTCTCCACAGCCTTTTTATGAAATCAAAAGTGGACTTTCTCTTACACTGCACTCTACTGTAAAATCGTGTATTTCTTTTCTTTTTTCATTGAACATTCAACTTTTTTTATTTTCTATTGTTTCATGGTACTTTCACATTTTCACTTAGTACCTTTTATATATTTATGTCCAGCACTTTGAGCTGTGTTTTTGTTACAATGTGCTTCACAAATAAACTTGCTTTGCCTGAAAATAACATAATAATAAGTCAGTCAATTGATAAATATAAATGATTAGTACCAGGTATAATGTTTCCCATGTTCATCATCTTACTCTATTGTTAATCATAATGAAACATGATGATAAGCATTGAACTTAAACAGGATGGGATGTTGTTAGAATTGCAGTGATTTAGTCAGAAACCATCAATTTGACCTGATAATGATGCTAGATGAAAAGTTAGAAGAACAAAGTCATTTCGATTTGACCTCTGGTAACCACAAACTCATTGTATGTCAGTCCATCATGTTAGTGTTCCAGATAGTTCCAATACTTCAATTTGGCGGACTGACTGACTGACTATACTACTGATATTCCTGCTAACCCACAGTTATTAAGAAAATATCCCTGTATATAAATATTAAACTACATTATATTTGTTGATGTGGTCAGTAACTTTAGAGGCTCCTATAGTTAGATGATGACTTTAAAATACAAGACTTTAAAGGAATGTCAATAGCACTGAAAAGGAAATGACATTTTCACCTTCATTGCTGCTCCACTGATTGCTGCTCTCTCTCTGCTTGGGGACCTTCAGAGCCACCGGCCATCGCAGTGTCATGGAGGAATGTTTCAGACCATGAGCTGGTGTTGGGACACAGCTTGAGGGCTGTGATTGGGGAACGAGTCAGTGTTCGGCCAGGCACCAACCTTACACTGGACTGCCCAGTGACTGGTAGGTCAGAGCACTGCAGGCAGGAAACACACATCAGTCACACAACACCTGGACATGGTGACTTCCATTTTAGAAGGAGTGTTAACAAGTCCCAATCTATTGCACATCCATAAATAATGTTAATATTGATGGGCCAGTTTACCTAGTCACTGTATGCTAGTGGTGCCCAGTGTGTAGTTAAAAGTATATCAAGGCATTTTACATAGTAAGGTTGAAACCTTAAAAATGATAGAGAAACCCAACAGTTCCTACAACGAAAGAACACGTTGGCCTCTGTGGATAACTCAGGGTGTTTTTACTCTGGATGTATTAAGAGTTGGATACAGTGCAGCAACTCAGTCTTTTTACCATTTTGTTCCAGTGGCCACTCCCAGTACTACAAATTAAAATATGGCATCACCAAAAGAAATTTGACAGGACACCTGGAGAAGGGTCAATTATTATGATTTATAAATAAGGAATCAACAAGGAAGGTTTTGTATTCGCAAAACTTGCTCAGAGCCTATAAGCAATTTTTATGTGTGACATCATCCCATTGTAAAGTGAATGGGCTCAGTGGGACAGTCCCGGTCAGGCCAGTGGGAGAAATACTAATGTGTATAGTTACACAAACCTGCAAGCTGAAAAATAAACCTATTTCGTCAACACAATTTCCAGTCAAGGGCAACCAGCTCTTACAGTCAAAAGTGAATACACCCACTGGTCATTGTTTTGTGAGAACTGGCAAAAATGTGTGTGTGGCCTCCCAAAATCTAAGGCAACAGATGACACCCTGTGTGTGTGTGTGTGTGTGTGTGTGTGTGTGTGTGTGTGTGTGTGTGTGTGTGTGTGTGTGTGTGTGTGTGTGTGTGTGTGTGTGTGTGTGTGTGTGTGTCAGCAAGCTGTAGGGCTGAGACACACCAGATTGAAAATAGCATTTGATCTAAATGGAAAGAGTTATTGTTGTAATAGAGAACAACAGACTGTGAAATGCAGGAAATAAGAGCAGGGCAAAAGACCACAACACAGTGCTGCAGTGCAGTGTCTGACCGTCCAGGGCCAAGAAACACACACATTTGAACAGACACAAAGCTCACACACACACACATACACAGCATCATCATCATCATCATCATCATCATCATCATCATCATCACTAGTAGATTACTTCACCCAGGGGGATGTTGACTGACACACCTCAGAGCTGTGGCCAAGTCCTGATGAGCAGCTGGCTTCATAGACAGACTGTTCATTTGGCTTAAGAAGAAAGAAATTTCCAAGGCAATCGTGTCCGACAAGGATGTTGTATCGGTGCGGCCAACAGCCTCAGCTCCAATGCTGTTTAATGCAGAGAATGTAGGTTAATGAAAAAAATAATGTCCAATGTGACTTGCAATCTTTAACAATCAACCAGGTTATACACTTCAGCTAGTCAAGATTCTGCCAGTGCTTACATGACAACTAACATTTGACCTCCACCTTGGAGCCTCTTTTAGTGCTTACACACCAGCTGATACTTCAACCCAATGTCCATACATGTCCAAGCACAGAATTAACCATTTGAATGAATGCAGTTTGAAAGTACAGTTTTTTGATTGTTCCATAACGTTATTTATTTTCTGTTATTTTTTATATAGCTAATAAAAAATGTGTAAAAGGTTCTTTGCTGTAAATGCTCCACTGGTAGGAGTGAGAAGGTGTGAGAGTGACAACATTAAAAAGCACAACCTTAACAGAGAGAAGGGGAAAGGATGTATGGAGCTCTTTACAGTACAGTTCTTTTCCATTCACCCGCTCGTACAGTTCATCTATGTGAGCACCTGCAGACACCCACATCACCCACACACTGCAGACACAGCAGTCAGGAGCAATTTGGGGTTCAGTAGCCTACCTTGCCTGAAGTCACTTTGGCAAGCGGAATGGGGGAGATGGGGATTGAACCGCCAACTTCGATGCTTAAAAGAAACCTTTGTTCACCTGTGGAAAGCTGTGGCGTAAGACATAAGTAATACGACCTATATGATCAGTCCAGAACAGCTCACAGAATCTTAAAAAGAAATCACTATGGCAGTGAACTGGATGTGACATGTAGGTGTATGAAGTTCAGCCAAAGTTTTCTTCTACCGCTCAGATTTATCCCATTAAGCAATAGCAGCTTCAGGTCAGACTTACTGTGCACCCACTGACATTTACTTACTTCGGCTGTTTGTTGTCATGCTGACTCTGCTGCAGAGAGGTTCATTCAGAGCACTTTCTCTGCCGTGCCCTTACACAGCTCCCTTGTGCCAACCATGCATTTAGTCCTGTTATTGAGTATTGCATTAGTCATAATTCAATTAAAAAAAAATCTTAATTTATATATTATTTATATATTTATATATTGTCATCCAGTACTGTATATATTTTAAGGATTTGAAATTATACATGTTCTGTGTTTAAGAGTTTTAGGAGCTGCTGACATTTCAAGAGACAGCGAAACCTGGTTTGTCCCATCACAGTAACATCGTGGATTATTGCCTGCAAATTATGGTGTAAATGTTTATACACACAGTGGCAGGAACCATTTGGAATTATCTCTATTTATGTATAAATTTGTCTTAAATATGATCAGATATCCATGCTAGTTACACTCATGAACAATTTATTTTAATTAATGACCCTAATCTAAGTGAATTTAACGCAGACTGACTTCAATCGATGATTCGTCCGATCGAAGCTCAAATGTGAACCCAATACAGATACTATGTAAAGAACTCAGAGGGCTTTACACATATACACTATAAAGCTGTCATGCAGGCCTGATCCACAGATACTGGAAGAGCTTGTTTGACGTTGTGTTTACCAAAGAAACTTTGAGCAGCCATTGAATCCAATAGTTTGCTGATTTATCCACCAGCACTGTGAATGTTTCATAATAATCTTTGTGTGTTCAATAAGGTAACCAAAGATTATAGTGGTTTGTGAAATTGTGGACCATCCAGGAAGGGAGTAACGTTTATTTCATTGGATGGTGAGGTTAATATGTCATAATTTTAGTCATTGAAGAGCCTATCTTACATTCAGCACAAATTAGGGTGCCAGCATCTTTACTGGTTTCAGACTGAGGCAGTTGTCATTTTCCCATCCAGCTCCCATGTTGTTCAGAGAGCAAATTCATTTGCATCCATCTGAGCACCCATGTGTGTGTCATGAAAGAGGTGGGGTCAAGACTATAAGCGCTGAACTCTCGTCTACTTTGATGGCAAGCATACAAATAACTCCCTAAACACTTGTCTTCTCCGACCTACTCACATACTTGTGTCCTTGTGTTATTGATACCCCATAAATGATTACACTCTAAATTACACTCTGTAATCTAAGGTGTTCCCCAGACCTTTCTTATTGGTCCCTCTGTCTGTCAGGTGTTCCTCCACCCACAGTGAAATGGCACGGGAAGCGTGGATTGTTGGACTCCAGTGCTGTCTCCCTTCCCTCTGGCTCACTGTGGATCAGAAACGTATCTTTGCACGACCAAGGCACCTACTCCTGCACAGCCCATAACATCATAGGAAAGTCCATTGCCTCTACTGTGCTGCAGGTCTATGGTGGGTTCACACACAAACTGTGCTTACAGTATATTCTCATCATATATAACTTCATACAACAACATGCCACATAAACACACATGCTCAGATAATAAAATCTGAAGTAACATGTTGGTTGTGTGCACTTTTTCATGTGAATGTGTACGTGTGCACAGCTCCATATTCTGCTGGAGAGCGCAGGGTTGTTCCTGTCTTACGAGAGCTGAACAGGAGAAGGGTCCACATGGCGTCACGCCGCGGAACGAGTGTTTTTATCAAACCTGGAGACATTCTACGTATAGGTACAAGCACAAACACACATGCATACACAACCTATACTGCCACATGCTCACACAAAAGCAGAGCAGCTGAATAACATTCACCTTCACCTTCGAGACAGAAAAGGTGTCTTACCATCCATAAATAAATCAATGCTTACATACATATCTAATTTATTATATAATTAACCTCTGGTAACTTGTTTCCTTCCATTATGTGTGTGATCCCGTTTTAAGTGCAGTCACATTATATAGCTGTTGTAAGACACATGTTTACTACCTCACATCTGTTCAGCTCAGCTGAGGATGCTATTTTCTGTTTAAATTACAACTTTGTTGAAATTTTGATCACCAAAAAGTATTAATCAACAAATCCCATTTATCTTAACCCCAATAGTAAATGGACTGTATTTATTTAGTGTCTCATCAACCACTTAAAGCCCTTCACAGTAGAAGTCCCATTTCTGCATTCATGCACACAATCATAAAGTGCTTCTATACACAGCACTTTTCCTTTCACACCCCATTCATTCACTGTTGGCAACTTTGGGTACAGTGTGCTGTCTGAGGTCCACTCAAAATGTAGACTAGGGATCAAACCACCAACCTTCTGGTTAGTGGATGACCCTCTCTATCTCCTGATCCACAGCCACCCTGCCTCATTGATCTTTTTATTTAAAATCTAAATAATCTAAAATTCAATGTGTCCTCTTGAGGTCAGCATATATAAGATTTCTCACAGCTCTCAAAAGGCTATATCCAACTGTTTTCACTTTATTTTCGCTGTAGGTCCCCCCCAGCACCTGGAAACAGACTTTGATGTGTAAAATATGTGAAGTCCACCTTCATCATTCTCATCAGTCCATTGAAATTCAGCCTGCTTGTGTGTTTGAAAAAGGTTGTCCAGTACTTCCTGACAACAAACTGCCAGTGCGCTGGGACTACAACAACCAGACCCTGAAGGAGGTTCCACGTCCAGCCCAGTCCCAGGGTCCTGGTCTCGGCCTGCAGTACAGGATGTTGGTGGGGGGCCGTGTCCTTGAGGTCAACACACTCCATGTGAAGTTCTCAGGCCGGTACCAATGCCAAACCTTCATCAACAGTACCAAACAAATGCTGTATGCCTGGATATACATTCACTCTGAAGGTGAGCCTCAGGTAGTCGTGTATGCATATGTGGAGTCTGTGCACAGGTAAACTGTTGCTATCCAATTAAATACTTGGATTTAATATCACGAATGATAGTTTATAATAGTCACAATGATGTAGTGTAAGCACATAACATGAGTTAGTGTAGCATACAATATGAGCTTATAGACTGTGACTGTTTTTAGTGTGGTGCTGGTGTGGTTCAAAAAAAGCATCATGAGCATATTTGTATTACACATTCTGTTGCCAAAGTCAAGGAAAGACCACCGCTCATAATACTAAATAATTAACCAACCATGAGATGACATTTTGTCTTGATTGCAAATTTAGCCCCTCAATATCTTATTGTTGAGGGTTAAGTGCAAAAAAAGAAACCAACCAATGCAAATGTCTCCTACAGTAGTAATGAGCTGGGTGTATACAGGAAGCAGTGATGTGTACAATAAGGACATAATCATGGTCTCATAGAGAAGAGATAGTGAGTGAGATACTGAGAACTGTATGTTTGTTGTGTGAACACACACAGTGATAGAGACATCTTCAGTGTTCATGCCGACTTCTGCCTGCCAAGGATTGTAAAAATGTCCCGTCTGTTATAGTTTGCTGGGCTAAAGTCGACTGAACTGACTCATTCACATGCACATTCATATTCTTCACACAGTATTTGAATGGTTTGCCTGCTTGTGCCAGTAACGACAAGTACAAACTGAATCATCGTCTGTTTACATCATTTAAGAGGACAGTATGAAACGATCTCCTCTTCAGCAGTAAGTGCTCCATTCACTTGAATCTCATGTGAATGCCTTTACATTCATGTTGAAGCGAAGTTGTTTGAAGGAAGACGAGCAAATCTGCACATTTCCCTCTGTGGCTGAAAAGATGAACAAGATAAGCCTTTGACTAATGAGCAACAGTCATTCATAGAAGCCTTCAGTTATCTAGTTTTCCTGTATAACTTCAACACAATACCGATTGTACAACCCAGAATAGAACAAAGTTAAAAATAATTTCCCCTGACATTTAGGTAGGATCTTATTGATCCTGTTCGTTTGATGCATCACAGGTATCCATGTTGATGTCCATTCAGTTTGTCATGACAATATTTTATGAGCAGCAGAGGGGGCTGGGCCAAAAAGCTACTGTTTGAGGTTGTATTTGTATTCGGTCCAGTATAACAAACATTTTTAATTAGTTTCTAAACATTAGGAAATTATTTTTCTTTAATATGAGACTCTGGTTTATTTGAAAATATGGAAACATTTTAACTTTGTACAGAACAGTATAAGAATACATTCAAATAAGCTGTTTTTGCTGTCTACGCTATGATGAAGTAAAAATGACTCAAACGTCCACTGGTGGACTACAGCATCATATAGTATTTTCACACTTTTGTCTTTGTCTGATCTGCGCTCTTCATTTCTTTTCCCACGTCTTCCACACACCACACTGCTCTGTTGATCAGCCACTCTCAGTTCTGGTTCAGAGCAAGGTGACTCCACACCAAAGTCAAATCTTCTGCTCCTGCTTCCTCTACTGTACACCAGTGCACCTTGGGTAGACAGGGCTGTCAGGAGCACAGCAGCTGAAGCTGTGACAGGTGGTCCAGCATGCAGTGGCACTTTATCTGTGAACTTTGGTTGCACTTTTTATCCCTTTGACTGTGTGACAGCCCCTTAGACACTTTAGTCTTGTCTAAAACATGAGACTTGAGAGGAATGATTCTCTTCAGCTGTTAGAAAGGAGTGGCAGCTGTGCTCAAAGTTGACATGTACAAACAATACAGAGACTGTGGTGGACCCCATATGGCTGAGGTAGTTTACATTGTTCTGCTGTGCCTCAAACCCAATTACATCTGTCATATCCCTCATTACAGTGGAACTGCTGCACATTTACTTCTGCTGAGGCACTTTGTTAGAAACTTTCTTCAGATGTTTTGAACGGGTTCTTTCCACTCAGTGACGCACCAACTGAGGGACCAATTCTTATAATTGGAAGAGAAACATGAGGCTAACACCGTGAATTTAGTTCAACACATTTCAGAAACTAAGACTACTGTTTAAAATTGCTGGCTAAGGATGAGTGTAAATCTAGTAAAATTGTTATCAACATATGTGAGGTCACTGAAGTTAATGTTGAGTAGGTTCATGCATATTAAAATCTGTAGTTTTCTCTGGGCCCCTATCAAATCTGACCTGTGATGAGCTGTTTAGCTGATGTCATCATTTATCCACTGGCTGCCAAAGTGGTGTCCAACAAATGATAAGGGTTTTGTAGATAACTGGCTGACTTTCTGGGGAAACCTTGGTCATGACTCAGTCCACAGAATCCTGAAGCTGCACCACCGCTGCTGCACAAAGAGGTGCGCATGTGTTTATTCAGAGTTCGGTGAAGCTCCACTCATTACTCAGAACCTCAAACTGAAATGAAATTTGTCACAAATTTTGCAAATTAATATTTTGTTGAGGGCTTCACACAACAGAAGCAGCAGTTTTAAAGTACAAGCTCATAACACTGACAGGAGACGGTAGATGGAGAGTTGGCAGTAGGATGGATGGATGAATAGATGGATGAATAGAGAGCTTTCCATAAGTATGTTGTGCAACAACCGTCCAATTCAGTGCAGCATCAGGTTCTTTTATGTATTATGCAGTGCCTCTGCGGGTTGTCGCTGCTGTGCCTCAGGCAGTTTCTTACCTCTATGTTGGGTATTTCATAATCAGAAATGAAATATTGAGACTCTGGGTTGAGACACTTACTTTTGAAAATCCTCAGATGATGGTTAAAGCTGCTAAAGGTTTTCTGAAATATTCTCTTTTATATGGGTCCACAGATTTAGGCTGGCGTTTTGGAGACTGGACCACATGCAGTGCTTCCTGTGGGAACAGAGGGACTTGGCTGCGGAGGATTCACTGTGTCACACTGAATGGAAAGGACGTGCAGCCCACCATGTGTCAGCACATACCAAAGCCCATCACCTCCCCGGTCCCCTGCAACAGACTGGACTGCCCCCCCAGGTACACAAGTAGATAAAAGGGCGGCCCGGATTTCTGGATGCAGATCATCTGATTAGGCCATATGCAGAGGCAGCCCTCGGTACAGCAAGTATGGGTTATTAAGAGATGATGAAGATTAAATGAAACAATCAAAGGTCTGATACAAACTTGAAGGTTAGTCAAATGATCCCCACACACTTTACTCAGGAGATAGATTTGATCCCTGGCTCCATTTTGCACGCCTAAGTGTCCTTGGGAAAGACACTGAACCTGAAATTGCCCCTGACGGCTGAGCCGGCAGTGTGTGAGTGATCTATGATAGAGAAAGGGCTGCACATAAATGCACAATGTGAATTGGTGGATGGAAAAACTGTACTGTAAAGTGCTTTGAGTGGTCATCTAGACTAGAAATGTCCTATATAAATACAGACCATTTACCATTTTTGAGAAAACCTCTGTCTTCACAGATCTCAGCAAATACTATATTATCATATTCGACAAAAAATAATAAAAACAATAATGAATTACAATGCCTTAATGTTATGTGGACTGTATAACGTTTTGTGAATCCAGTCACTAAAATACCAGCTTTTGTTTACATGGCTGAGCTGCTTCAAAATCTTCAAACTGTGAATAGTGAATAGTTTATTTCAAGCAAATGGCCAAATCTCACAATCAAATGATTTCCTGTCTTGTCAGCACATTACTAAGAAGTTCCTAGTTATTTAATCAATATTATTTTGTTCACAGATCACAACTTGCCTCATAGGGCTTAACAGGGTACAATATCCACTGCCCTTAACCCTCAACTAGAGTGAGGGTTAAGGGCTACACCCCTTTAACAGGAGAGAAATGCAGAAACCTCAGAGAGAGCCAATAGAATTGTATTGTCTTCCAACTGCATGTGTCACATGACTGATTTGATCCAGGCATGATTTAGTATAAGTCCTGCAGTAGAAGTTAGTTTAGGTCATGATAGTAAAGACTCCCTGAGATTACGATCCTGTGTTGGTTACACCCCCATCCCCTCTAAATAAGAAAAAAGATATTGGCTCTGGTAGAGTTAGTGGAGACCAAAACTGAGCTATAAAGAGTGAATATTTGAAATGATGTTGCTGTTGTGTTAACAGGTACACAAGTATATTAAATTGTTTCTGCTATTGCTCATTTTGAAACATCAATCTGAATACTTTGATCCTTGCCATCCTATCAGATGGCTGGTATCAGAGTGGTCCAAGTGCTCGGCCTCATGTGGCAGTGGCTGGAAACAGAGGCAGATCACCTGTCAGCAGCAGGATGCCAGAGGTGCAGTGAGGACCCTGTCAGCAGCTGCCTGTGAGAGGATGACCCGGCCCACAGACACAGAGCCTTGCACTGCTAATAACTGCCCCACCTGGATTACCAGTCCATGGGGAAAGGTACCAATGAATCAGACAATGTGCATGAAACACACTACAGAATGAAATGCATTGTTCAGGCTAAACTCTACGTTACTCCATTTCAGTGTTCAGGGAGGTGTTTGGGGCCCACCACCACTGTTCAGAAGAGGTCCGTCATCTGCCAACATGCCAATGGCTCCTCGTTCACAGACTGTGGTCTGAGGGACAGGTACACACTCTCAAATACAATGAAAATACTATGACAGTATATATCAGGACGTTTTTCTCATGAAGCTGGTTGGTAAATTATATTTTTACTGGAGCTTTGCCATCTGAGCTCCAATTGCATTCAAATGAAAGGACGGAGTTAGAAATTACAAGCCATCAAATGTAATATCAATACATCATATATACTATTAAGAACTCTAATAGAAACTTAAGCACACATCTGGATAAAGATATAGCCATAATATTTCATATAGTTCAATATACATTATGGTAAAATTGTTTTCTTTCCCACATGAGATGACAGGATAGATATCAATCTCATGTCTGTGTGTAATGAAGAGAACTGGAGTCAGGATGTGGTTAGCCCAGCTTAGCATAAAGACTGAGCACAGGGGGAAAGTGCGAGGCTGAATAGATCTGTTTCCATCACAAGTCCATCATAAATCAGTGCATCAGACATTCCCATATGTCCATCAGGGCAGGCTGCGATCGCCCCTCCTCCTGTTCATATTATTTTGTTGTAAATATGAGCATGTGAATATTAGTTAAGGACGAACTTGGAAGAAAGATGTGAACCTGTCCTGGAAGTCAATGGAGCTTGTTTGTATGATCCAGATATGTAAACATATCCACAACATGTGGTTGCAGAGCATGTCACATGCTAAAACTGACACCGATTTGAGACATGAGAGTCAAGCTTCTAATCTTGGCAATACTGGCTCCTGGTTTAACTGAGTTATCGGATAACAAAAAGGATATTCTAGGTTTTACTCTGCATAGTTCTTCAGATAATACAATTAACCAGCTTTTTGAAAAAGGCCCCTGGAGATCGTGGAGTGCAAAACTGCTACAGCATTAAATGTAGAGCATTAAAGATAAAAAAAAACGTTTCTCTTTCAGGCCTCCTTCAGTACGTAACTGTTCCTCAGACCTATGTGATGTCCAATGGCATCCTGGTGCATGGCGGGCGTGCACTGTCGTCTGTGGGAGTGGCTTTCAATCACGCAGGGTGGACTGTGTTCACCAAAGGAGTAGCAGGACGTTGGCTGACCAGCACTGTGCCTGGCTCCAGCGGCCCTCCACCTGGCAGCACTGCAACACCTCCACCTGTGGGAGTAAGTGTGTGTATGTATTTGTTTGTCTGTGAGTGTGTGTGTGTGTGTGTGTGTGTGTGTGTGTGTGTGTGTGTGTGTGTGTGTGTGTGTGTGTGTGTGTGTGTGTGTGTGTGTGTGTGTGTGTGTGTGTGTTGAAACAGTCAGCAGTGTTGATGCTCCTTTACATGTACTGTAGGTTCAGAGATTTAGGAATTAGACCTATTTTAATGAAATTATATTAAAGAAATATACATCAGTTGAGGAATTTTCTTTGAATAAATCAATTTAAATACAAGTAAATGCTCTTTATTATTTATTTAAAACTTTCTTTCAGGCAAATTCACAAAAAGACAAATGTAAAATGTGTATATGTTAAGCTATGGTATGCACTGACAAAACATTAGGTTACCAACTACCAGTAGATGTTAGCAGGTGTTAGTGGCCACCAGCGGATGTTAGGGATATAATTTCAGTTGTGTAGTTGTAGTTCTATGCAGGATTTCATTTAAGGTAATTGGAAGTGTACAAAACAATCTCTATTCCCCCTATAACCAAGACTGGATTTGATTAGGCAACCTAAATGCAACTGAAATGTTCTGGAATACAAGCACTATATCTCATTAGTAGGAATACATTTACCTGGTGAAGTGTAGTTAAGTACAGTACTTTGGTAAATCTACTTAATTACCCTCCACCACTGGTTGGTACAGGGAGTAGTTCATGTCAGGTTAGTAGAAGTAAACTATCGATCAAACAAAGTCAACATCTGCCCAAATGTAACTTCTAAAGAAAACACAGTTTCATATCACTTTCTGTCACCATGATGAATGAAAAACTGGCTGAACTTTGTGTTGACGTGTTTTTGTTGTTCTTAGTGAGTACATGCAGTGTTTTATTCCCATGCAGGCGAATGCCAGGACACAACCCAGTACTGCAGTGTGGTGAAGAGACTAAAGCTGTGTTACCTGGACATGTACAAACATAGATGCTGTGGGTCATGTTCACAGGACGCTGACTCCACCTAGTGGCAGTGAGCGGTTGTAACCACACAGCAAAGACTGGAAGGACATCATCTGTGAGTGGATGCTTCAAGAACAGCACATGCTGTATGGAAACAGGACAAGCCTTAGTTCAGTTCACTCACGTCCTAAAAGGAAACTGAACGAAGCCTCAAAAGACCTGGAAGGACCAGGGGGCTTCATTTTCTGATCTGGACCCAACCTCCTATAGAGACAAGTGTTCATTATGTGGATCAAATGGACATTTTGGACTTTCCTGCAAAAACAGAACATTGTATTGCCTGTGACAGTCTAAAAATATGGCTAGGCCAAAAAGGAATATAATGTTTATTGTGTAACGTGTATCACTGTTCTCATTGTGTCAGTTTGCTCTCAAACTGATGTATTGCTTTGCCAATATTGCCCCACTCACCAGTTGTGTCAGCCACTGCTGATATGTGAGGGTCATCATATCAGCACGGACATAAAAACAGCCTAGAAAACTTGCAGTTTCATTTATTTTTTTCAAACTATTTATTTGTGCAATTGTTCAAAAAAAATTATAAAATGATTAATATAAAATGTTAAAGGGGAATTCTGGTTTATTACAAATCGGTCAATGTTTTTTTTATAGTTTGGTCATTCTCTTTAACTCAGTGAAGAAATTACAGAGATCTGGGAACACTTTGTCTGAGGTGAGACCCACAATCTCAAACTTTGAAAAACCCTGCTTTAATCTATATCCCTGACTTTCCAGACTATTAGATAGGTTCAGTGATTCCACCTTACGTTTAAGAGCTGCTAACCCTAAGATAATTAAATGTATTTAAAAGGCTTTTTTTATTCCGGACCAGTTAAAAGTTGGTAGTTCTTCTGGAATTACAGACCCTGACACAAAAACATCTCTTCAAAAGCAGATATTGGTGACTTCAGTCTAAAATACAGTGTCAAACCATATGTATCTGTAAAATCAAACCCATCCCCAGTAGAAATGTTGATGCTGAACGATTCTGTTGCTTTTTTAGTGTCAATGTTTTTTAATTGTTTGTGCTGACACTTTTTGTGGAGGTCAATTGTTTTTATATTTGTATAGCGATGGAGCCCCATGCCACAAAGTGGCAGGGGATTAGAGAGGAGAGAGGAGAATCCAGGAGACAATGGAGCATCCGAGGCAAAACTGGTTGAGTTTGGACATCCAAGTAGAGATGGTTGGGTTAAGTGCAGACCAGTCGTCAGACGATTAAAAGTATAAACAGAATTCCTGGAAGTACTGGCCTAGTGAAACCCCTACATTCACACAAAGAAGCAGTGGAAGTCTTGTTTAATGTCTGCAATGTCCAGTCATGTATGTAAAATAGAATTTAGGATATAAGTCCTGAAAGACCATTCACTTGAGTGATTGGTGTGATTCTTGTGAGACATCAATTCGAGAAGAAGTGCTGGAGTTTCAGTTGTGAAAGCATGAATTCATATCTTCACATTCATCAAACTATGACTCAGCGCTGACAGTACAGGCCGTTTGTAAAATAATTTCAGTATCACAGGAGAAGAAAAGTCGACTCATTGAGGTGAAATGGACTCTGGAGCGAGAGGCACCAGCACAACATTGATTTTGACTGATTGGTCTGTTCATGTTACCTTTGTGTTGGTTATCATACTGATGTGCTGCATTGTAAAATGTCTTGTATATACTGTGTTCTAAGTGCAATATCGTATATCAAGCGATGTAGATTGTGTGAGACTTTTATTTTCTTACTTATTCATGGTTGTGTTTTTTAACTCCTGTTTAAGATCTTAGAAGATCAAGCATTATATATTTTGAATGGGTGGTATGTTTGCTACCACTCACCAGGTTTAATTTGCATGTGTACAAGCTCAATCACCGGCATTTAATATCTGCATTGTGAAATGCTGTTCAGTAACTTATGTTCTCCAGTGTTTCTCCCTGGCTGGTGGTGACAGTACAGTTACATGATGTGGTGACATTATCCTGATTGTGGATTTGCAGCTTGACTGAGGTAACATGAGGTAATATCATAAATCATTACAGTGCTTTAGATAACAATGCAAAGGATTAAAGACACTTTTGATCACTTTATAAATGTGGATTTTATTTTCTCATTTGGAACATTAAGAGTCATCACCCAACATGCAAATCACTGAGTGACGTTTACAGCTTGTGTCTGGTGGTCAAAGTGTTGAAAACTAATTAAATTAGTTTGACAGAAAAGAAACTTAGCTCAAGGTCTGCTGGCTAACTCCAATAGCTAGTGGACTTTGAGTATGGATCGTTTTTTCTAGAAGTTTCAGTTTATTATCTATCCATCCATCCAGCTATTATCTAAACCACTATCCTTTGAGGATCGCAAGGGGACTAGAGCCAATCGCAGCTGACACTGGGGGACACCCTGGACAGGTCACCAGTGATATGCAAGCTTACATAAAGAGACAAACAACCAACTCTCCTCCTTTTGTCCTTACTTCAATCTGCATGTGATTGGACTGTGGGAGGAAGCCAGAGTACACACAGAAAACCCATGCAGGCCGAACAGCTGTTTGAGCCAACAGTCCTTACCACTGCACCACAGGGTTTTCTTTATATGTCAGTATAACAACCACAAATATCTGAAGAGTTTTCTAATCCATTGATAGATTTTTAACCGTTTTCCACAAAATTGATTATTTAAATGAATGAGGTTAATATATAAACTGGTGCATGCGTTAAAACATGTATTAGAAGGTACATTATGTGATACCATGTACCTGAGCTAAGCCACAAGAGGACAAGAGTATGCAGTTTTACAGGGGTCTGATCAGTTAACACTTCAATTTATACTGTAGGAAAACTTTTGATGGCACATTGTGTGAAGGACTGTGTTATGGGGGGTTGGGCGCTCCTAAACATCTGTAATTAGGGATGAGCACCGACAGTGCGAAGGCCCTATTGAAATTGAAATGATTATTAGGGCCAGAGCACCGACAGTGATTAACGCAACAGGAAGTCAGCCATTTTGGATATTGAGTTTAGTTGTTAAGGTGATTAGTCTGAATATGTTAACCCTTCGATACACGAGGTATGCGAACCCCTTCTAATACACAACATGGGTCAAAAATGACCCGTATTCATTTCCTGTGTTATTTCATGCATGAGTGTTTCTTTGCTATATTCTTTTATGATGAGTCTTCTATGTCACCAAAAGAGCCTTCTTTATTTAGGAGAGCTGGATTCCAAGACACACCCACAACTCCAGCTTGATCCTGTAGAACATAGTGTAGGTCATCAGCATCAGAGATTTCAGACTCAGAATCAAGACAAAGAATTGCCTGGTCATTTCCCTCACCCTGTTCTTCATGCAGCATCGTTATGACCATTTAAACCATAAGTCTGAAATGATTGGGACCAGCCATACTAACACTCTGGATAAAGAAAATCAAAAGCATATTTTCAAATGCATATCAATCAGTCTATTAAGTATATACTGTTATATTTCTAGTTTTATTTTGTTGATCTAGCTATGGTTAGCTTGCCAGAAAAGAAGCTAGCTAGTTAACAGCTAGTAAGTATTGTACATATTTCTCTTTCTCACTAGTAATGGATTGTAAAATAAGACTTACATGCATCACATGTGCAAAAGAAGCTGTGTGAAATGAATGGTAGGTGTTCCCTAGTGAATACATACTGTATGTGTGTGAAAATGATGTAGCAATACAAAATTTACGTTTGTTCTTCAAAGTAAGAACAGAAGAAGGAAAATAATGATGTGTGGTAATCAAAAACAAGATATTTAATGAATACTTAGAATATTAAATGATTATTACGTATTTATCCTCCCCGCGATGCACAAAACGCATGCAACACGGAGCCGTTTCGCCCGGTCCTTGTTCGCCCTCCCCGCGGCCTCACAGTGCTGCTGACAGACCAGTATTATCATATATTATTATATTGTATAATAAAAACTTGTTCAAATACATCACAAAACGTTTATGTATAATATTAATTGTATGCATTAGTATCAGTAATATTAATATTTTTTAGCAATTACATAGAAAATATTTCATTATATTAGACAACTTTAAAAGTTCTGCAACAGTGATGGGGATATTTAGGAGCAGCAGTTGTGTCAGAATCTTTTTGATCACAAAAAAATCATTGAGGTGTGTCTGCATTTCTGTATTGGGCTGCGGATTTGCTTTAATATTTAGATCTGCTCAGCAGCGATAGTCATACACTGTCATCTGCTGGCCAAGTACTGAAGTGATATTTTCACACATTACAGACAGAGCAGGAGTCTGTTTGAGGCCTGGACAGTGTTTCAATGGACTGAGTTGACTGAGATGCAGACATGTGAAAATGATGTTAAATAATCTGGTAACTGAACGCGTAGTTTCATTATGTTCAAATAATAATCAATGTGTTGTAAGTAACTGAGCAGCCTCAGTTAAAATACATAGGTAATTGTGAATTCTCAGAAGAAGACTCGTGTTTACCATGCTTCCTGAATGCAGCACCAATGTTAGCAAGTGGGCGTGGTTAATGTGTCTCATCAACTTCCGGGAGAAGAACGCCGGGACACATGTGTTCAGGTGTGTGTTTGTTGTGACACCACGGTGTGTTTAAGAGGACTCAGCAGAGCAGAGTGGTGCGTGGGGGTGGGGGGGCTGCTGTAGAGACGGAGGAAGCGACGATAGCCTCGGTCTTTGGGTTGTTTGGGTTGTTAGCCTCAGTGTTAGCCTCAGTGTTAGCACATGTCACTAGCGGCTGGCAGTGCCTCGTCCTCCGTGTTGTCAGTGGTATACAGTCCGTGGTCCCTCTGTTGTCTTCACTGTGCTGTACTCTACAAAGCTCATGTTTGTTGTTGTTCGCACTGCCGACGCTAGCTAGCAGTTAGCAAAGCCTGCCCTGTAGCACAGCTTCATGAACTTCATACTGTTCTAGCCATCAGTGGTAACAGGCTACACTATCAACAGGTGACAAGCGGGTCAAAGCGGGTTGTGGTCGCTGTCAGCTGCACGGTTAGTGCCGCCGCTTGTTGAGGTTCGTCACCATGGGCCACACCAGCCTGCAGAAGATCATCGCACTGCAGAGAAACCCTGCAAACATCAGGAACCTGTGCATCCTGGCTCATGTAGACCATGGTGAGCTCTCACGCATTAACACATTCAACACTTCTTGATTGCTGCAACAACAACCACTGTGAACTATTCTTTACTGAGCCAGTTGTCATTGAAAGTTTAGTCACATTTACTTTCACTTAGCTTATCTGCAGAAGTGAGTGTGACATCATGTGTCATTAAATGACAACTTTAGTATTTAGGGTTTGAGTAAACACTGCATTTGTTTTATTTCATTTATTTTTGTGATGCCATTATTCTGAGAGCTTATTTAGCGTATAGGTTAAATTGGGGCTAAAGAGTGTCACATAATTGACAGCTTTATAATTTCATTCAACAGATCAGATTGTTATAAAAAAAATGTCAGAAAATGATAAATGTGTTAAAGTAACACATGCCATTATCACATGACAGTTTCCTGATGCCCAATGTGAAGTTTATGCTGCAAGTACATTACTAATGTTATTTGGAACCATCTTTGTCTTTGCAGGCAAAACTACTCTTGCCGACTGCTTAGTGGCAAGTAATGGCATCATATCCAGTCGACTGGCTGGGAAGGTTTGTGACTTCATTTGCTACAAAGACCATTTTCACAGTTATGCTCCAAGACTCTCTCCCATGTTGTGCACGGTTCCAGTTTTGTCATCACTTGTGCTTATCTGTGATGTATTGCTCCACCAGCTGAGGTATCTGGACAGCAGAGAGGATGAACAGATCAGAGGAATCACAATGAAGTCCAGTGCCATCTCTCTGCACTGCACACATGGTAAGGCCACTTTGATCAATGCCACATTAAGTCCACTCCAGGACTAATTCTAAGATCATTTGCTGTTCACTTTTTTAAAAATTAAATTATCAAAAACATAGGGCCCAACGCCACAATACTGATCTACACAGCACCCACAGAATATGAATAACAAAATATAACAAACTTCAGCAATGTGATTACTTCACTATGATGGCTTTCCCTGCCAGCGTGGACCTGCTGATATTTATGCAGATTGAATATTTGAATCTCATTACATCTCTACAGGCATTGAAGCCAAGAACCTACATGAGTGAATCCTGGAACACTCATGTTTGAATGTGAAGAGTTGCAACAGTTAGCCCACATAGCTTGAATGTTATTGTTTAGTGAATTGGCATACATGCTACTTATTCTTGAGGATTTTCTGAAAAAAACTAATGGAAATATTTGTTGTTTGCTTCATCTGAGTTCCAGTTTTACTGAACTCAGTTTCAAAATAAAAGTTGATGAATCTGTGCAGTTTGTCTGATTGTCTGTGTCTGATTGTCCTCAGGAGATCAGGAGTACTTACTAAATCTGATCGACTCTCCGGGTCACGTCGACTTCTCCTCGGAGGTATCCACTGCTGTCAGGTTGTGTGACGGTGCCATCGTAGTTGTTGATGCTGTCGAGGGTGTGTGTCCACAGGTAAATCTCTCTGTCCACTCACTGACTCATTCTATAGATGAAGGAAGAGACTTTACATCGCTGTATCCACAGTCTTTCCTGTAACCACACTGTATACAAACTGTTAATATGTTCTCGATTTATTTCAAAAATGATAAAATTACCATTTTGCCCATCAATCTGCTCTCAATAACTTGTTTTGGCAAAGTGAAAACATGGGTTTTATAAATTAAGCAAGTTTATTGAAAATTGAAAAGTAAAAAAACTATTATACTCTTAATTCAGTAAGTCCTGTTGGAAGTATTTACATCTTCCAGTCGTCTTTGTTAAGTGTATGAGCTTTATACTCTTACTGAGCAGCAGCAGGGACAGGAAGACTGCTCAGCTCAGATCTTTCTTTGCTTGCTTTTTCTGTCCTTGAAAATGTATAGCTTCTTTCCTTTGGCCTGCAGCAAAGTAGTAGACAAAGAATACACATCAGAATGAATGTGAGAGATAAGGAAAGACACGACTGAGCATTTATTTTCCGGAGAGTTTGTCTCATTAAACCAGAGAAGCCAGTGGCCGGAGGCTTTACGTTTTTGGGTTGTCGGCCCATCCGTCCTTCCCATTCCCATGAAGCCGATATCTCAACAATGCCCAGACTGAATTTTCTCAAATTTGTTACAAATATTCACATGTACTCAAGGATGAACTGATTTGATTTTAGTGGTCAAAGGTCAAGGTCATGGTGACCTCACTAAGCACATTTATCGCCTTGTGAAGGTGATATCTTTGGAACGCCATCAAGGAACCCTTTCACATTTGGCACAAACATTAACTTGGATTAATTCACTTGAATTTACTAAAACTTCTTAAAATGTTTCACTTTGAAAAAATGGGTTATTGAGTGTAAATTGATGGCTAAAATGGTGGCATTTCACATTTATAATGAAATCTGTCACAATAAAGAGTGTGAAAAGTGAATTTATCTATTTATCAGTTGGCCAATGTATCAGTTAATAGTCTTGTGATTTACTGCTTTTAGTAGATCTTCTTCTAACCGTTATATTCATGCCACAGTGTTTAAAAATGCTTTGCTGTTAAGACATGTCAAATGAGATTTTGTTGCTTTTTTGTCTGTGTTTATTGTGTGTAGACCCAAGTTGTGTTGCGTCAAGCATGGCTGGAGAACATCCGGCCTGTTCTAGTCATCAATAAAATCGATAGACTCATCCTGGAGCTGAAACTCAGTGCTCAGGAAGCCTACACCCACTTGCAGAAGATTCTGGAACAGGTGCGGGGCCCAGTTCTCACCTGACACAAGCCACATTCAGTGTATTTGATAAAAATCCTCTAAGAGTTTCAGCCACAATGTTGCAATGCAAAGTTACCCTGGAGTAAAATTGTTCTTGACTATGTTCTGTTTATATTTAGATATTATCTTGAATAAATATTTTAAATGTGTATATTAATAAATGAGATCATTGATACAAGGAGCTGGAAGTTCAGACCTCAGAGTAATGGAAGTAAATGGAGGCATGGCTGGAGTGTGGAGACCACTGTAACTAAGCATTGGTATGTATGTTCTTTCCTGTAGGTGAATGCAGTGACAGGTTCTTTGTTCACGTCCAAAGTGCTAGAGGAGCGAGCAGAGAAAGAGGAGGAGAAAGAGAGGGATATAGCCAGTGGTGATTATGTTTACGACTGCAGCGCTGGGCTGGAGGAGGCAGATGACTCCCTCCTCTACTTCTCTCCTGACCAAGGGAATGTGGTGTTTGCCAGCGCCATGGATGGATGGGGTTTCAGGTGAGGCTGGTTTCTTCTAAACCTCCAGTGATGACATTGTTTGGTCATGAGTTCCACTGATATAAACAAGTGAAGTACATTTATATGTACATTAGGGTTGCTGAGTTTATTTTTCTAATCATTCAAACGAAATTGATAGAACATTTTTTCACCAATGATTTAACTGCTCAGTAATCTAGATCAGGATATCTCTGTGTTTTGATTTTCAAGTTGTAAAGAAACAGCAAATCAGTATTAAAAAATGTGATCAGTTTTTAACCCTTGTGTTGTCCCTGCTTCCCCCGGCTGTTGGCCCCCTCACATAGCCCACCACATATTAGCATGCACACGTAGGGCAATAGACAAGTGAGCAGCCTTTGCAGATGTATTTGTTACACCCGCAGCACACGGTGTGAGTTTTACAGATCTTTTTCCTGGGGCATATCTGACACCTCTTACTCGTCCCGAGCGGGGCTGCTGTGGCGGCGGCTAGGGCTAGGGAGGAGGCCGGACGCTCGGGTCGAGCATTGTCGTGGTCAAGAGCTCTCCGTGCGGCGGCGGCGGCGGCTTTTACAGCCTACACAACCGCGGCGGACGCTTCCGTGCGGGGGATGCGCTCCCTTCGTGCGATGAACGGAGTCAGGAGAGCCTTTCCCAGCTGCTCTAGGAACACCCTCCGCTTGTTCTGCTTGCCCGGCATCCAGTCTGGGTTGATCTCTCTCCATATCACAAAGGCGTTGTAGGAAGAGACGTCGAGAATGTTGTGGAAGACGACCAGGGGCCAGCGCGCAGTCATCCTCCTGCAGCTGTACGTTCCGATCACCTTGTCTAGGTTGTCCACGCCTCCTTTGTTGCGGTTGTAGTCCAGTACGATGACCGGTTTCCCGTCCTAGCGGTCGCTGACGTCGGCCTCCGCGTGCTCAGGAGCACCACGTTCCTGTTTTTCTTTGGGATGTAGGACACCAGAGTGGCTGTGGGCGTGAATGCGAACTTGGATGAGAACACCTCTCTTCCCTTGACCGCGAGCAGCCCGGTCGGGAGCTCGGGCTTGTTCTTCCGAACCGTGCCGACCACAGTGATCTTGGATAATGACAATCCTTGGGTCACCCTAACCAGCCAGGGCTTGCGGATGATCTCACACACACACACACACACACACACACACACACACACACACACACACACACACACACACACACACACACACACACACACACACACACACACACACACACACACACACACACACACACACACACACACACACACACACACTCCGACCCAGGAACAACACGGGGGTTAAACACAATAGTTTTCATTATTTCAGTGCATATAATGATTGTTGTGTATATTCTTGCACAAATGTGAGAGTAAGAACTGAACCTGAAATAAAGACCACACATCAAACCTGGGGTGGGCTGTGTCTGCATTTGCCTCAGAATGAATTCTGGTGGTAATGGTGTGCTCAAGTGACAGGTACACAAAGTAAATGAACTGAATGAAACAAATTGTCATGTCCACTAGGCGGCACTGTCAACTTAAATTGAATATCTGTGACCGCGGACATGATTATAGAACCATCAGAGACAAGACTAAACTCTGTTTCATTCCTAACAAGATCCCCTTCTTTTTTCCAGTAATGGACTTTGATTTCATTACTTGTAACTGGCAGATTATTAAGGTCACTTCAAATATGTATTCTACATCCAAACAGTGACATTGGGCTGCACTGGGAGTTTGGTGTATGGCAGTGAGAACATGAAGACCTAGTTCTGAGGGTTGCCGTGCCCTTGTGATCATTAGCTGCTATAAATAAACTAATTAAATTCCAAAGCTGAATCGTCTCCACCTCTGAACCCAGCGCTTGCATTCACTGTCTGTAGCAAGGGAAGAGGAAGCTGAGGTCAGGACGAGTACAAAGTCATGTTTACCTAGACTCTGTAAAAACGTATCCAAGCTCCACTTCAGTCAAAGCTGCTAATAACCCGAGTTAAAACAAAAAAGCTAAAGCTCGAGGAATCTGTTGTATTAAAGATTAGAGCTTTTTGTTTGTGAACCTGCATATAAAGTGTAAATGGACCATTAAGAGTATGATTTTGTGTTTTGTAGCATCCAGCAGTTTGCCCACATCTACAGCCAGAAAATGGGCATTAAAGCAGCAGTGCTGCAAAAAACCCTGTGGGGAGATTTCTACCTCAATGCAAAAGCAAAAAAGATCATGAAAGGAGCTCAGGTAAAGTAACTATAATTGTAGATATTTCTTAATGTGTGTTTTTATTCTTTTGTCTTTTCTCCTATGACTAACAATATGAATTGTTAAGATTTTATGAGACTGATATCCTTGTTGATTCTGCTTGTTGGTTTGATTCCTTATTGGTTCCCTTAGTGATTCCCAATCAGTTTTCTGTGTGGGTAAAAAAGTTTTTATCATCTATGAGCCTAAACATAGTGTGGAAACTGAAACAATCTTCTAATGTTGCTTCCAATACAGCATATTTACTCTTAGTAATGGTCCTGCTGCTTGGTTTGAAGCAGTGGAGTTATACATGGACTTCCATGATTGAAAGATGTTCCAGCGTATTGTCTCCACACTTAAGACTCAGGCTCTGAAAAATGCCAGGTTATCTCCAACAACAACTTAGAGGGATAGTTCAGCCAGAAAGGAAAATGTACTCATTATCTACTCACCACTATGCCGATGGAGGGGTGGGTGAAGTGTTTGAGTCCACAAAACACTTTGAGTCTCAGGGGTAAACAGTGTTAGAGCAGAATCCAATCCAATTGAAGTAACTGGTGACCAAATATTCAGACGTAATAAAACAGAAAAAACACAACATGTCTCCATACTGCTCCTGTGGTGTCATCCAAGTGTCCGCAAGCCCCGACATTCATATTTGACTCGAAACTGCATCATTTCCACCGTGTTTTAAGCCTAAAAGTCCACCAGAAGTTGCTAAGCTAGTGGATGTTAGCATGTCCGACAGTCCCTAAACGCACCTCGTTGGAAAAGATATCAGTGGAAATTTTGGCTTAAAACACTGTTTTTAAAATTACCTCATTACAAGTCGAATATGAATGTCGGGGGGTTGTGAAATTTTTATTTCTGGGTGAACTATCCCTTTAAATCAACAAGCTAATTGATCACCTGAATATGTTGATGGCTGCATTCGGAAAGTCAAAATAATCTTCTTTCCTGACCACTATTCCTTGACCCTGATGGTATACATCACAAGTTCAAGGAAAGATGTGAAGGAGAAGCCGTAAGGAGTAAGGGAAGGAGAACCAAGAAATCCGACAAACTTTATTTATACCAGAAGATACGCACAAAATGTATAGTACTCTGTGATGTGCACTGACAGTTATAAGTTAGAATAATTCAAATTCACATCCTGAGAAAATATGTTTTCAGTTTATACATAGACAACATTTAACCATCAGTTACTCACAGAAACAAAATAGATTTCATTGAAAATGAAAATAAACGTTATCATAGTGATTTACCCCGATAAGAAGTGAACGAGCCTCGTAGGACCAGAAACCCTGAATTTAACCTGAAGTTAACCTGTTTAGGGCAAATCCGCTTCGTAGTACAGGGCCCTGGTCCATCAGGGAGAGGGAGAACAGGTTTGCATGGTCAGGTCTCTGAGAAAGGAGGGGCTCGGAAAACTCAAGGTGAGAGAGGATGGGTGAAGTGTGCTGTGCTAGATTACATTTGTCAAGCTATTGCATTTATCTTAGGTATTTATGCATATTGATAGAAGGTGAGGTCCGCAGTAACCCAGAATCCTAATTTAATCTTTTGATTGTGGTTTCTTTACTTATCTTTGTGTGTAGCTCACCTTATACTTACCAGGGGGGGTGTGATAGGCTCCAGACAGGTGAGGCTGAGGTGTTAAATGCCAGTCAGTGTGTGTTTGACTATGATTATTTATTGATCGTCTCCATGGTGTATTTATGTATGAAGAAATGAATGGAAAAGAAAACAGTTTGATCACAGCAGGTGTTACAACAACCACTTAGTTAGAGTGTTGAAAATTGGGCCTCTCTGATACTGTGATGAACAATTTGAACTGTGTCAGACACTGACTCCCACCATCGCACCACCAGCAGCCTGCACTGTTGTTACAAGGCAGGTTGTTTTCATGGATTCATGCTGTTGAGTCTAAATTGAGACTCGGCCATCTGCAGTCTCAGCAGAAATCCAGAGCAGGCTTTGAGTCTTCAACTGTCCAGTGTTGGGGAGTCTGTGTCACTACAACCCATTTGTTTTGTTGACTGACAGGAGAGGAACCTGACGTGGCCTCTGCTGTTGTAGAGAATCCACCTCAAGGTTGAATGTGTTGGTAATTCTGAGATGCTTCTCTGCCCACCACAGTTGTAAAGAGTTAAAATGTCTGTTAATTTAAATGTGTTAAGAGAGCAACCTTGCATTTGAAACTTTGATATTGGTTGGCATTCGTCATCAGCTAATCAATGCAAGCAGTAATCAGTGATAAGCATTCGTCACTTTGCTTGTTGTATTTTCTTATTCTGATATATGCCTGACAGACTCCTAATTGATGTAGCGCCCGGCAGACAGAATTGGGGTGAGACCCAGATCTGGACAAAGATATAAATCCATTTCTAAAATTGAGTTTTCCCAGAAGGTGCATTTGTGAAAATGAAGAACTTTGGAACAATCTCAATGGTCATTCTAACAGAGCTTAAGACGTTTCCTGCAGAGAGACCCTGCAGGAGGGACCAGTGTCTCAACAGCACTCATCAATCAGTCCTTTATGATGGAGAGGCTGAGTAACTGACATATACATAAAACTCCTGAATTGGACAAAAAAAGAGCATATGGGAAAATAATCTCTGGTCAAACGAGACAAACATTAAACTCTACTGAAAACAAATGCTCAGTCATGTCTTTCCTCATATCTCACATTCATTCTGATGTATATTCTTTGTCTCCTACTTTGCTGCAGGCCAAAGGAAAGAAGCCACTGTTTGTGCAGCTCGTGCTGGATAACATTTGGAGTTTATATGATGCAGTTGTCACTCGGAGGTGGGTGAAAGATACTAGCCTGAAACACACTCTCATATTTTAGATCCACTAAATCTTTTAAATGTTTCCTTAATTGAATGAATTCTAATGTGTAAATTGAGAGGGTGTGTAACATCTAAACCTGTCTTATTTCAATTTTATGTAGTCGAGTTGCAACTGATAATCCCAACGAAGAAGCCAACATGGATGTCATAGTTTCCAAAAGTCTACCTTTATGACGTCAAAACTAAAATGCAGTCCCAGACTTATGAAACTAAAATGGGAACAGCAACGTTTCCAAAGTTCTCAGTTTTGTTGACTTGAAATAGAAAGTAGATGTCAACGTATCAAAAGTATTGGATTTTTAACCAAAGTTTATTAGTGTGTACACAGCCGTTATGGGTGTTACGCTGCCTGGGGATTGTTGGAAAGACTGCATTGAAAGTTGCTTATGAATCAAAGACCGCGACTCCAGCATAGTGATGGTCTATGTATGTCTGATGATCTAGATGGCTTCTTTCTGACCTGAGGAATTGTCTCTCCTTTGCTGAGAAACGTGTCCACCCTAAGTACAAAACACCAAGGCATAAGCATGTGAATGCAGTTAAATGTGGTGTGCGGAAAACTAAGGCCTTTACTTTAACTGCGTGGCACAACCAGAATCTAGTGTAAGCAGGCTGTCACGGCCTAGCTAAATAATGTGAAATACTGGCACAGCACTGGACAGTCAGGACTCAGCAGTACACTTACCTGTAAAGGAAAAGGGCACATTCAGGCCAGAGAAAACGAATGGTTTGAAAGCAGAAATGGGAAAACATCACGAAAAGAGGAGGTGGTCTACCAATGGAAGGGTGGGTGAAGTGTTTGAGTCCACAAAACACTTTTGGAGTCTCAGGGGTAAACACTGTTGCAGCCAAATCCAATACAATTGAAGTTAATGGCGACTACTTCTTAAAACGTAAAAAAACATTAAATGCCTCCATACTGCTCTCATTCGAATTAGACTCGAAATGAGCTCATTTACCCCATTTTTTTAGCCTAAATGTCCGCTGATATCCTCAGTCTAGCTATAATATATAAAAATATATCTTCTACTTTCATATAACCTTGCTATATGCTGAATTTCTGTGGGATTTAGTTAGTGTGCACACAGTTGGCAAGCCATTTCTCTTATGAGCTTTTGTGACAAACACTATCAAATTCCTAGCTGCTTGTGTGTTGAGTGTTATACTCACAGATTACAGTATTTCACCAACTAACCCTGTAGGTAAGTACTATATCACCAAGCTCACACCACCACCTGTTTGTCATGCTGTTGGCACAATGTAGCTGCAGGATATGAATGTAGTGGAGCAAGAACTGGTCAGAAGCCATTATGCCCTGTGGTCTCACTGTAAAGATGTCTGTCATGTTTCTGTAACCAGGGACGCGGAGAAGGTGGAGAAGGTTGTGACATCACTTGGGGTAAAGGTGATGGCCAGGGATTCTCGTCACTCTGACCCCAAAGTCCTCTTGGCTGCCATCTGCAGCCAGTGGTTACCGGTATCCCAAGCTGTCCTTTGTATCCTGAAACAGAAACTGAATGCTCTGCTGTCACTTCTTATGTTTGTTGTGCTGCCTCAGTTGAGTATTTTGGAGATATTTGTACATTTCATTTGTAGTTTTCTTTAACACGAACTGTAGCAATGGTGTGTGAGAAGCTTCCCAGTCCCTTAGACATCGCAGCAGAGCGCGTGGAGAAACTGATGAGTGTTGGAGCACGACGGTTTGACTCATTGCCCAAACAAACTCAGGAATTAAAAAGAGGTATATGTATACACACACACAGACACACACAAGAGGGTGGGGTATCATGCAGTAAACAACAATCTCAAAGTTGTTTTAGTTCCCTCATGGGAATTTGTTTTCCCATAACATAAGTAATGACTACTGTCAACTATTAATCACCTCTGAGCCATGTTTAAACTCTTTTGTGATTGTGATAATGTTTAGAAGCCAAGTGTTTACTACCTTGGTTGTTAAAACCATGCAATTTTGGCACTATGCATTGAAGGGGCTATATATATCACACAGTTCTTTCAATATTATCATCAACCCACTTGGCACTTCAATGCAGCATCAATTATTTTATATCGAATGGGAAATAATGGCACTGCACAGTGTTGGATTTATGAAGAGCTGTTGCGACCTAATGCTGATCAGATCACATTTATTACAGATCCAATAAGTGCTGAGCTGATTTTCCCTAAGCCTGTTTAAGGGAAATATTGGAAATTCGATGAGAATATTTTAGCAGTGTCAAAACTGACAATATCTATAAGAAGCAGGTGTGAAGAACTTAACTGCAAAACATGTATTTTTCTCTGGCAGCCTTGCGAGAAGGTCAGATTTTCACAGGTACAGACAGCACAAAAATAAAAATCCACATTCTAGAAGGGTAGTTTGTTCTTAGAACTATTTGCATCGCTCAGGGTTCCCATCCCTGATGTAGTCCCTAATCGTCTGATTAGAGGCTGATCAAATCTCACCAACCAACTGCTCTGATCTGTCTGACTCAAACATCAGAGATCTCCCAGCACCAGAAGTCCTGTGTGTGTGTGTGGCTGGCAGGCAGGCCTTCGTGTACCTCCTTTCTCTTCCCACAGATGAACAGAACTTTAGGAACTAATTAGATTATATCTGATGAGTTGCAAGATTTAGTGCAATATAATTAATAACCTTCAAATTCCATTTTTTCTTGGGGGTCGAAGTTGAGTGGGCTCTCAAAAAGTATTCAATTACTTTATTTACTTTAAAGTTTATTTACATGATATCATAGAAATCCATTTAAAATTACATCATTAAAAGTGTAAATTATTTTCAGTTGAAGCATATGGTGCAAAACTTGTATCACAATAACTATCTTAACAATCTCCCTGTTAAGTTTTAATACTTTTAATAAATTAATTTCATCTTAAGGATTTTTAATACAGTATAGAACAGTGTTTGATTTAAGGGCACCTTTGGGCGGCACGCTAAGGCCTTCCCCCTTTAACAGATACCTCTTCACTGTATGAGATATATTTACAAATTTAAACATTGCATATCTTCAGCAATATAAAAAAAAAAAATGTTTGCGTTAGATGTATCTTCAGCATTGCATTTTTGCTGCCTACAAATTTGTAGGTAACGATCTGGCTGCATGGTGTCCTTGGCATTCAAGTGGTTAAGTTGTGAGAACACTGCTGCAAGGCAACAGCAACATGGTTTTTAGAAGTCACAGAGGCTAGTTAGATAACATAATGTAGGAAATGCAAAGACATATACAATTGTGAAGAGAATCTCTGTCTAAAATAACATATTGTCATCCAATGAAAATTTAACTTCCATGTCCTTTGACATTTCTGAGTACATCAGCAAACACATCACAATTTGTGAACTCGGAGCTGTCACAAAATTCCAAGGTACACATTTGTAAACACCACATTTTTACAGTGTTTTAAACCGTTTACAGCAATGTTTAATGCTCTTTTTGGGGCTATATTTATTGCCTGGCATTTCTTGGATTGATTGGCTGATAATAGTATATAAGGTATTTTGGAATTAGCTGCTATGTCAAAAGATATTTTGCAGTAAATCCTTAATCATCAGTGTGAAAAAGGAACAAAAAATCTAGATTATTGCCTACTGTCTGAATGTATTTGTGATGTGTGCGTCATCTCAAATGAATACCATGTTTGGATTAGGTATTTCATTGCTTTTCTGTGTATTGGAAGCAGCTAAAACATTGGAACATGAGTTTGGCTTTGATCTGCCTTCTGTGTTGTGATTTCAGATGTGTGTTTGACTCGTTCTCCTCCTCTTGGTTGTGTTCCAGCATTCCTACAGTGTTCCAGTGGAGAAAATTCTCCAGTTATCGTCTTTGTGTCCAAGATGTTTGCTGTGGACACCAAGGCCTTGCCTCAGAACAGACAGAGGTAATTGTGAATGTGTGTCCACAGACAGTGTTGTCAGTAGATGGTGCTGCTTTCCTGTTCTTCCCTCATGTCACGGGCTGTGGGCATGCTCAGTATGTCAGTTCTGTCCTGGACCTAAAGACGGAGAGATTGCTTGAAGTTACTCACAACCTGTGACGTACAAGCTCATGAATACATTACCAATACCATTCTATGTGCTATAACAGTGTCAAATCACTGCTTTAACTGCAGTACCCACACATTATTTTATTTGAATGGTTAGTTTATCCAAATACCAGACAAACAAACAATCTGTCACCTTCCTCTCGTGCTACCTCTCCATGCTTATGGTCTCAGATCTTTCTCGGACAATTCTGCCTCCACCCCAGTAGAGTCAGGCAACATGCATCTCCAGAAAGAGTGTCCTTATCACTACAAACAATCCACACAAGACCAAGTGCCTCCAAGGCTTCTGTGTTTGAAAGTTGTTCCAACGAAATCCAGAGCATAATGTGTTACACATCAGACACAGCTGACACCCACTGGTGTCACAGATGGGAAGCATTTTGATGCAGGCCAACTTGTTGGGACTAGGACGCAACATTTCCCAGGACTTGAGTTCCTGTGTAAAGTAGCAATTTTATTCTGGTCACTCACCCAAATACTGAAGTCTAACTTTTTTCTGTCTGTGTGGTGCATTTGGTGTGAGCTGTGGTTGTTGAATGATGTGATGTATACACAATGCGGACGGTGTAGCAGTGTTTTTTGTTCTGGTCTACGCACCCTAACACACTCGCCTGCAATTTAGTTTGCTGGACTTAGTTGTATTCTGCTGCTCAAACAGAGTATTTACCACACAACTCAAGAGAATGTAGAGTCCACCTACTCAGCCAGTCACAGAGCTGTCCTGTATCTGACGGCCTTCTTCAGCAAATGGAACCTGCAAAGATTTGTGGTTAAGAATGAATCTTCAGTCCTAAAGCTTGAAACTGCAGATGAATAAAGTAAAACAAACACAAACTGCTTTATCACCAAGAAATGTTATGTTTAAATACACAGGTGAGGTATTATCGAATAAAAATGTGACAATTTGCACACATTGGCTCAGAATATGAGAAAACCAACACTTCCTTTGTAAACTGCCTTTAAACATTTTATAGTAATTGAAATCAACAAACACTGTGTGTGGCTTTCCAGTAGAATTAGGCTGATCAATTTGCCAAAATATCAGAAGTAGCTCATCAACAACATATGCATATCTATAAACTTTTTGGCAAGTAGGTGAAAAGAAATTATTGTAAAAATCTGTAAAATGTTCTTCCTCAATAATCAGAATGAAGTAATCCTCTTGTTTATTGTGTTCCTGTGAAGTATTGAATATTGGCAACATACATATCAATATCAGATTTTTCTAACTTCTGTTAAAAAAAACTAAAATTAGATATCGACATTGTTGTCAGGCTCAGGGGAAATATCCGGTTTCCACAATATCGATACTATAGAAGGAAAAAGACACAACAAGCAATATATAGCTAATAATATAGCTAATAATATAGCTATTGAACTAAAATATGTATTATTATTATTATTATTATCATCAACTAGTTATAAAAACTGTTAGTTTTTATAGTGTAAAGTTTGGCTATTTAAAAGTAATTTATGTAAGCTATTTGATTTAGTTGCCTTATTGTGGAAGGTTGGTCAGTGAATTTGTGTTTCCTGTCATCATAAGCAGTGTATCTGTTTGGGACTTTTATTGGGAAGGGTCACCGACGGAAGTTGATCTGTTTTGGGAGTTAAGTGTGAATAGTTGTGAAAACATCCTTCGTCCTTATTATGCTATTACTTCTTAGTATAGGTGAAGTAAACTCTCGGCTACTTTTACAATGGTTGATAGGAAGAGAGAGAGCGGTGTGTCAGCCGCTGCTTCAGAGCTAGTCAGAAATCGAAAGTAAACACGGATTCTCCTCTCGCTGTGAACTCCTCTGATGGAGTTTTTTGTCCAGCGTTGGTGGAAATAAGGCTGTTACATCAGTTCCCTCTTCGCGCACACAAAACGTGACTTGCGAAAGATCTTACCGCACAGGGCACACACAAATTACGTGACTCACGAGAGGCAGGACACCATAGTTAGATATCGTAGTTTTTACAATTCTTACGGTTATGAAAACGTGGTTATCGTTAAACCGACATCCCTAATTCTAATAAGGCTTCTCTAATCCACTGATTTTAGAGGGATTTGTTTCAATAAACAACTATTTATTTCAATAAGACCATGTGAAACAGACGTCAGAGCTATTGGACTCCATATTTAGGAGTGACTGGTTAAAACACAAAGCTTTGGAGGGTACTGTTGTGGATTTTAATTTGCCATTTAAAGAAGCCAATAGCAGTTAATGTGAGGCCTTTAACGACAAGTTATGAAGCACTTGTTAAGATCAGAAGGAGGCAATAATGAAGTCAGTTATATAAAAAGTCCAGACACAACCCATGTCTCACTGTTGGATGTTGAAGTGGTAGTCTGGACCTGTTCTTAGTATTTGCATCTCTTTACCTTTTAGGAATGGTTTGTGGTTTTTATCTCCCTGAGTAGGACATAGTTATTAGCCCTCCCCGATCTTTGTGTCCTTCTCAGAGGTGAGCAGAGGATAAAACACAAACCCCCCGACTCTTCCACTGTCAGTGATAGATGGAGTTGGCCTCGTCTGCCCGGGCCTGCCTGTCTGGCTTTAGGATCTGATTGCACTCAAACATCACACAGCTCCCCGCTTCAGTGTGTGCCTCATTAATCTAAGTCGGGTGTCACAGATTCTGTCTTCAAGCCCTTTATGAAGCTGTGAGATGAGATCTGTGACTTCTTCCGGTGGGATGAATTGCAAAGCGTCCTCACATTAAAAAGGCAGGGATGACATGTTACAGCAAAGAGTGGACTGCTGCCATTTCTCACTGGAAACATATGCTTACAGGAGACTGAGATTGGTGTGTGGGAGTCATCACAGAGTAGGTCCCAGTTTTTGGTTTAATGGCCTGGCCTGTGAAGCACATGTGTGAGTTAGGATTGGGTCAGAGAAAGCTCATTGTTGTCTTTCTACCTCTAATGAGGAATAGCAGCTAAAATGCCTCAGCTGCATTTAAGATTTAAAACTCTCTTCAGCAGGAAACTGTCAATGTATGATTCATATAAACCTTCGGTAGTACAAGAGAAAAGTTAGCTATATGTGGATAATGAATACTGGAAATGGTGAATAGATATATCATCAACCATATGCCAAGACAAAAAAAGAAGAAACGTAAAACAAAAAGAAGAGACATAGAACCTAAACATGGTATCAAAATAAAATGGCAGACTGAATGTTTTTTGTAGACTTCTGACTTCATTTTGCTGCTGCCATCATGCATTATATCAACAATAAACAAGAAATGGCCTGTTCCAGAAGCAGTCGGGACACCACCTCCAATGAGGTTGTATGTTCTGGATCATGAGCGGATTCTTTGTTTCTGACCACTTCAGCCGTACCAACATTTTAGTAGAGGTTAAAACTTTGTACCAGAATTTTTGCAGCTTAAATATACCAGTCTGGCCCTCTGATTCTTCCTGCTGATGAGTGGTTTGGATCTTGTGGTCTGGCCTCTGTTTCTGTTCTCAGAGTCTCCTTTGAACAGTCGATGGTGATACGTTCAGCCTGTCCTGCGGAATATGTTGCTGATGCTACTTTGGGGTTTGTCTTCACAGCTCTCACAATGTTCCAGTCAACAGCTACTGATGTTGTCATTGGCCGACTTACTCACTGTCTGTTTCTCAGTTTAGCAGTAGTTCCTTTCTTTTTCAGGACATTCCAAATTGTTATAGTGGATCTGCCAATATTTAACAGCTCTGATTGATTTTCCCTCTTTTCTCTGCTTGAAAATGACTTGATTTTCTTACATTCTTACAACTCTCTGCTCTTCATGGTTTTTAAGAACAAAAACACAGTTTTTACAGGTGAAACCCACAACAACAGCAGGCACCCAGAGGCATTCAATGATTAAACTATTAATCTAAAAAAGAAATGCATGAAAAACAAGAAACACCAGAGTTTCTTCTCATTTGTCAATCCAACAAAACATGTTTTGTCCTAATTTGTAAATACCAGGAATTAAAACCTGAAATACTGAGATCAGAAATACAAATACTCATTTTTAGGATTTCATGGTAATATATAATTCATAGAATATGAGCAGACATCTTTTGAGGACTGGGAGGCCTTATTTAACCTGAAAATGCTAATCTATGAGTTTAGACACTATAGTGTTATTTTATATATATATATATAGGATATATTTTTAATGAAGCAAAACAAACCTTGAACATCTGAAGTCATTCAGAACTTTGAAAGTCAGAGTAAATACAGAGCTTAGCATTCATGCTAACCCTGTACTCCCCCTCCAGGCATTAGCTTCTTGATCTCCAGAACATCTAATGCAGAGTGGAAAGATCTCACTTCAGCCCACTGGCTCTCTGCTCTCCTTCCCCCTCTTGTGACAGAACTTGATCCTAATTGCAGACTCTGCTGAAGCACTCAGAGGGAAACCGAGTGTCAAGCAGGGGAGAGGAGATATAGACAGGCTGTCAGAGCTGGGTTAGAGGATGGGGAGGTGGAGATACAGATATGTGAAAGAGAGAAGGAAAGAAAGGTCATCTCAGACTATGAGCCAGGAAGGAAAAAGCCTGTCCAAAATCAGTCTAATGAGCTTCCAACTGCTTCTATTTTATTTTGCCCAGCAACACTGCTGACATCTGTGTGGCAGCCCATGGCCACAACTGCCTACAGAGGAGTCTGCAGTCAACAGTTGGGTTAACTGTGTGACACCATCAGCAAGGTTTAAGAAATAGAGAGGATCATTATCTTATCTTATAACCTTAGAACACATTCACATGTCTAACTCAAACTCAAATTACAGTGTGATCAATTACTAAAATGCCTTATAAAGCTTTACTGTCATATGCACACATGAACCAGGCGCATTTTACCAGCAATTATTAGGTGCATTTCTATCTATCTACATTTTCATACACATTTTCACATTTTGCATCAGAAAAACCTGAGTGGAAATGCAGATGGAAAAAAAATTATCTTGAAAAAAATGTTTTCTCGGGAGTTGGTGCATTGATGAATGTTAAATGGGACTGCACTGTGCAAAGGAAATTGATGGATCTGAAAAATTATAAGAAAACTCTTATTTCTGTTCCAGAAGAGTAAAAACAGTACCGGCAGAAAATATCATGTCCGGATCAATGAGGACACTGTTCCATGAATTGATGGGAAACAAAAATACTGTGGTTTCCATCACCGAGCTTTCATGACATTAAGCCATTCATGGTTTCCCTTTGTTGTTGCTTTGTTTGCCTCACACTTTTAATCATAATTGCACTTGAGTGGAGGACTAGCGCCACCTACATCTTATCTCATCTAAAATTTGCATAACAGTGGTGTGTGGAAATTATCATACATTTGCATTTTCTTTAGCCAATTTTCTGAATACTTTGTTGAAATGTGGTCACATTTTGATGTAAACTCAACTGTTGGCTTCATGTCTTCCCTGGTTGCCATTAGCATTGACAGAATTCCTGTGACTTAGCTATCTTTGAGGTTGTAAAAAAAAAAAAGACCTATAGCTCTGATGGGGCTCATAACTCATCTTAAGGACAGCTTATGTCCTAAATGCTTTCACTGGCTAAACAGAAGGTTTGTCTTAGATCTTACCTGTCTGGTTTCAATTTAAACTCTGAATATTCATCACTGTTAGACCCCTGACCAATCCTGTTAACATGTCAGGAGTTTTAATTAACAGAGTTACTGCTACTTTTTCATGTGCATAAATTGTGTACTGTGCTTATTACAAATTGGAGACAGATTATACAGTTACAGTTGTTTAAAGCTAAGTAACATCACATCTGTCCAATTAAGCCACAGCTGGATATGATAACTCCCCTCGGGTAACTGCGATAGCACCAAATTATCTGCTGTGTCAAATTTGATAGGAATGGAGGCGGGGGGTTACACTCAAGAGTCATCCCAGATCTCCTGATGACTCTTTTTGGATTTGAACACAGAGGACCCCTGGGTTCTATGCACATATAAACAGTACTTTCCTCAGAGCGTTGCAGTATGAAGGGTTCAATCAGCATACTCTTCAAGACCTGGAGGACTTTCTAGTGACGACATATCTTCAGTGAGAAGAATCTCCTCCATTATGACTTAGAGCTTTATAAAATTAACACTCAACCTACTATATATGGGACATTCATTTGAATTTTTAGAAAGAATATTATCACTGCTCACTTACATTTTCAGACGCTAGAGCTAGAATGGAAAACCTCTTCCATCAAAATAATTTAGTGGTAAAAAAAAACTGTGTGTTTTGCAGACAGCTTTAATATCAGTATATTGTTTAATTTTCCAGCACACTTTTTCCTCCCTTTTCACAATGTTAAAAGGTCTTTCTGTGGTTGCAATGGTCCGGCTCCAGTGTTTGGAAGCCATTACTTCATAACCACAGCATGTTAGGCCAAAAACCAACTCCTGGCATTCCCATTATTACCAATGAGCGACTGATTCAACCTCCTGACGAACAAAAAAAACACTTTCTGACTTTGCTGTGGTCTAATGGGAAGTATGAAGACTTGTATGTATTACATAGCATAGTGTTTATTTAGATGTCCAAGTGCATCACATCATATTGATTACCCACTTCAATATCTGTCTGCTTCTTAGTTTTTCTTTTGGGTTTTGGAGGAAATATTGTGAGAGGATTGAGCTTTAATCTGCAGCTGACTCATATGTTTGAAGCTCTAAGTCACTTACAAGTTATTTGTTCTTGGAGCCAGGTCATCATTTACCGAGGTTTGCTCTTTTGTGGTTTTCTGTTGGAATCCTGAATTCAGCCTGTGGTCCCATTTATAACCAATTTATGCAAAAGAGACGTGCAATCAGTCCAAGTGCGTCTGCATGGCTGCTGCTGTTGTCAGGGGCAAATTATGGGCTGTTTTAAGTGGTTTGTGATCATGGAGCTAAACTCTTTGGATGCTGTCACTCAGGCCTGCTGTGAGCAGCTGTGTTGCTATAGTCACTGTGGTCCTTTTGAAGAGAGTATGCGCACATACGCAAACACTCTGACCACACTGCACATGCACACACAGGCCACACTGCATACACACAAACACACAGGTCATGTAGCAAAGGAAAAGTAGGGATAGCTTTGTTTATTTTTACAGCCCGTCTCTGATGTATCTTGGGACTTCAAAGTTTGCCACTGAACTGAGTTCATGTTTTTGGCATTCTCCATTGACCAATACAGGGCCACTGTTGCAATACATGTCAGGTGGGATCATATACAATGAAATTTATCATTTTAAAATGCGTTCTTAATGATTGATATCACTTTTTATGTACGAATTTCCGACAGTAATAAAACAGAAGGAAAAGCCAGTCAGCAGATTACATAAAGATTCTGTTGATTTGACAACATGTCACTATGTAAGGCCAGTACTAACTTTAAAGTGATTCAGCTTTGTAATCCTGGATAGCCAAGATTTAGCACAAAGTGTTTATGGCTTACAAAAGCTGGCTTGAGTGGTCTTACACTGTGGTCTGGCAAAAAAAATGCAGTGCCTTTCTGTATCTTATCAGGTTTCAAACTCAAGGATCTGCTGCTCCAACTCGACCGACTGTTCCAGGATGTGCCGTTCTGTAGCTCTCGTGTCTGTCCACCACAGCGAACAGATTACACACTCATGCTCGAATCTAGAGTGTTCCTCACATGGTCTCATACAATAGCTCCCCCTGTCAGCTTCTGTGTTTTTAAAGTCCAGTCTGTCACCAGTGCAGGGGTGGTCAAAATAGGAGCTCACTGCACTTAATGAACTGCTCCTCAATTCTCCGTTATGTAGCCTGCTCTAAATGTGGTCTGCCGATCCCTTTCCAATACGTCCTTCATTTGTAATGATTTTAGAACTCCTAACTGCTTGAACTTATTCTTGGCTGCAGACACTTGACTAACTCCAAATGATACAGTCCCATTGATTTAGGCCTCCCTCCTATAATTTTTTCTGTTTTCTTCTCCCTCAGCATTTGGGTCATGGTTGTGACATTGATCTTATCCTAAAAAAGATAACGTGTTCTCCTGTGTATTGGTTCTTTTGAAGTTTCAAGTTCCTCCACTTTGTGTTCTTTTATATAGATCCCTGTAGTCTGAGTTTTATTTATTTCATTTCCTGTATACTATTTAAACATTTAGCTTGAATCAGCTTGTTAAAGGTGCTACACATTTGAAAGGTCATACTAAGATCTGGTTCTCAATTTAATCACATTAACATTTCAGGCTGCTGGTAAAGAGACAAGGTCAAACTATTTTTCTAATTTGAGCTCTAAAAAACTCAAAGATATTATTTAAACTTGTATGTTTTGTTGTGAATGGCTCTAACCATAATACTGAATTAATGGACATGATTTTCAAATTATATAATTCACTCGATACATACATCTAAGATATACTGCCTGCTGTCAGTCTTGACATGAAATCAGTTATTAATTGCACCTTAGAGACTGGTGTTGTTCCTTCAGTGAAAGCAAGTGAAAAAGCGGCCGAGTCAGATGTTCACCAATATTTGTTCTAGTCTTGTTCTAGAGGTTTCTTTCAGTTAATGAGGGAGCTTTTACTCTTCACAGTCACCACAGTGCAAAAATATGTCCAGTTTGGAGGCTGAAAAAAGGAAGAAACCATTGGCGGGCCCAGTCAAAGAAGGCTGTCCTTTCAGGACGTTCAGCTAGTGGGTGCCTAAAGTGGGCTAAAGATTAAGACCCTGTTCAGACCTGGTATTAACATTCATCCTGAGTAATTTGATCTCAAGTGGACAGTTCTACATTTAGGTGTGAACGTACCCAAATCTGACCTCACTGAGTCTTGACATCCTATCACACAACTACAGTCAGAGGTGTTCTTGGATGCATGTGGCCGAGGGCCCGCATTCTCAGCTGAAATCCTCTCACCTGCTACAGTTTCACCATCAATCAAATAAATGTTTACTCTTCTTAGTGCCCATACATTGATTTGTTTGTAGCCACTGCCACAATGTCAACACTTAACAACACCACATAACAGCTCATAAAGTTTGGTAATTTTTCAAATAGGTAAAATCCTATTCAATCCAGAGGTGCACACACTACATTGATTCACTCACTTCCTCCTGCCCCTGCTCTCTTTCTCTAGCTCTCACTTGCGCCCCCACAGGCACCCATCATCTGCGGTCACTCAATGTTGAGTATGATGTTCTTCCTGGGGGGGGTCCTACTTGTTGCTCTTCAGATGGCTGAAGAGGCAGATTGTGGAACCACAAATTATATTGCAGTGTGGGCACTGATGTGGGGGGCTGGAAGTGGAATGTGGAATGGTCTTTTGGTTGGTGTGAACTCTCTCCTTTCTTTGCTGCTGTTTGATTCTGGCAGCCTGTCGGAGATTGTCTTCATGAAATGTGGCTCCTTCCTATCCCTCCCTCTGTTTCGCGTGCGCGCGTGCGTCAACTCTCACACGCGAGCGTCCACTCTTGCTGGAGTGAACGCCGCTCAAGTTCATCTTTGTAAACTGATTCTTTCGGTTCAGTGTTCACGAAGAATATGAACAAACTATCAGTAACTCTGAACTCTGGTAAACTCGCTGGGGCTCTTCACTTTCTTTTGCTCTCTGATACAAAAATACGCATGGGCGCAGGAGAGTTCTTTGGATGGGCGGGGGAGTGAGCTGTCTGCTGTGAGAGGGGCATGAGAAGAGAAACTCAAACTCATGCTGACAGCTTAAAAACATTCACTTGACAATTTGTACTCAATGGTCGCCAGATAGTCATTTTATACATCGCACCTGGTACAAACTGCGATACATTGAGTATATTCAATATATCCCCAACCCCTAGTCCTGTCCATCTCAGCTGATGTTTAATGATTGTGGTGGCAATGCTGTTGATGTTTGCTCCCTCAAGGACCCTGATGTTAGTGCACTTCACAGGCAGCTCTGGTGGTAGAACTCCAGGGCTTGTCTATGCCTGCTGTAGCTAGTCCATGTCTCTGCACCATATAAGTGTTTGCAAGTGTTTTGCTTGTGATTCAGGAACTTGGTCTTAGCAAGCAGATCAGAGTTTTAAAAAACTATGTTAAAAAACTTTGTAAAAGCCACACTGGCACAGCAAATGCAGTGATGTACCTCACTGTCAATGTCTGCCCTTGAGGAGAGGTGACTTCCCAGGTAAGGTTTCTCTTGAAGAGAAGGCACTAGAATCCTCCAGGTTGTGGACAGAAGTGACATTCCCCTATAATTGGATCACTCTGTTTTTTTTTTTAAGGATGCCAATAATAATATTTTTTTCTGAAAATGTCAACTGGAGGGGCATTTAAACGTTGATTTGACACCGGAATATCAACACTGGTCATCACATAATGATTGATACCTTCCTTAACGAGTGAAATCTTTCTTCATAGCAGCGCATTCATCAGCCGTCCCTCTCGCTCTTTTCCCCCCTCTCTCTCTCTCACCCATATTCTCTCACACACACACACACACACACACACACACACACACACACACACACACACACACACACACACACACACACACACACGAACAGTGTGAACGGACACGTGTAAACGCAGACTGGGTTAGAACAACTTTGTAAATTTAGTCAATGTATGGAGCCGAAGGAGATGGTCGGTGTGCCCATTTTGCCACGATGTGGTTTTGTGCAGTGCGAATGATAGAGACACAGAGAGGAGCAGTAAATTACTGACAGCTAGTAAAAACTGAAAAAATGGTACAAACATGTATGAAAAGACCCAAAATGAACAGTGTAAGTGCACTTAGTGGAGCTGGGCATGGCTCCGTGGGTGTCTGTCCCGAACTTGGTTGCGGTGGCTGTGGCTGGATTGTTCGCCTTCTCCCTCGGACTTTAGAGCATTCAGTGGTCCCTGCGTCTGTAGACAGGTGGAATTTTTTCTATAAAACCATGTTTTTTGGAATAGAAATACAGCTTTTTTTTCAGTGTGTGCATAGACCACTTACTGTATGGGGTCTATGTTAACAGTGAAACCAAAGCAGAAAGACTAACACTGTATACTTAAGAATTCGTTTATTTATTGCAAGTCATATCATCATTGCAAAATTCAACAGCGTTGTCGCATATTGCATGTTTTCCCAATATCGTGCAGCCCTAGTGTGTGTCATAGTTGTCATTGGCGAAATCATAACACAGCTTTGAATTTTTTTTTTTCACTTCTCCTGTCTTCTCGTGCTTCTTGATCTTTGTAAGGGATCAGGGAGGGAGTGTCCTTTTGACAAACTCAGCTTCAGCACCTGTATGTTCGACTACACTATATCCAGAAGTCTGTACAATGAAGCAAGTGCAATGTAGAATATATTTTCATTATCTGGCTTTACTTAACCTCACATCAGCCATTCTGATCAGGATTGATGACTGGTTTTCCAGTTATCTAATTTGTCTGAAGGCTTACCTGGTCCTTGGCCTTAACAATACACAGATCAAGTGTGAAGCCGCTAACTTGAATGATTATTGAAATATGTGTTACATATATAGAATTTGGAAAAATTCCTGTTTATTGGAAAGCACTGTTTTACAGGGAGGCTGTATGTATGCATGCATGTATGCATGTATGCATGTATGCATATATATATATATATATATATAAAAATTAAACAGGAGAAAAGATTATCTTTTAAACAGCCCACCATGGAGAAAAAAGTGGATTGATATTTTTTTCTTTCTATTTTAAGAACTTTTTCAAATCACTCATACAGGTGAACTGACTACACATTTGATTCCTTGAGATTTAATTTTGAAAACATAAAGGAAGATAATATGGTTCAAAGATTTAATAGTGGAGAACTCTCAATTTCACAGGAAAGTCACAGCTAATGAACACGTCACTACTTTCCCACGACCAGTGGCAGCAGCCACCACTCTCTTGAGGATTGACTCGAGAATTCCAGCAGGAAATAGTTGCACACGTTATGATAAGACCTTGTGTTTTGTCTAGAATTTCTAGCAGTGGAGCACTGGATCATGATCTGAGTAGAACTGATCTTTATAATAACCTGCTGAATTCATTCATGGCTCAACAGGGTGTCGCTTCATAATCTGTGGGAGGAAATCTTCTGTCTGCAGGAGTTCAGTGTGTGTGTCTGCCCATCTCTGTCGCTCTTCGCACAAACAGAAATGACAAGATCTATTTAGTTATAGATCATGTCGGATCATTATTCCAGATTGTTCCAGTCACTTAAAACCTGATGTCTTGGCTGTGCACGTCAAGAGTCATGTTGTGTGTAGCAGGTGAACTGAGTGCGTGTTTTTCAATGTTTTTCAATAATTGCCCCATAAACTCTAGAGCGAATCAAACACAAAGTAACACACAAAGTAAACTTCAGTACTGTTCAGATCCTTATAAATTCTGATTAGTGTTGGTGTTTATACTTAACATGTAAAGTGAGCGCAGTTCAGCGGAGGAGTGAGGAGGGACGACATGGGGCAGGGTCCTACAGCACGGCCCCTTCACTGCAAAATGAATGTAGTGGAAACCCTGAGATAAATATATGTTTACCTCTGAAATATGTCAAGTCAATACAAGTAAATGAGGTGTAGTCCAAGTGATCTTTTGTGTCATTGGTGTTAAAGTCCAAGTCAAGTTTGGAGTCATAATTGATTTTGTCAAGACTGAAGTCATCAAAATCGCGACTTGAGTCTGGCTCGAGTCCACACCTCTGCTCAACGCTACCGTGACGAGATAAACATTACAACCACAGACCACTACTTGGAGGATTTCATTAGACACTCTGCTCATCACACTGCATCTCTGATCTCAAGCTAAAATAAGATAAAGATAAAATTCTGATAATATAATGATTTAATGAAGGCAGAATTAAGTTGTTTTTACCCACTCTGAGTATATAGATGTGTTTGTTGTAAATAGATTTTTGTGTGTGTGCTTGTGTGTATGCTTGTGTGTTGGTGCCCATGCATGCTTGTGTTTGTGCTTGCATAGACCGTTAACCCAGGAGGAATTATCCCAGCGCAGGGAGCTTGCTAGACAGAGACACGCTGACAGGATGGCAGCTGATCAGGCAGCAACAGAGAGCAACAAAGAGCTCATCCACACAGGGCGTGTGCCACAGGAAGGCATCAGCACAGGTAAGCTTTTCTCTGCATTCACTGTTTCTGTCTCCCATCTTCACACCTTTTCATCTCTACTGTTCAAACCCAGAACAGCTTGACAAAAGATTAGTACAAATATTTTGGATTGATATTGCCAATGGGTGACAGGTTGTGGTAAAAGCATTTTTTAAATAACAAAACCTGACAGTTAACTGTGGCTACAGGTTGAGGTATTAGAGATATTCACTCACTTCTTTATGTGTCCAAGATGGGTCTCATATCATGTAACAATATCAAATGGACTGTATTTGGACTGTATTTTTAAAATGCTTCTCCATGTTACGATACTGGACTAGTGAACCCAAATGCGAGACACACACAGAGGGAAAGGTGATTTCTAATACAAATTCATGTATTTTTTCTATCACACACCATTCATACACTGGTAGCACAGCCATTAAGGACTATTTGGGGTTCAGTATCTTGCCCTAGGACACTTCAGAATGCAGACTGGAGTAGGGATTGAACCTCCAATATTCTGGTTAGTAGACAACCCTCTCTACCTCCTGAGCCATGCCTGCATCAAATGGTAATATTAATGATGAAGTGAGGTTTAAAACAACCCAGAGTTGCTATCCTGCATGGTGGCTTGCATGCAATTAGCAGGGCTAGCTTCATTAGTTTACCTGTGCCATAGACTGTATAAAAATAGAGAATAGTTGTAGTGTTTACAGTGCTTGTGTCTCTGAAAGATGTCAGCACAGACATGAAAGTCAGTGTTATCCACCCAACTGTCGTGTTAGCATCCCAGCTGATTGGAGGTGGAGACATCTGCTTCATAGAGTTTCATAGGGAGGGACCCACATGCACTAACATGAATGCATGGACAGACCAGCTACATAGACTCTCATGTGAACACTGTCTGTGTCTGTGTTGTTTCTCTCACAGCTAAAATGGAGAGTCTGACATTGAAAGACTCAAAGCCAGAGGAGGAAGAGGAGCAGAAGGAGACCTTTGTCGCCTTTGCCCGGGTCTACAGCGGGACGGTCAAGAAAGGGCAGAGAATATTTGTGCTAGGACCAAAGTATGACCCTGCCCACGGCCTGCGCATGGTAAACCAACACCTACACAACACCTACACAACACCTGCTCTCCACTTCTCTGTGTTTGTGTACTGCACAGATCTGGAATCAAGTTGCAACTTTTAACCATTGAAATATTAGGTTGGATACGCCAGTGTTTAAAGTAAATACATTTTTGATAGTAGTTGTGTAGTTGGTTGGGACAAAGGAAAGGAATGCTGTGTTTTAGGTTTTATCTGTTTTGTGTTCACAGTTACAAGCAAACCAAGCGCTGTGAATGTGGTGTCACATAGTAACAAACAGAGCTACATGGGAAATATAATTCTGGCGACTGAACCATGTCTGTTTAATTTATTTTCCAGTGTCACAAGAACTCACAAAGAAGCATATATTTATTTGTATAAAGGTTTATTAGGTAACCTATATATAACCTATTCACTTAAGTATGAAAAAAGTGAGACGTTTGGTCTTTGGAAGCTTTTTGGTACTTTCTAACATTTCAAATACCAAAATTGTAATTGACTGATGAAATTAATACATTTTATCTTATCTGTCCTTAAGAGGTCTCTTGTATTGAAATATTTCCTCAGGCAGTGCACCACACATCTTCTGACCACTTTCATTATCGTTTTAAATCAACACCCCTCACATTATTGTGTAGCAACAGAAAAAAAGAAAATTAAATAAATAAAAATAAGACAAAGTTTTAACCTATAAATCCATCCCGCTTCCCCAGCGCTCCCAATCTTTCTATAATCCTATTGGTTCATGTTTCAAAATGCAGTTCTCTTTTTTTTCTCCCAAAAACCTTTTTTTAGAGGAAATACTGTGCATCAAGTATCACTGTCCCAAACAGCTATTTGATTGGCTCTTGGCCTGCTTTGTTTAACAGCTGTTCCATGGCTGTAAATGTAATTAAACACAATGTCGTATGTACAAATGCGTTTACAGACACATGCACATTTGCTGAAGTTATTGTACTTGACCAACTAGGTCTACTAACAGTATATGATTTTGTGGTAAAACTCAGAAATCATCAAATCAGACACAGTAAAACAAAATACATAGTTTCATTCCGAAATATATATCCATCACTGCTGCTTGGATGGTTCGGTCCTTCACATGACATCCTTTTAATTATGAGAGATATCCAAGTCTCGCTACTTCAGAGGTACAGACAGCATTTCATGGGGGTGTTTTTCCTTTTCAGTGGTGAGCTTATAGAAGAGAAAGTCATCACAGCCGTTTCTTTCACTTTTTAGATTTTAAGAGCATCAAATCATGTTTTGTGCAGTTATAATATAGCTCCAGAAATAAATAATTTTAAGTTTGAATCCTCAAAAACTGGCTCAGGGGATTTGACAAGGAAAGAGTCCACTCACAAGATAAACAATTTACTTAACAGTTACCACAGGATGTATTCAGACCCTTCATTTTTCTCAAGCTCTGTGTTGTAGACTTAAGTATAAAAATGACATTTTCCCTGTGAATCTAGACTCAAAAACCCCATGTTAACAAAGTGAGAAAAATGTTGATATATTTTTGCAAATATATTTACTCCCTGTCCCAATTCCTCTCCCTTGGCCCTACCCTTTATGAAGTGCTACATTCTAACAGTGACACCTCTGACAACTGCAGGACAGACAGGACAGATTGATCTGTTGATGAATACAGTCAGCGTGTTTAAATCGGTTTCAATTTCAATGTAATGTTAGTCCTGTCCATAGAAACTTCTGCCCCACACTGAAAACATTATAACATTAGCATTGAAGATTTTTTTTCAAACTTTATATATACGGGACACAAGAGTAACGAATGACTGTTAACGATTTTCCTTAAACGCTTTTCAAAGCAGTTCAATTACATTTTAATTTGCTTCTGGATAAAACTAAGATGTTCCGCTAGGTTTAAACATTTTTTATGGTTATTTTGCAAGCTTTGAGTATTTCGTCAGCAGCAGTCAACATCTTGATTCACTTTGTCCGTTCGTAAAGCATTCAGGACTTTTCATCTACCCCTTTGTTTTAGAGGGGTCCTGAATACACTCCAGTTAAAGGGGTGTTTGAGGGGCTAAATGGTCACTACCCCGACATCACATCGAGAAATGGGAAAACACAGCCCCTTCACGGCCACGTACAAAATAAAGGGGTAGGGCCAAGTGATAGGGCTAAGTGGTAAATTGGGACAGTGCATTTAAATAAACAAACGAAATTGCTAATTTACAAATGTATTCATATCATTAATTCAGAACCTACTAGAGACCTTACTGTCAGATATGCTCTATGTCGTCAGATATGTGTGTGTATCAACTTCAGGTCTCTCTGGTTTAAGTCTAGGCTCTGGCTTTGCACCTCAGTGACAGTCAGGCAGGTCAGACCTAGTATTCACATCCAACCCTCGAAATTACACCTTTCAAGACAGTAATGACCCAAAGCAAAGAAAAGGGTAGAGTGACTTCGGAACAAGTCTCTGTTTAGACCTGGCATTGATATCCATCTTTAGTGATCCCATCTCCAGTGAACACACATCAATTCACGCCTGACATGATGTTCTGTGTCATTTCTGCCAGCTTCCAGAGGGTTGCAGTGCTTCAGACGATGTGTGCGAGGTGCCTCATTTGTCCTGTTGTACTATGGAAAGCATCTATCTGCTGATGGGCCGAGAGCTAGAAGAGCTGGAGGAGGTGCCTGCAGGAAACATCCTGGGTAAGTTTCCCTGCTCCTCCTACTGCGACTGTTATTCACTGCTTCAATGGACAGAATTTGGATCACAGATAAACAGATCTGATTTCAGAATCAGAATCAGAAATACTTTATTGATCCCAGGGGGAAATTGTGTTTGTAACAATAGCTCCATGCAAGAGTAGAAATATAAGCGTATAAAGGTTAAAAAATAAATTAAAAAAAGTGCGTTCTGTACATTGAGCTTTTAGTGCAAGTATGAATATGTCAGATATTGCTGGCATTGTAATGAGTCCAGTCTGTTGACTTGAAAGTGTCACGTCATGGAGAGGGTGGGAGACATTGTCCAGAATGGCATGTAACTTCGACAGCATCCTTCTGTCTGACACCGCTGTCAGAGAGTGATCACGGAGGCTGAGGTTGGAAACAGTGTTTGGACCCTCCCTAGTGCACATCATGTTTCTCTTCTGCATAACACCCTCTCAAAACTTGATGTACATTTTGACTGAAACCCAGAACCTCCCTAGATTCTTACATCATCACTTTGAAAGCCTGTTTTCTGTCCTTCACGTTTCTCTGAGAACTCATGCTTCTTTCTAAATGATTGTACATTTTGCAGTGTTTATCTGGCAATCGCACACCTCATTTCATGGTGCATTCTTGTGGTTGCTGTTGATAGCTCTGTCAGCTGTCTTCATATTACACCGTGATTTAGTTTTTCTCAGACATCTATTCATGAATGACCTCTTTCACTACAAACTGAGACACATCAGTGGTTTCAGGGCCACTTTAGCTGTGTACATTCCCAGTTGTCTGCAGGTAGGCAGAACTTGCAAATACCTGACACTGGAGCTGAGAGTATCGATGTGGGCAAACAGAAACAAGTTTCACTCTCTGATTATGTAATATTAACTGTTTGTGCCAAATCCTTTTGAAATGAAAAAACACAGCACCCAGCTAACGCTATCACTAAAAAAGATATATTACTGAGTAGAATGAATGAATGAGAATGTAAGTAATACTGATTAGTGGTAGTGCAAATATTACAAGGTGCTATCTTCATTGCCAGTGATCATGAGTGTAAGAAATGCTCTATTTTAGAGTTGAAATATATAGTCAAACTAAATTTGTTGTTTTAATCAATATCTTAAGCTAAAAGGTCATACATTGTTTGGTTCCACCTTGATGAGTGTGAGTATATTCTGCGTTTCCTTGTCTTATATAGTAGTAAAATGAACATATTTAAATTGTAGGCTGTTGAAAACATCATCTGGGGAAAAGAGAAATTATATGGCTATATTTGCCTTTTTGATACTTCAGAGACAGAATGATTATTCATTTAATCAAGAAAATCATTGTAAGATTAATGGATATTGCACATGATTATTTAAAGTTGAACAGTTCTATGTCTCACTCTCTACTTTTTATTACTGTCTGCCTCCATTCATTTAGCTTGGTCTCATTTAACTAGTAATAAAGTAAACGTTAATATCGCCCTTAGAGAGCATGACAAAAGACAGTACCTCTAAAATCTACTAAAACGAGTGTGTGTATTGTGTGCTTGTCTTTTATGTTCACAATGTGGCATGTCCTCATTGTTTCTGATTGTGCAGTATTGATGGGAGCTCACATTAATGTTCTTGGCCACTTTAATCAGATTGCTGGAAATGTTGAACTGACGTCTGAGAGATGCTCCTGTGAGACTGTCATGAATTATAAAGGAGATGTGCATCATGATATAGACATGAAGTCATCAGTCAGTAAGTACGAGTGTGGGGCAGAATGCATCATAAGAACAAGTTATCACTAGTATCACAGATCCTCCTGCTCCTTATTTAGTTTGGACTGTCAACTTGCAGATGAGCTGTTCTTAGAGTGGCCTTCACTGGACAGTTTTAACATCTGTCAATGGTTCTACAGTGTTGGATTTAATCGGTGGCTTAGGCCAAATATTTGTTTGACTCTTATAAGTGTCCCAAATCCACAATGTAATGCTATACTATGTGGTATAATGCTACAATGTTTATTGGAAATAGAAAGTGCCGAAGTGTCAATACTAATCTTATGAGCATTTGAACTACAAGCTGGGATAACATGGAACTTTCAGGGATGTTGTTTCATACTTATTAAACCAGATAATAACTTTGTCTTTTTGTGTTTATTGTGTCTCAACCTGACTCAAGTCTGATGCAGTTAATGTAAGCTGCTCTGAGTTTGTGTGACATGGCTATTCTTGATTTTTCTAATTACAGACATGTAAAAGCATTGTAAAAAATACAAGATATTTTATGTGTAGATCCCTTCAACGTTAGAAACATAATGACAATCGATATCAAGGGCCTTCGTCTGGACTACATTATCAAACAGCTAACAATGTGTTGCTGATGTTAAATACAGTTTGATTCTGAATGCAGCTCTGACTTTGATAATTAACTTTTTAAATAATAATAATCAGCTACAACTGTGGAGCAAACAACTTAGAGGTAGGTGCAGGTGTAAGTATCCTATGATACCTCTTGTGATGCTATGGCTAAAAGAGGGATATCAGAGGTATGCTAAGTAGAAACGATGTGGAAAGCCTCTCTCCACAAGTTGTTGGGACTTTTGCCTTATGTATGTGACGCACGGCCTCAAAGGAGGCATGATTGCGCATAAGCTACAGTGGGTAGATAAATGGGTGGATTCAAGATTTGTATTTATTTATTTCGAGATAGGGCACTTGGTATGAGCTCTCCAAGCGGCCTTCTAGTTTGTTCTGTTAATTAAATGCTATTATATGCTAGGTATCATTATCATTGTAAAATAAAAATTAAATGACAGATGATAATATGTCTGTACCTCTGTCTGTCAAGTCTAATGTAAACTCTGGATAAGTACGACATAGTCAGATTGTTTCCCCTGGACTGCATTCCACTAAGAAGCTCGATGACTAAGCAGAAAGTTGAACAGGCAGGCAGTGTGGAAACAATTTCTACCATGTGCGGACCCACAAAATCACACTCTCTGTGCCTGAGCCATGTGGGAGCCATCATTCCTGCTCTGTTAGTGGACTGCGGCAGGGAGGAAGTTGCCAGCAGAGCACCAGTGTGTAAACCCCACCAGGATTGGCCTTGATTAGACCCCGATTATTATCTGCCGGTGGAGTAAGTAATTGAGGGAAGAGAACACCATTCTCACAATGTGCTCACAAGGCACCATTTGATGTGGGAAACATCATTTTCTACTTAACCACATGAAAGTATACTGCCCAGACTTCATGACAAAGCACTATGTTGTCTTTGTGTGTCAGTGTGTCATGAGAGTGCTTATGGTCCATTATGGCCATTTTAAATGAATAACAGATAACATGCACACACACACATGCACAGCGGCAGATGGGCAAAGGAAAGTCAGCTGCTGCAGGCTTTATGCTCTGAGTCTTGCTGCCCTCCCTCCTCTGTTTCTTGCTAGCTATTAGAAACAGCACCCCAGGGAAACAAGGCCTCACATCATGCTTTGGCTGTATGACAGTTCAGCTTTGAATCCAACATGCACACTCAATCATCCACTATTACAGCTGCAGGTGAAGGGTTTGATGGTTAGAACTTTCTTTGGTCCTTGAATCCTGCAATTAAGTTGTTGTTTTTTTAACAAGCTTTTGTCTGTAGCTTTGGGTTTTGTTGAATATCATTTATATATTTCATTGGATCTTTGGGATACTGTCATGCGCTCTTGTCTAATCCAGTGTCATTGTTGATACTGCCACCAGATGACACTAAACTACTACACATCATGGGACTCGAGGCCCAATCCCTCTTAAGAAGAAATTTCTTCTTAAAACCCGCTTACACAGTTTTTACGAAGATTCTGACATTCACCAATGTTTTCTTAACTGGAATTTGTTGCTATGAGACAGAATCTCTGCACACTCAAAAGCACTCTTACGCACACTTGGCTACTTGGCTCAATTATTATGTTCTTTTATTCTACAGTTGTAAAAATGAAATCACCATAATATTTTATCATTTTTATCTTAAAATAGACCGGCTTCTGACATATTCAGTGAAAAAAATGTGACCAGTCAACGTGACCGACCCGACTCGAAACAGAATATTGTTTAAAAAATTAGTCGGAACCCAGCCCGACAGGCTTGAGTCTGGTCTCCACAGATGATCAGCTGAGGGTTCACCTGCATTGCTGTGTTTCCAATGATGCGCTGGTCCAGATCAGATAACGTAGTCAAACCTTTCACCTTCCCTTCTCTCCTCAGCGTTTGACAATATTTCTTTTGACTTCAGATTTGAGATCAAACACTTTTTTTTTATTTCAACTGTGCGACTTTCAGCTGATACAGCTTTCACTAAATGTGTAACTATGTCCCAAATTATTTTACATCCACTTCTGAGGGTTAAGGGCAGAGGATGTCACACCTTGTTAAAGCCCTATGAGACAAATTGTGATTTGTGAATATGGGCTATACAAATAAAATTAGATTTTACGGTCTGAGTCAGGTGTGCCACTGTCTTTAGATTTTCATTTAGACATTTTTAAGTTTTTAAATTTAAATTTTAGTTTGTGATTTCTGTGAGTCCACATGGCCCTGCTGTCTCATGCGGGGAGTTCACCTATGCTAATTAGGATTATTATTTTTTTATCTAAAGATATTGGTGAATGAGGCCCAATGCCTTCAAAGCTAGACTTGTCAGTTTCCTTCGCATCAATATATGAAAAGATGTGGCTTACATAGACCAACCAACATTGATTTATCAGAAGAAGCTAAAGCTAATACTTCTGGTTTTCAAGCATGAAACTTTGCTCCTATCAACTTTGTTTCCTGTAGCTGCAGCAGGCAGCTGTTTTCAGTAAAAGCCTGATAAACCCATCATACGCCCACTGGTCAGCATGCAGCAGTCAGTCAAAGACTAGTTGGTGAATACAGTGGACATTTAGCAGCTAAAGGAGGTGGCGGAGACCAAAATAGACAACAATTAGTCAAACATATACCACCACAACATACTTCATTCATAATCAAAATGTAATCAACAGTTTGAATATGGTCGCATCAATTTGGGTGTAATCAGGTGACAGAGCAAATACTTTACTTTCCGCTACATATCATTACACTGTATATAAAAAGTAGAGTACTTTTAAGTGTTAGAGACATGATGTTGAAAGGATGTTAAGACCTCTATTCTCTAGAAGAGCAGCACGGCTGAACCACAGGCAGTGCAGCCGCTCTAATCTGTTAACATGGGTGCCGAAATGAAAAGCGAGCCGTTCTGAGTCCGTTCTGAGTGTGGCATTGGGTAGCATGTTTTCCATATAAAGTGAAAGACATCACTGACATTACTAGCATTGCCATTTTGACAACTCGACATTTATAACACAAGCTGAGCCTCAAAAGAGCTAATGTTATGTCCGTAAACCCCGGACATACTGAAAACAGTAGAGTGAAGGCTCTTATAACAGCAACAACACTTTAGAGGTAATGTTCAGGTATACTACTGCATACTGTTGTGCATACATTGTATAATACATGTGGGCTATGGTTGGTTCTCTATACAGAGGGCATTGGGACAATAAAGCCAATTCTAAAGTTGAAGAGCTTGTGGACTAGATGTGGCGATTAGTGTTTTCTTTCCTCTTGAATTCCATTTCTCTAGCATGTCTGTCTCTATGCTGATATAAAAAGTCAATAGATCAGCAGATCTTTTAACAGCTGATGTAAAATTGCCCCATAAGAGGTAGAATGGCATGTATTTGGACTAGCAAATAATGAACCGTGGAAACTCTCTGACTGCCTTAACAAAAGTCCTTTGTTTAGTTCTGTTCACTGTTTTCGATTAGTACCATACCCCCAGCTGTGGGTTTTATCTATGATTGCAGCAGAGGGAAAATAAACAGGCAGCTCAGTGGTGTTTGATGATGAGCTTAGTAAGGCCAATTGTTTGTCACAGGGGTTAAAGATGTGGGCAGCATCAAACTCTCATCATCAGTATCTAATGCAAAGCAGCTGTCTGAAGAGACACAGCCACAACCCGAGTCATCCAAGTCAGTCCTCAGGGGGAAAGGAAAAGGACTGAAGAAAAGGAGTCTGAGTGAGATGAATGATGCTGATTCAACACTGGACAACTTTATGAAAACATTTGTTTTGCATTAGGCTTCTCTCGGCATGCCAGTGGTGACTAGCGACCCAGATCTTTAGAAGAATAGACCAACTGAATAATTTCAATGATGTCAACCACACCAGGGTGACGGCAAAGGCTAGCCGGGTTCATTTCAGTGCAGAGCAGATCAGATCATGAATAATAACACTGTCTCTTGTAGTGTTCCACTTCAGTCACTAAATCGTCTCTTTAAACCTATTTTACAGTGGTCTGTACTCCAGCAATGCAAATAGGACTTTTGCTCTTTGGCATTTCAAGATTATTTTTAGTCCTTTTACTTAAAATATTATAAAACTTTATTTTGCTGTATCGCTTATGCTCAGATGATGCATCTTCTTAGTGCTGTTTACCACAGACTATAGTTTATTGACAAAACCACAAGTGGAAGATAAGTATCTGTTGTTAAGCAAAGATACTGTAGAACCAACATGTGTTTGCTTAACGTATGTAGAGACTGATAGAAGGGGAATATTCTGCTCCATCTAAAATGAAAATACATTCAAATACCAACAAATGGTATTATCGATGTTTTACCTTACACCTGCTGAAATAGAAAATAAGACTGACTTCACAGTTCATTTTTTACGTTGGAAACAACATTCTCGATTGAAAGACTGCATTTTAACCATATCAAATGGTTTTCATCAAGAGACGATTTGAGTTGAGGGCTCTCCTTTAAACATAAGTTCCTGGTGCAGTATCGATAAATTATTCCTTAGAATCATTGTTTGCCTTTAACTTTAGAGAGTGCTTGGTAAAGGAAGGTAAGGCCTAGTTAAGTCATAATTTGAATTATTAAGGGGATGTTGCATTTGTTGTCTAATATTGATTCATGTTAGTTGAGTGAAATGCTTAACTTTTAAGAATTCAGGAATTTATTTTTCAAAAATGTGTCCTTAATGAACAGAAATGGAACTCAAGCTGTGTGTGTGTGTGTGTGTGTGTGTGTGTGTGTGTGTGTGTGTGTGTGTGTGTGTGTGTGTGTGTGTGTGTGTGTGTGTGTGTGTGTGTGTGTGTGTGTGTGTGTGTGTGTGTGTGTGTGTGTGTGTTCCTGTATCTTTGTGAGGACCATTTTAAGCATAGACCCTACATTTTGGGGAAAGTTCGAAAATATTGACTGGTCCTCCCTTTTTCAATGGGCTGTTTGAGGTTTAAGACTTGGATTTAGGTTTAGGGTTAGAATTAGGTTAGGGTTAGGCATTTAGTTTGGATGGTTAAGGTGTTCAAGGACTTTATATACAAGGAAGGCAGGCGGATAAAGTCCGTAGAAACTGCAGATCGTCTCACTGGGATATTTGCGTGCACACATGCACCTCCCCAGGAGGAACGTTAACTGGAGAGTCCAGTGGATGTCTGAAAGCAGTATTAGATGGAATTACAAAAGTGTGTGTGTGAATGTGTGTGTGCGCGGCAGTAAGAGTTTTCTGATGCTCCTGACTCATCCGTCTCTTTCTCAGTCGTCCTTGACACAGTTTCCAGTCCCAGCTGAGCCCTGCTGGGATCCCACAGCCATGAAGCATTCTCCACCTCATCAGTCCTCTGCTCTCCCCTCGGAAATTTATTGACCACATCCTCCCTCATGTCCCCTCCTCTTGTCTCCTTTTTTTTTCCTCCTTCACTGCTCTTCTCTTCATTATCTCTCACTTTGTCTACCTCTCCCTACAACCGTCTGTCTCACTCTTGCTGATCTAGATTTTTCTTATCTGCCTTTTTCCCTGAAATGTTGTCTCAGGTCTTTGACTCTCACATGAACATGTCTGTCTGCATTCATCATGTGGTTGGCAAGAAAAGGGTGGGCGAAGGGCAGGAATAGATTAGAGTTATTTGTCTTCATTAAAACTCTAGAATGTTTAATTTTTCACCTATAGGCCTCGTTATACATTTAACAACAGGTTAGATCCTCTCATGGGGTCCATAGGCTTAATATGTATGTCATGAAAAGCTCACAAGTGTAAAGGGAAAATAATTTATTATGATGTTTGCATATATTTTATGGAAAAGCGGATCAACACTGGTGAGACTGAGCCTGTGGAATTTAGTCCAATCAGTCTGGACCTGGAAAATTGAGCTTCTGGAAAACAACATCATTAACTTGCCAAATCACATTTAATTCCTGCATAGCAGTAAAATTCGGAATAGGACACAGCTGCTTCTAACGTTTTCTGTAATCACCAAAATGATATTCGTCAGATTTTATTTTAGGTCCATTTTGCCAGACAAGATCATGATGTGAAAATGTGTCATAGTGCCGTGTTGTAGTCAATACTGTTTGACTGGTTAATAGTTTTAGCAGCATTGACATCACTGTTTCACACTTTTACAGAAACTATCAAAAAAAGGAAACACTTAAAAAAAGGAAACACTTAATCGTCACAGTATAACACCAAGTCAGTTAAACTTCATGGACATCAATCTGTTCATTTAGGAAGCACAAGTGATGGTGAATCCATTTCACCTGCTTTGGTGCAAATGAAAGTGACAACAGGTGCAATAGAGAGACAAACCTTAAAAAAGGAAATGGATTTGCATGTGGTGGCGACAGACAGCTGCTCTCTCCTTATCCTGACTGACTGACTCTTCTCTAGTTTTGTGTTCTGCTGGTGTCCTTGTCACTACTGGTAGAATGAGACGGTACCTGCAGCCCAATCAGGTTGCACAGGTAGTCCAGCTCCTCCAGGATGACACATCCATATGTGCGGTCGCAAGAAGGTTTGCAGTGTCTCCCAGCACAGTCTCAAGAGCATGGAGGAGATACCAGGAGTCCAGCTGTTACACATGGAGAGCTGGACAGTAGAAGGGCATCAACCCAGCAGCAGGACCGGTATCTGCTCCTTTGTGTGAGGAGGAACAGGAGGAGCACGGCCAGAGCCGTACAAAATGACCTCCAGCAGGCTACTGGTGTGAATGTTTCTGACCAATCTGTCAGAAACAGACTCCATGAGGGTGGCATGAGGGCCAGACCACCTCTAATGGGACCTGTGCTTGTTACGTCATTTTGTTCTCAACAAATTATATATTGTACATCAGTAAAGATTTTCGACTCAAATAACTCGTTCATCAAGATCTGATGTGTTCATCATGATTGCTGTACAAAAACCTGAAAACACTAGAATGGCATTTTCAGATGTAGCCAGATACTTTAGGGGAGTCAAGGTGTCATGATATACTGTTTACAAGTTTAAATATTAATTACACATTATATTATCAAGAAAATAATCCACCTGTGCCTGTTGAAGAAATTCCGTTTCTTTCCATTGTGATGCAGTAACTACTTCAGACTCCAACATTATTATTGTTAGTTTATTATTTCTACACAATGTGCTGTGCAAACCCCCTCTCTCTTCCACTCTCTCTCTCTCTCGTTGATTGTCCTTTCTATCTCTTATCACCTCTGCTCGGTTTTTGTGTCAGCAAAGCACCACAATGCACAACTATGAATTATGATAATAAATTAAGACATAAACAGGGACTTTGGGGCACTGATGTTTCACTGCAAGAAGGTTATTGGTTTGAATCCCAGTTTGGTGAGGGCCTTGTGTCTGTGTTTGTTTTCTCAAGGTTTCCTCCCACAGTCCAAAGACATTAAGACTGGGGTTAAGTTAATTGGAGACTTTAGATTGTATTGTATGTGAGCCCTGTGAAACACTGGTGACCTGTGCAGGGTGTGGACCTTGCCTCTCGCCCAATGTCAGACACACACTCTCCCCACTCTGCTGACACAGAAACAGAGCAGAGGAGACAGGAGACAAAGGCGTTATCAAGACTGCTTGTCCCTTAAGGAGAAACAGATGAATATATATCGTAGAATTGGGCTCTCGCTTCGACCACAGAGATCATTGTCTAGCCACTCAACCCCAATAGGTATTATTTTGAGAGGAATTTGACAAAAATGAGAGAAAATATGAAAAAGCTAATATTGTGACAGGCCTCGTTAAGAGGATGAAATATAAATCTTTAAACAGGAAACTCAGAGTAATCATTACTAAAGAAGCCTGACTGAGTTTTACTTTTTCCAGACTTTTCATATGTCTACTCTGTTTTATGTCTAACCAACAGAGGGATAGCTTAACACAATAAATATATAAATGCATTACAACTATTACAACTTCATTTCAATTCAACAGAGATGATTTGATTCTGACAGAATACCTGACAGCGGTGATAGTCTTGTCTGTGACAAAGTCCTCCTGTGTAAACCATGTGCTTATCAGTAGAGGACAACTCAGAGAAGCAGGCTGCAAATGGGTCAGCTCTGAATGTTAGGAAGTCAATGGCCTATATAAACACAGAGAAGAGAGAAAGTTTGTGTGCATGCATGAGTGTAGGAAAAAGGGCAGAGTGGAGGGTGTCTTCCTCTGGCTGCTGACTCGGCAGGTGGCTGTAGAGCATGGCAGAACATACCCTCCAGTGTTTGAGTGCTAACCTATATATTCTGCACACCTCTACTGTTTTACCTCTGTACAGCAGTAACCTGGTCTTATGCACTGATCCAGGGCCTGGCTAACCTCATCAGCCATAATAAGCATCTTCATGGCTCCCTCTCACTCCTTCGTCTCTATTGTTCAGTATGAGTACTGCTGGCTTTCTGCCATTGTTCTTTGTCTGAGCCATGTGTTACAGGCAGCATGCTGGCAGCGCTCTCATAGCCAATAGATGGCGTGAGTGAGGAGGGAAAATGGATGTTTTCCCCTCTTTACTGCCTCAAACTCTACAAACAAAGAGACAAGAGGAACAAAAGCTGGAACAGACGTAGATTGAGTCACACTGAGCAGGGATCAGTGTTTTAGATGCATTTTGCACACAGCTCTGCGGCAGTCATGAAATCTCACCTGAAATTATGTCTATAGTAGTTTACTCATGGAACTGCCTACCGAACAGTTGACAGGCTCGACAAAAAAGCAGACAGAACAACCAGATTATCAGGAAAGGAGACATCTGTGTCAAAGTGGAGGACACTGAAATGAATTTGGTCAACTGTTTGGTATCACAGTGTTGATATTGATAAATTCTCTTACATTAGGAAAAATCAACTGCAATCCAATTCATAATTTGTATGCCAGTAAAGTATGACCCCTGTAAGATAGACTATGTCTGGCCTCATCTATAATGATCTCTCATTTTAAATGTTCCATTATAGCCATGGACAAAGGCATCTACAACAAGGTCGACTGCAGATATGGTTGCAATGGTTGTGCGATACTTGGCTCATAAGGGCTCATGTAGAAAGTCCATCAGTGTAAACTGTTGGTCTTAACTGCGTCACAATTCTGTGATTAATGCGACAGAAATGTTACATGTTCCTTGTGACTATGGATTTAAGGGCTTGGAACAACACATTTATGTAATGGAGTGAGTGTTATCTCATTTTTGAATTTAATCTGATCTATAACTAAGACATTTAACAATAAAGAGCTTTCTAGTGTCTTCTTAGGGGTACTTTGGATCAGTGTAACAATGCCTGGACAGGGAACACAGATGTCAAGTCACAGTGCAGATTCCACAGGACAGAGATAACTATCAGTCCTTCTGTGATAACAACCAGAGCCCTGAGTAAGCTGTATCTTAATGACATGGAGGAGCTTTACAAAGTATTCAGACCTGTTAAATCTTTGCTTACTTTGTTGTATTGTAGATTCACGTTTCCATAGATAAGATGGCTATTTTTTTCAATAAACACTTTATAACACCATGCACAAAGACAAAGAGAAAACATATTTTGGAAAATTTAGCAGTTTTCTTAAAAAAACAACAACTGAAATCTCTTTAAAATGTAGTTATTATTACTGCTATAGAAGCTCCTTTGGCAGCAATACAAGCTTTCTAAGTAAGCCTCTTGAGTAAGTCTCTATCAGCTTTACACCTGGATTTTTCCTGTCAGATCCTCTTAAGCTCTGTCAGTTTGGATGGGAAGCATCTTTGAACTGCCTCCTCAGGTCTCCATAGATGTTCTCTGGGATCTAAATCTGGGCTTTGGCTTGGCCCCTTGTTGACTGTCATGTAGACACTCCAGTGTTTTCTTGATTGTGTGCTTTGGGTCATTGTGGTGCTGAAAGGTAAACGATTGCTTGCACTCTGGACCGGGCTTTCTTGAAAAACTATTCTGCATTTGGCTGCCTTCATCCTTCCATTATTTCATCCATAACATCCATCATGCTTCATCGTTTGCCAGGTGATGACTGGTGTCTGGTGTTCACCCCACATAGGGCTCTATTTTAGTGATCTAAGCTTATGGTCTAAAGAGCATGACACAAGTGTGTGTAGGAGGTGTCCTACTTGGCAGAAAGAAAGGTTGCTGTTCCAGGCATAGGGTTTTAATTGTAGTATAGTAATTAATAATGTGTGTGTTTGGGCTGTAACATGCAAAAAACAAATTAGAGTGCCACATACCAATCTCTTTAAAAGTCAGATGCACTTCCACCATGACAGATATTTAGAGAAGGATTTGCCATGTAGTAAGAAAAACCACTTTGCGAATTAGCAGATCATCTGTGTGTGTGAACTATCCCTTTAATGTTCTCCAACTACAAATAGCTGCTCTGTATTTGGGCATTATCATCAGAGGTAAGAGAGGAAATATGTTTTCTTGATTGTTACAACCAGTAACAATCAAATACATTTTATTTCAGCACTATTAGATATATAGAGTTTTTCTTGGAAATGAAGCCAGCCGTTATCCTGACATTTCAGCCTCCTCTTTTAAGAATACATTTTTTGAGTCCTACGTCCGTCTTGCCAGATCTGAAAAAAAATATGTAGTCTGGCTGTAAAATGAGAGAAGGCCAAGATCTCTGTGGAGTGGCTCTTTTTTACTTGGTCTTAAAATAGCCAGAGCTCCGATTCCCTTTGGTATTATAGCAAGATATCTGATAGTTGAGCTGGAGTGGAAAATACAGACATTTTAATAGCATTGAGAGAATTGCATTGGCTCCATGTACAGTCTCTTTCATGAAGAAAAACAGGATGTTTTCTAGAAGGCCTTGTCATCTCTCCATCTCTGTTGTTACCTTGCATAGACCACACACGTCAAAGCAGTAAACAGTGTGTTTACTAAACAATGTGATAAAAGCTCTTTTGGGGCATTTTTGATGTACTGAGACATCTCAGGCACTACTAATTAAGCTGTTTCTACTTAAAAACTTGATCCTTTCTGACATGTTCCACACAGTTTTTATGTTGTTCACTCACTGACAGCTCACCACATATTCTCAGCAAAACACCCAGACTTATACTATATCTTACACATTATCACCATTACTTTCTTGCTACCACAATTTCTAAAAATGACCTTAAAATGCAGATGTTTGCATGAGAATAAATGTTATTAAGATCAGTTCTAAGTGTGAGTGAGTAGAAAACATCAGAGGGCCAAAGTCACTTGTTGACCTCACAGAGTACTGGTCTTCTATGATTTAGTTGGAAGAGTTTCAGCCTCTCTCTTTAAGTGTAGGCCCTTGATCCAATGTCGAGGATGGGAGGAGCATACATATGATAGTCAATTCCATTGGACGGGTCAGTAGAATTGATTATAGTCTTTTATTCTTTGTCAGTTTTTTTCTTTTTTCTTATAGTGGTAAGCAGAACACAGTACTGCTATGAAATGCAGAAGTAGTTTGACCAAATTATTGAGGCAGATAGATATTTGACATTCATGACAAGGATCCCATAATATTGACTTAAGAAAGTACTGTGACCAAGACAACTGTCACGAGCAGATTTTAATAGTTGTAGCTTGCTAGCTAATTTCCATTAATTGCATACGCTGTTTCCTAACACAAATTGCTAATATAACACTAAACAGTTATTAGCATCCAACACAAACAAAATGACACCAAATGTCACTCTTGTAGAGCCCTATGCACACTGCTTCAACCTATTGGGAATACCTATTTACAGATGCAAATATATGAATGAAAAATCCCACTTGGAGTAAGGTCAAACTAGTGAGTCAAATTGGTGAGTACGCTTTCCTCACTTATTTGTTTTTCTTCGAGTTCTGTGGTCCATCATGCAAAGATTGCAGCAACGGCCCAATGGATATGAGTCCAATCCTAAACTGTCCTACTACAACTTGGGCTGTGTGAAACCCAGCTTTTTTTGCGTTCCAGGTGTTATGCGCTGACAACAGTGTCCCAATTTCAGTCTGAAACTAGTTGCATGTCATTTCTCATCTCTCTTCCTTCACCTCTCTATTTACAGCAGTATGCTTGATAAAACGGTTTGTATATTTGTATGCATAATGCATTCCCTGGTCTCTTACCCAAATCTTAACCATATTGACTAAATGCCTAACTTTAACCCTTAAGTCAAACCTTTATCCTCAAGAAGCTCTTTGAGGTTGTGATGACCAGCCAAAATGACATCAAAACAATTAATTGGAACCAAATTTGCCTCGCTCTCGCTCACACACACACACACACACACACACACACACACACACACACACACACACACACACACACACACACACACACACACACACACACACACACACACACAGTGGATGTGAGCATACAATTATCACTGAGTAATCATCTCATATGTCATGGAGTGAAAGGTCACCATGATATTTCTCTCATAATTATGTCAGAGACCATGTGAATGTTTTTCATTGATTGTGGTACAACTCAAAATGCTTTAATAGTTTTAAAGAAAATTGGTCTAACTGGATAAGAGTTGGTTAAAATGGAGGTTCTGCCCTTACTGTGCCATGACGAAGTGTAATGTGAAGACTCCGTTGTTGATTGCTTTCATTAACCAATCAGGAGCTTAATTCAGATTAAATACCCCCAGAGTTGGGAGAAGAAACTCTCATCAGCTGTACTGTAAGTAAAAGACTTAGGAGGCTACATCCATACTAATGTTTTAATTTTAGAACAGCGTTTTAGAATGTTATTTGTGAATGTGAGCGTGAGCTGTTTATTACAAATCGTCTCAATCAACGCAAACTTGAAAACACATATCACATGATAACACGTAGATTGTCTACTCTGCAGTTGGTTGCTTAGTTGCAGAAAATACTAAGAATGAAGATATGAAAGAAATTCTCAGTGAACCAAAGCTGTAAACTGAACAAGGAAACCTCTAACTTTGTGCATTATTACAAATATTAAGGTAGGCCTGTCACAGCAACGAACTTTGTTGGACGATATTTTGTCCCAGAAATTAGTGCGATAACTTATATTATAGTCATCATTGTGAAACCATTTAAACCACTGGTATGGTGATAATATTATAGCACAATCATTAGGAATGTAATGATTCTCAAACCAAAACCGAAATTGCGTTCCAGACGTCCCCAGTTTCGGTTTAACGATACGCGAAGACGTAACCGCGTCATGTCTTCCTGCCCAACCTCACATGCTGCCACAGCAGCAGGTGCAGACTGTTGCATGTGTGTCCATTCACATTCCAATCCAATCACAACCCCGGGACCACAACCCCGCTTAATCTGAACCAATACACAGAAGTGACTAGTAGCTTCAGAGCGTTGAGGTTGGAGAGGATCGCCTGTTTTACCTTTACAAAAGCGTGTTGTTGCCGCTCGGGAGAAAAAGCCTACTTTCTATCTGTAGTTTTATGTGAAGTCAACTCCAACATGTTCTTTAGTGTTCTTCTCTTTTCTGTTCCAAATGTTGGTGTTTTAATAAAACCCAGAACAGTCAAAGACTGACACGGTACAAACTAACAACTGCTTCTGCTCTGATCCTGAAGCAGCAGCGCTAATCGTTTATAGTGGTCCATCTTGGAAAACCCTGTATTCACACTTTTTGTCGCCACTGTTCGACATTTACTGCCTCGTTCACTGCCTCGTCTCCCTCATCTCTGCTTCACTGTATAAACTCCACAGAGGAGATGAGGAAGTGACACTACTTGATTAAATACAGAAAAAAACACCAGCTAAATGTTAGGCTTTAACTTTAAAACTTTGTCTTCATCCTTCCTGGTTTATCTGCAATGACGATTTCACAGTCAGTGTTTTTCATGAAAGCCGAAATAAAAATAATAGAATCACCAAAATAACCTGGCGGGACAGACATTATGGACTACTTGCACAATGTAGTGTGACTTTGAAAAAAATATTGAAGCACAAGATAACAGTGTGGAGATCAAGTTGGACGCGAGAGTAACAGTCTGGCGTTGACAGTAGGTGAACCGATGGACTGTGCGGAAAGCGTAAGGACGTCACACTACATTTTAAGTAGAGAATTGCCTGCAGGCCACCAGTTGCTGCCTGCTGCTGTAGTTTATCTAAGGATTTAGAAGAAGAAAATGTTCAACTATTCAACGTTTTGTGCATCTAATTTGCTCCAAATTTGGCACTGCACTTCTTTGGGCAATTAACAATAGACATACCAAGTGTGAAGCAGATAAGATGACAGGTTTAAGAGATATGCATTCCGCAAACAGATAAACATTTGTTCAATTAGTAAGTAGATTTAATCAGTGTTTCTTTTCAATTAAATGTCTATAATGGTCATCTACATAGCAGTAATGGCATTGAATGGTGTAAGGAGAGGAACTATAGTCAAACATAGTCTTTATGTTTGGGATTCCACTTTTTTCAATGCTTTTCAAAAGCTGTGTAATGACTGTAATGTTCCAAGTAATTTCAGGAAATTTTAAAATCGTTTTTTTAATTTTAAACTGTTCTCTAGGTTAAACATCTAGGTCAAATGTGCATGTGTAGACTCACACGCACACACGTGTTTGAGCAATTGTCCTATTAAGGACATTACATTGACTTCCATTCATTACGCTCATCCTGACCAAAACCATATCCCATATCCTTGACCGTGACCAATTCATGCCTAGCCCGAACCTTAACCTAACCACAATTCACATTGTACCCCTAACCAGGACCATATTTTTTTAATTCATTGGGATAGGGCTTTGGTCCCCAGTATTTATGCTGGAAAAGATCTTAAAGAGGTAACAAAATTGAGTATACACACACACACACACACACACACACACACACACACACACACACACACACACACACACACACACACACACACACACACACACACACACACACACACCCACTCCCACTCCCAAAACTGACTGTCAGATGTAAGTGGGACTTTCCAGAGCAAGGGAAATTCCATAGGACATTTAAAGGGAGCAGATTTCCAGGGCTCTGGCCTTGTACCTAATAAAACACCATCCAAAAAAGAACATTTAACAATTTCCAGCTCCACATTGTATTCATTGCTTTTCAATCTGCTCTGTTTCCACCACTACAGCCCTTTTTTTCCAGGGTAATTATTGCCATACATTTGGCTCTACATGCTTCCTGGGAATGATGATCAGACTTCCTCTATCATATCTATGTATGAGGCATTAAATCAGACCCACTTCCTGAATCTCTGTCAAGGAATAATCAGATCAATATGATCACTCACACTGCCAACTGCCAATAATTCTTGTTTGTTTTTCTTAGGGATAAAGTTTAAACATCTTAGACTTGTTTCAGTATTAATGGAAAATTGTTCTAAGTCATCAGTGCCAGTGACCATGAACCTCCCTCATGACAATGTCCAGGTCAAGAGCTGAAAAGTTACAAAATTCACTGAGATAAGCAATAACTGTGTTACAGTGCTATTACAAAGCTGATAAACAGTGCTAACATGTGTCTTATTTTGTAGTGTTCCACACAAAATTGAGAAAAAAAGTTCAAACCAGCAGGTTAAAGGCAATTTAAGACAAGACAAGGTTACAATTTTGGTGATGAAATGAATGATGCAACAGTGGAAAAACATGTTTTGAGAAATGATACCTTCAGAAGGAAAGAGAAGATGCATTAATGCAAGCTCTACATAAAGATGTAGGGCTAACAATATACTAATACCAAGACTATTTATAATTGTAGCAGAAGGTGTTATTTAGGCTCAAGGGGCAGTAGGTGGTTTGCAGTCACTGATCCAGTCTCGGCAGCTCCAAAAGCAGAAGGTGTTAGGGATTAAGAGGAGAGAGACATTAGTAGAGAGAAGAAGGTAGAAACATACATCCATAGGATATGAATGTGTACAGATGATAAGATAATGGCTGAAAGCAAGCCTTAGGAAGTTTAACTATAAACTGTATCAAAGATGAACATATTAATCATTAACATTGATTAGAAGAAACAGTTTTTTAACATAAAGGAAAGGTGTGTATATGTTTAAAGTATTTATAGAAAATGTCTGATAGAGATGAAGGGAGCAATGGAAATGGAACAGTTATTCCCAGTAAGTGTAGAACATGTGAGTAGGCATATTGTATATCAAGCAGTCTTGTTGTAATCATAGTCCATGATCAACCGCTACCACGATCAGTTGCCACCACCATCACAATCCTTGATCACGATCCACCATCACGATCCATGGTCTGCTGCCACCACGATCATGATCCACCATCACGATCTCCGATTCACGATCCACCGTCATGATCTAAGATGTGGCCGCAGCAGCGATCATTGATCTGCAAACGATAAATCACAAGGAGTCCAAGGAAGATGTCAAGTCAGTAACATGTATTGATGAGACACTAATGTGATAAAGAGGGCGAAGAGGAAAGAGAAGCTCCATGTGTCCCCCGACATTCTAGTTCTATAGCAGCATAACTAAGAGCAGGGGCCTGTACCACGAAGCAGGATTTGCGTTTATCGGGGTAACTTCATGTTTAGTTCAGGTGGTAGCTTTTGCTTGACTGCTAACCTGCTGCGGAGCAGGTTAGGTCTGAGATAAGAATTCCAGCATTAGAAAATCTCTGCCCACTCACCACTCAATTCCTTTGAAACATGACATCACTGTTCTTAGAGGATCCCGTGGAGCAAAACAAAACAAAAAGGATCCAGTGGAGCTAGGTGTGCGGATTGTTAGTGGGTCTCTTAGCAGGACTACATTTACAGTACATAAGTCCAATGAGATACATGCAAGTCTTACACATGTACATGTCTCTTTATACCTCCTCTCCATTTTCACCTTGTCCCTCTCCCATTCTTGTGTGTGTTTTGAGAGCAGGTTTAATGGAGGCTGAGGGAGGAAGTGGGGGCATAAAGAGGATAGGAAAAAATATCTTTATATAACCAGAGTTACAGCCAACTGCACTTGTGGTTGGAGGAAATGTCTTCAGGCTTGAGTCATTCTGAGTTCTGCAGTATAACCAGGCTTGGTCCCGGGGGGGTGGGGGGGTGAGAGAGCTGAGAGAGCTGTTAAGTCTTTCCTCCACTTTGGTCAATCAGGAGTGGTTCCTAAGTGGTTGCCTTTTGTTATGTACTAGTTACACATTTGGATGTACACAGATATAGTACTACAATATGTTGTATCCTATATCAGTTTCATGCTGCTATTCATCTTAAAATGTTCATTTGGAAACATGGATCAGCTTGTGAGGTTTATTTCTCAATTCTATGGTATTTCCTCATATTTAAATGGAATGGGGTTTTGTTTTCTAAAACCAGCAGAGAACATTTTTTATACATTTTAAAGATATACATGAGTTGTACTATAGTCCAACTAGTAAGTCTCTGCATTCCAACATGGTGGTCATTCTTGGGACTATAGATATTCCCTGGTTCTCACATCTTGTGTGGTAGTGGTAAAAAGTAAGAAAGTGCATTTTATTACTATGTTATTTGTAGTGTTCTACCTGCTGCACTGTTCCTTTTTGTAAGCCGCTCTGACACATTGCAAACAGTGAAGCCAGAAACACACTACTCACAGAGATAGTCATGTCATATGGTGCATAATAGTAAATGACGCTGACATGTCACACTGAAGCATCAATGTGTTCACATAGCTTATACCTTATAGGAAGACAGAACAATAAACTAAATTTATTAAATTACCATTTGGAGTGCTGTGTTTTCCAGCACAGATATTTTTTCTCAGGTAAGCACTACAGAGTGCTGCTTTAAAGGTTCAGTGTGTAGAATTGAGTGACATCTAGTTGTGAAGTTGCATGTTGCAGCTGAATACCCCTCACCTCACCCTCCCCTTCCAAACATTGAAGAGAACCTGTGGTAGCCTTCAGTTGACATAAAAGGTGTTTAGTTAGTCCAGTCTGGACTTCTGTAAAAAACATGGCTGCCTCTGTAGAGGACCCGCTCCTGATGTACATATAAAGTATTTAAATATAAAGGGCCCATTTTAGGGTAAAAAAAACAACAATTTGTACGATTTAGATGAAACACACTAGTGAAAACATCACTAGGATTATTTTATATAAAATGTCTACCTATAGATCTCTTTCACCTAAATCTTACACATTGGACCTTAAACTGCACAGTATATAGGTGCCTGGAACTATTTAGCATCTTGAAACTTAAGAACAATGCACATTTCACAGCTTTAAAAAACAAGTCACTTGTTTCTTTTTTCTGGCATTCAGTTTCTCTGAACACATCATATACAAGAGAAAAATAAGAAAACATCTGTGAATGAGACCCATTGTTTGGCTTTGGTGTGTTTTGGACTCAAGATTTACCCTCAAGACAGAGATGCAGGTTGATCTGAACTGTGGGGAAAAAAACAGAAACCAACTTCTAATTCATTCATATACTGCTTGTGTGTGTGTGTGTGTGTGTGTGTGTGTGTGTGTGTGTGTGTGTCTTTGCTTTTTCTCTCTCTTCTCCTGCTCCTTCTTCTCTTTCAGCTCCTTCTTCAGTCTCTTTTCTTCCTCCTTCTGAGCTTTTCTTTCATCCTTTCTTCTTCTGGCCTTGTCGCTGTCTGATATGAGGGCCAGCTCCTGAAAAGACAGAGATGACACGTGTTTCATTATTTTCACTAAATCTGAAACAAACTCACAATCCAACAAGTTATTGTTCAAATAAAACTGAGCTGATCAGGTCACTTACCTGAAGCTTAATAGTCTTCACAATTAGGAACTTGATATCCTCATCCATCTTCTCAGATTTGATTTGTGAGTCTTCCTGCAAATTGAGCAACTTCTTCTCCGTGGCTTTAACCAGACTCTTCAGCTCCTTGATTTTTTGAAGGCAGGTCTCTTTCTCCGACTGCTCACTCCTGAGGGGATTCTTCAGATTGTTGACTCTTACGTCCCAGTCAGTATCACTCTGATGGATCTGAGTCTGCATGGCCGTCAGTTTTTTCGTGAGCTCAACATTCCTATGCACGTCTTCCTGCAAATTGAGCCACTTCTTCTCCGTGGCTTTAACCAGACTCTTCAGCTCCTTGATTTTTTGAAGGCAGGTCTCTTGCTCCACCTGCTCACTCCTGAGCTGATCCTCCAGAGTGTTGACTTTAAGGTCCCAGTCAGACTTAAGCTGATGGATCTGAGTCTGCATGGCCGTCAGTTTTTCCGTGAGCTCAGCATTCTTTTGCAAGTCCTCCTGCATGTTGAGCCACTTCTTCTCTGTGGTTTCTACCAGACCCTCCAGCTCCTTGATTCTTTGAACGCAGACGTCTTTCTCCAACTGCTCACTCCCTAGCTGATTCTCCAAAGCGTTGACTTTGAGGTTACAGTCAGTCTCGCTCTGGAGGATCTGAGTCTGTGTGGTCTTCAGTTTGGCCATGAGTTCATCATTCTTATCGACCAGCGCGGTCTTTTCACTTTGGAAAGTGGCAATTACTTCATCTTTTTCCCTGTCGACATCCTCAACCTTCTGCTTGTACTCACGTAACTCCTCTGTTATCCTCTGAATGACAGCCTGTGGCTCTTCGGGGGGATTGTTTAGGAACTGTATATCTTTGTCCTTCACGATCAACCTCTTGTTCATTTCCCTCAGCTTGGACTCTAGTCCTCTCTGTACCACCTTGGCATTCTTCAATTTACTCTCCAATGACGCAATCCCAGCCTGCATCCGTGTCTTGTCCTTATTCCATTTGCTGTTCTTGCTGTTCATCAGCACCTTAAGAGCTTTGTTCTCCAGCGACAGCTTCATATTCTTTAACTCTGAGACTTCCAGTTGTTGCAGGAGGCCTTCCATTGTTTTCTCTGAGTTTGGCTCTGTGTTGCTGTTGGAGCAGTTGTCTTGTAGACTTATGATTCTCTCAGCTGTTGACTGATCGAGTTTTCGTTGAGCCTGCTGATTAAAGTTTGCTTTAATGTCTTTGATCTCACTATTCAACAACAAAGGAGTCTGTGTTTTACTGTGTTGCTGTTGCCGTTGTTGCTTGGACGGACAGACGGACGGACGTCAGACTTTTTCTTTTTTTTTTTTTCTTTTTTTTAACAGATCTATATGTCTGTATGTAATGTAAGTGTAAGCCACCTACTGGCAACAGGAAGTAAGCTTTGTTTTACAACTATCATTCGATTTACATGTAATTCTCACCGTGTGATCTGCAATTGATTGCGTAGACAAGGATCGACGTCGCGTGACAGACGCAGGAAGTGAAGCGTTTATCCTTCCCGCAGTGTGCAAAACACATGCAACGCGGAGCCGTGTGCCCGGTCGCCGATCGCTCTCTCCACCAACCGCAACAGGTCCTGAGTTGCGTGTGCTCGGGCCCGTTCAGTGCTACAACGTAGCCCTAGTATTCCAACTAAATCTCAGGATTTGCCTGCTCTTGCTGTTATGTTTTTATTTCTATTTTTTAATATCAGACCTTACCCGCACAGAAAATCTTAGTAGGTTTCTGAGAATGAGCATGGCTTTTACCCATGCAGTAGGAATCCTGCCTGTGTTTGTGGGCTGTTAAAAAATTCATGAAGTCTATACGTCCTCACGGGCAGGCACGCAGGATTCCGCATAAAACTATTAGATACTCACTGTGCACATTCACATGACAAGCAGACTGTAAGCGTAATATATGTCCCACCCACCTCCCACCTCCACAACCAATCAGCTTCAAAAGTTAATCATATGGAGATACCTTACCAAGTTACAATCGGTCCTTGCTTTGTTTTTGTACACACACACATTCATATATTCTTGATTTTATTTCGTGTAACATTTGTAACTTTGTGCTGAAGAAGTGTGGGTGGGTGTGGGTGCGGGTGCGTCTATCCTATGCATATCCTCAGGCCACTAGTACATCTCATCGAATGATAACATTCATGTTAAATATTGTTCATAATCTCCTACAAATGAAATAAATTAAAGTACTTACCTCATCAGTGATGCTTGATAAAGTTGATGTGTAGGCACTCTGCAGGCCACTGAAGCAACAGAAGCTCACTGTGTATGAATAAGTCAGCCCTTTCAAGGTGACACACACACACACACACACACACACACACACACACACACACACACACACACTGATCATACCATAACCACAATATCAGTGTCATCTGTTAATGTTTTTCTTGTATGTTCCTCTAGGTGTTGGAGGTCTGCAGGAGTGGGTCTTGAAGTCAGCCACCCTATCAACCTCCCCTGCCTGCCCCCCCTTCACCCCACTCAACTTTGAGGCCACGCCCATCGTACGGGTAGCAATAGAGCCCAAACATCCAAGTAGGTCTTGGACGGTACACACATGCCTACTTCATAATGTTGACCTTTTTTTAATTCCCTATTTTTGTCTGAAGACAGCAGCTCTGTGTCTGACGGTCAACCCAGTCTATTGATATTGTTGCTGTGATGATGACTGGTAGCCTTTAACCAATAAGCCTAGTTAACAATGATTTTAGCATAAAACTAGAATGGTAATCAGTAGAGCGCATACCTCCACCCAACAGTTCCTTCATGGTCAATGGTACTGTATGTATTTACACATGTAGCTTTTTTCTAGCCTTGATGCCTTATGCAGTACAGTTTTGCCATTCACCTATTCACACACAGATTCATGCAGTGCTATCTACAGTATGTGCAGCTGTCACACATCACTCAGAGCTGTCAGGGGCAATTTGGAGTTCAGTATGTTGCCCAAGGACACTTTGGTAGCCGACACTGAATGAGGATAGAGTGGCATTGAACTGGTTACCCTCTGGTTTGTGGACAACCTGCTCTAACTCCTAAACCACAGTCGCCAAGCGAAACCACATTTAAAGTCACTAGATCTTTTTATTTGGATCGGCACAAACCCAAATATCATTCCCCTAAACATACCAGATTTTTTTCATTAAGATCTATGAATTGGTCTCTGTCTTGTAATGTTAAAAAAAGAGGGGGAAGAAATTCTGGATTTGCCCCTGATCTGGATAAGTGCCAAAATTGTATGGGTTCTTCCCTGTCTTATACTGCATCCTATCACCAATTTTTATGGTAATCTGTCCAGTAGTTGTTGCATTATCATCCTAACTAACAAACAAAGACTTCCTTACTAGAGGTAATACTACAGACTAAATTTGCTGCTGATGTATAGACCAGTGGTAATTAAAAAGAGTGGGGGAAACCCTGTCTCTGAGCTCTGAGCTTGGTTTTTGCTCTCATATGCATTATCATGAGACCTTATATTTAGACCTGTGGTGTGTGACCACGGTTTTACGTGACAAAGCGTAGACAAAGCGTAGAAACATTTCAAAGATGATCAAGAGAAATTGTGTTTCATAGCATATGGTAATGGGCTGTAAATGGACTGTATTTATATAGTTCATTTCTAGTCATATCAACCACTCGACAAGTTGCATTCTTGCCCAAAGACACTTCAGCATGCAGTCAATACACCAAAAAGCTCTTCCTCCTGAGTCACAGCCAGTCCCGGAGCAAACTCTGAACATGCTCATGCATGAAATGTGACATTTCAGTGTTTCCTTTACTAAATAAACATTTTTTATTGTGCTTTTATATTGTCATTATAGGGTATTGAAAGTAGTTTGATGAGAAAAAGTATAAATTTAACCAAATTCAACAGTAGACCGCAATTTGCCATGCCAAAATGTTAAAAAAGATTTATGTTTTGGACTGCAAATACAGGAAAGAAAAGGCACTGAATGGGTTTCCACCTTCTGTATTTGTATGTTAGGTGAGATGCCAAAGCTAGTGCGTGGAATGCGTTTGTTGAACCAGGCAGATCCCTGTGCTGAGGTACTGATCCAGGAAACAGGAGAACATGTTCTGGTCACTGCTGGTGAGGTTCATCTCCAACGCTGCCTGGATGACCTCCGAGAACGGTTAGTCTGTCATCTCATAATATCTATTATATATATATATATATGCTTCTCCTCCCACCTCATCAAGAGGTGAAGTGCTTTCCAGTTTATTTTTACAGGAAGTCTGATCAAGTGCATCGGTATTAATAACAGTACCCTTAACGTGCTGTCTGCTTTCCCTACAATAGATTTTCATTCTTCCCCATTTGTGTTTTCTTCTAAGTTTGACTGTGCCTGTTTTGTCTATTTGTTGGACTCCTGTGTTGTGACTGGGTTTATATATTGGGTTATGTAGGTTCAGGCTGAATTCAGTGTGTGTTTATATACTGAGCGACTCGGATCAGAAAGAGAACTGAACTGTTTCCAATTTCAGCAACATCGTTATCTGGTTATCATCTCACATTGATTGCTGTTTCTCTGTCTTGGCCCTGCTGGCCTCCACAGAATAACAACACAAGTTCACTGACAGCCACAATGATTGATCCAGAATTTTCCCAAATTAGTTTTTTGTCATAGAGTGACTGTTGTGTCCTTATACCATACAAATTGAACTAAGACTAAGTTGAGAGACAGTTTTCTTGCTGTTCCTATAGAAAAGCCCTGGAGATTAATTTGTGACATTGGATCAAGAAATCTTATAGTACTGAGAGTAGTTACAAAATAACTGTAGATCTAAGAATTGTGCTTCTTTTTTCCCTTTAATTACCTTTCAGTGACAAATTTTCAAAAACTTTTATTTCTGTGTCAGAATAATGTTGTAAAACTCATGATAAAGTAGGTGTGTGTGGGAACAGTATGTTCACAGGCTACTGCTCTAACAAGCCCTTATTCAGTCCTGCGTTAAAATGGGTTATGCTTAACTTCACTTTTTCCTAGGTGAAGTCACAGTCTCTCATTTTGACCCTTTGGTATTTGTTGGGATACAACAAAAAGGATATATCATCTTAATTAGTGAGCTCAAGAGGTGCTGGACTGAGCCAGGCTTCTTCCCTGTTTCCCCTCTTACTTACATCATCTGTTTTGTTTCTGCGCTAAGCTGCTAAAGGCAGTTGCATATTTACTGTGCAACTGCAGGCTTTCATCACTTTGTAGCAAGACAATTGATTAGGTGTTGTACCAAAATGTCAAACTGCCCGTTAAGAGTTCCCATGTGTGATGTTGTGGGCACGGAGGTGGCTCAGAGAGCACCTCCACGTACCAGATGATTCATCAGTGCAGCTGAGGGCTGTTGGCTGATTGATCCTCTGGTTCAAAAGGCAGCAGCAGAGCTTCCAGAGAGACACATGGGAGAGAAGCTCATGAAGGAAACACGCACAGAGACTGAGCTGAGCTGCCACGCCAGCAGAAACTGCTGGCCACTTTAAGTTTAGTTTTGCTCCATGTAGGAAATACAGATGCTGAAAAGCGACTGTTTCCTCACTGGCTGTGTTTGGGAGACACCATGGTACATGTGGTCTGATGGCATTTTGTAAGAGCTAGCTCCAATGAGCACACTGAGAACACATGTGGATAACTTTAAATGCAAGCATTGTAAGTTAAAATGAAAACTACCACCGTGTATAGAGGTGCAATTACAGATTACAAATACATAGAATGGTGGTAGAAGGGTGGCTGTGGCTGAGGGGCAGAGTGGTCGCCCTCCAACCTGAAGGTCGGCAGTTCAATCCCCAGTCTTCCCAATCTGCATGCCGAAGTGTCCTTGGGCAAGATGCTGAACCCCCGAATTGCCCCTCATAGAACAACAAAGTGCTGCTAATAGATGCACTGTATGAATGTGTGTGTGAATGTAGAACTGTACTGTAAAGAGCTTTGAGTGGTCATCAAGACCAGAAAAGCGCTATATAAATACAAAACCATTTACAATGCTGTAAAAAGCTAAGCAGAATATAAAATAGTATTAGATATTTTTATATTTAAGTGAAACAACTTGTGGTCTCTAGGAAGGTAGAAAGACAGAAGCATGACACAGCCTTATTTTTAAGGCTTTAACTGAAGCTGCCTCAATCTAGTACAGAGATGTTAAAGGTTCAGTGTGTAGAATTTAGTGACATATAGTGGTGAGGTTGCATGTTGTAGCTGAATACCCCTCACCTCACCCTCCCCTTCCAAACATGAAAGAGAACCTGTGGTAGCCTTCAGTTGTCATAAAAACTGAAAAGGAGTTTAGTTTGTCCAGTTTGGACTATTGTAAAAAAAACATGGCGGCCTCCCTAGAAAGGACTCCTTTTTTTTTTATTATCAGCCGCTGTGGCTGAAAACACAACCAGAGTGATCAGAGTGAAGCAAAACAAGCAATTTTACAGAGTTTGTAAACTTAAGATCAGTAAAAGAAATATAAAAGTTTACACCCATTGACCAGGCAAGTAGAAATGCTTGTACGATGTCCTGCATGTAATACAAGAAACTTGCAGTAAATACAAGCTTACGTAAATTACATTGAGGCTAATTGTCAACTTATTTGTCTTGACTCTGCCCTATATTAAATATTTGGTACTGCTATACTTGGTGTTGGTGTGAATTATACTGACCCCTGACCTCTTTTAATGTAAAGATGAGAAACCACCATGAAAAACACTAAATGATATAATGTAGTCTAATACAATTGCACATATTCCAGTTTCCAAACTGACCGCAGTGTTTAATCAACACCTCTCTGACACTGTGTCATGTTGGCTGGCCGGTGGCAGTCTGAACCCTTTATGACATCGCTGGCAAACAGCCTGACCTGCAGTGTGTCACGCTCAGAATGAGGTCAGCACTGCTCAGCCACCAAGCGAGCACAAGACTGTGACATCACACCACTCTGAGGGGTTTATCTCTCTCTCTCTCCCCCTCCCCCACCCCTCTCACCCCCCTTACCACAAACATAAACACAGACATCTTTTTTAAGAATGACCCAGTGAACCCTGGGTCAGACAAGACGCATCAGTGTTTAGCAAAGCCTATAATGCTGACGGAGCGGCAGTTAGACAGACGGCCTAATCAGTGTGGAAGTTCTGTCCTGCCGCACCAAGGCATACTGACACACAAACAATTGAGATGTTTGTCAAAAGCAATGATTTAGAATGCTGTTAGAAAAATGCTTTTTGTTAATAATCTGCTTGGATTCAAAGGATACATTTGGCAATAATGTCATTTTATATGCTTTTGTCAAAAAAATCCTAATGAAAAGATTATTACTTCTTACTGAAGAAGCAGGGGGTTTAAATGGCTCACAAATAATGTCCTTGTTAAGAAAGGGGGGTTCAGTAATTTCCTAAAACAGCTGGACACTAGTTAAACAGTACTCTGATTTGGTGCTCTCATAAAAATGAATCATCAATCAATTTATTATAGAAATATGTCCCTCTGTGGAGCAAGGGAATAAGAGACTGTATATCAGGTTCTAGATAAACACATAGTGATATTAGGACATTGTTGGTTTTAGTTTTTTCACAAAGCACCAGACTCATCCATAAACGGTTTGGAACCATTTTTTGCCTTTCAATGTCTAATTTAATTGTTATAACATCCTTTGAAGGCCATACTAAATACATGAACACATTTGTCACACTAACCTCTCTAATGATGGCTTGAACTGGTTTTCTTTAATGACGTACTGATGACAGATGGTAGTGGTGATGTTGATGATGACAATGATGCTGCCAGCTGCTCTTCCTTGTTTGAGTCAGTCAATCTTTGTGGGAGTCAGGTTTTTAGAAGAGCTGCTTTTCTCAAACAGATGTAAACTTCAGTTCATGTCTCCTCAGAATGAGAAAATCCTCATGACGTACGTACAATTTATCGATCAGGAGTGGAGGAAGGTTGTTGTACTGTAGCTTTGAGCTTGTTGTTGCTTTGCAGTTTACAAACTCACCAGCATATTCTGAGTCTTAGCAGGCTTTTGGTCTTGTGGAGCAGTCTGCTTCTGAATTAGGTTTCAGCTTCTTTGCTATTAAATCGCCCTTCCACAAAACCTGGCTGCAGAACATTGTGTCCATCAGAATGTGGTCTTCTGAAAGCTGCTTGTTGGACACCAAACTCCAACTAAGAGTTTAAACTCTAAATGTTTCATGACTGTGTTTCATTACAAACTTAGATAACTGGCTTGTCTTTTACTTAAAAAATTGTGTTTGTCCATTTCTCTTGGTAACCATGGCTCATGTCAGTATTGACATGCAAAAGCTACACATGTTTTGCTCACCCTGATTATGACCTGACAGGCATACAGGCAGAAGAGAGGGGGGTTTCGTTGATAAAATAATTTATAACCGGAGCTGCTCTTAAGGTTAATAGAAGAACATTATTCAGGGGTATAAACTCCATTAAATAACTTGATGTATGGAGAAGTGCTTTGACCGGCAGGTTAAGTAACCATGCAGGTTGAAGTGTCACCCTGCCCAGCCAACCTGAAATTGTTTAATAGAGCACACTATTCGAAGTGTCACATTTCTCTTGGGGATCAACTACTGATTTTTGTTTTCATTGATCGAGCTGCAAATTATTTTCTCAATAACAATCAAACTGATTTTCCTGCACAACATAAGAAAAACAATTATCAGTATTCAATAGCATGAGATGAGTGCAAATGTCCAAACCCTAAAATGGACTGCATCAGAAAGAAAGTTAAAATAAAAAAAATTAAAAAAACTTTAAGCTATTTAACATTTCTGTAGAGAAATGACCTGAATGATTAGGTGATTATGTAAATAGCTGCCAATTAATTTACTTTAGTTTGATCAAACTCGTAATTTCAGCTCTGCATCTGTCCATGTATAATAAAACACTTACCTAATGGATGATCCAATAATGTGGGCACATCTCAAGACTGAGAGCATTGTGTCTGTCTGTGGATTAAGCAGTGCAGTGCCAGAGTACAAGTGCCAAAGAGATTTGAAGCCTGTCTTTACAAAGTGTTGTTATTCATATTAACATGTACAACGTCTTACATGGATTATATCCAACCCTGCTCTGTGTTGTTCACAGGGCACAACACCTCAAGGATAGATTTAAAGCAGAGACTAAGCAAGGGACATAAATCAGGGAAGGAAAAACATATTCAGTTTGGCTCTTTATGGCCAGTAGGTAATGATTAAATGCTCCCTCTGTATGAACTAAAAACATATTTTCTCAGGATCTGTCATTTTGTTCTAAACAGGAAACTTTATTGTATCTGTCAATGCACTTTAAATCAATTTAAACTATAAATAAAGCTGGTTTTGTGGTAAAGTGGAGTCTAATTTTCTCTGTACCATGGTTGTCCTTTCCTAACTCCTTAGAGCTCTTTCACATCTTTCCTTGACATATTCCATCGTGGTCAAGGAATAGCGGTTAGGAAAGGATATTATTTGAACTTTCCGAACGCAGCCCATATTAACTGTCACCAATATCAGTAACAGGAGTTTCACTTGTCTTTTAAAGGTTTGCTAAAATTGAAATCATCGCATCCAAGCCCATCATTCCATTCAGGGAGACTGTGGTACGTCCTCCTAAATTGGATATGGTGAATGAAGAACTGGGAAAGCAGCACAAAGTAGCCATCATTCACCAGGTGAGTCACTGAACAATAGTCCATCAGTGTACAACCAGTTCAGTAAAGTTGTGTCTGCTATGTCTTGAATGGAAATCAGGATCAAGTGATACAGTGGCATGTTTTACTGGGATGGAATAATTAGGAGAGTCATTTGTTGTATTTACTGATAAACTCACAAACACAGCCTTCAACATTAACACAGAGTATTAATTTATCAGTGCGTCATTCATTGTGTTTGTATGCTTGGGTAGGTAAAAGAAGAGGCCTCACAGGGCCATTCATCAGACAACCTCCACGTGGACCCCAGTGGTCTGGTGACCCTCGATACTCCCAACAGACTGTCCACTGTCAGCGTCCGGGCAATCCCCCTGCCACACGGTAACATCTCATCCCACTTTTACAAACTAGGTTGTGTGTTGTGACATCCATGTCTACCATATCTAAAGGCAGAAGTGTGGATAACTGTTTTAAATGACTATCGTAGAGAGAGGTGGTACAGAATGTATCCAACCAACCAAAGTAATGCAGCATCGTATCACTGTCAGATTGTCTGTGGGACTACATTTCAAATGTAGTCCCACTCTTATCCCGTGGACATTTTTTTCTTTCCTATGTGGGATGAATCTCCTTTGATGACGTACTTCTATAAATGTGTCTGAGCTCTGACAGGTGTGATTCACTGCTGGGTTATTGTCTGGGATGTTTGGATATGAAAGCAGCTTGCAATGTCAGAATGAGCAAGTTAAAGATGACCAAAGTAAAACACTAAATACTAGATGTGAGTTGTCAAACCAGATTTCCAGAGACTGATGAAAAGTGAAGCCAAAGTTGTCCTCCATAGGTCTTGCAGCTTCATTTCAATTTTCCATGAATCCACGTCAGTAATGTTGTTTATCCTGTTAGAGGTGACCTGTCTGTTGGAGAGTAGCTCTGAGCTGATCCGGACTCTGGAGCAGGTCAACATGTCCCTGAGAGAGGGGAAGAGTCTGGATGTCAGCCTCAGGACCCTGGAAGCCATCGCTGGACTCAAGACCCAGCTGGAAAGCCTGCTGCAGGGGAGGAAGTGGAGGAACACCGTGAAGCACATCTGGGCTTTTGGTCCTCGCAGGTCTGAACAAATCATAACATACATTATGTAACCAGTCTGATTTCAACAGATTCACTACATGTACGTGCTTGACGTTTAACTAGGAGCACTTTTGTGAGGCAACTTTTAATGTGGAATTTACAAATGATCCCATTCTCTCTAAGTGCCCTAAAAATAACACTTACAACTTTAAATATTGAACTGGCACTAGTTTTGTTTCAAGATTTTGATCTCGGTTGGCAGTGCATATAGTAAAAACTACTGCAGTCAAATACAACAGTCCTGTAATAAATCTGTCATGACGGTTCTATTGTTCTGTTTTTAATCAAACTAGTACTGGGCAGGTTCTAAACTTGTCTGTTTGGAATGGGATGTTTTCATAGCCTGCATTAATGCTGTTGAGCTACTTCAGAATTATTCCTTGTCATTAGTGAGTCCTCCTCAAGCAGTTCTATAATATACTGTCACATTTTATTGTTTGTGTGCTGGACGTTGTGTGCAGAGCTTTTTACATACAGTCTATGGTGCAGAGTGAAGTTAGAAAACTGTGTGTTCATCCTACCTGGTTTATCTGCAATGAAGATTGTATAGTCAATGATTATCATCAAATAAAAACTGAATTTACTGTATTACTGCTCACATGTATGGCATATATATATAAGATTGAAAGATTTACTTAACTGGGGTGTGTCTTTTTTTTCCTATACATTGCATGTTGGCTATTTCAAAGGTTTGTTAAGCAATTGACACAATCTTCAGACCCAAGTCCAAAACATTTTCTAAATAATTTACAACGAGATGTGTTCTGCAGACAGACAGACAGACGTTTGACGAATTAGTTGGTAGATTAATAACGAGAAAAAATTTACAATCCATGCATAAAACACAAAACAAAGATTTTAACATCAAAATCTGATGATCCTTTATCCATCTATATTTAAGTATTAAACACAAGGGAAATAAAAGCAATGCTGTTGAATTGAATTATTATAGTTCAATCAGCATTAAAGTTGAACAGTGCAACTGTCATGACGGAGGTTTGAATGCAAGACTGTTGGATTAGACTGCATTAGTTTTAGCTGGATGTACCTAATAAACTGCCACTGAGTGTATGTTGCCTTCCTGGGGTTTGCATGAACACATGAGTGATTTGTCGTAACTTGTAATGTGTTATTCACCATTTTACTGCACTTGTTTTCAGGTACGGCCCCAACATCCTACTGAACAGTGTGGAGGGCTATCAGCGGCCCTCAGTGTGGCAGTGTCTGAGCAGGGGAGACAAAGTTATCGAGGCTGGAGCTCAGGCCGCTTTTCTGCGAGACTTCGACAACAGCATCATCAGCGGCTTCCAACTAGCAACTCTGTCAGGGCCCATGTGTGAGGAGCCCCTAATGGGAGTTTGCTTCTCTGTTGAGAGGTGGGACATCCAGTCTTCAGCCCAATCTCAGAATCATGACTCTGTGGAGAAGGGCTCCATATCTCCTGAGGATTTGGCGCACCACAAAGTGGAAAGAAGAAGTGAGACTTCACAAGCGGAGGGCACAGCAGCAGGGCCGGGCCATGCCAGACGCAGACCAGAGGCTAACGCTGCAGACTGCTACGGGCCGGTCTCCGGCCAGCTTATCGCTGCCATGAAGGAGGCCTGCCGTCATGCCTTCCAGGCTCAGCCTCAGAGACTCATGGCCGCCATGTATACCTGTGAGATCATGGCCACCGCTGAGGTGTTGGGTAAGAAAACATTTTTGACAACCCTCTGCCACACAAAGAAAATATATAAAATATGTGATAGACAATAGATCTTACAAGGGTCAGTTTCTCTCCGTCGGATTCCCTCCGTATTGTATATGTATATTCAGGCAATGCATAAGGTAACGTTCTGGGTAACTTGTGATTCTGCTGTCACCAAACAACTGCATGTTGTTTAGTTGTATGTAGGAGCACAATAAACTCAAGTAGACAGTTATGGAACAGCGAGCAGATGACCATATGAATAAATCCATGATGAGCTGATGTCAGCACAGAGACAGAACCGTTGGAAAGCTAGCATTCCAAGTTTTACCTCATTATTTGGAGCTTTGACCAATGCATGTCTAAATTAACATTTGAATACTGTTGCATCTTTAAAGCCTTTGTTTGAATGTGGTTTTAATATACTAAAGGATTTAGTAAAAAGTGTGTATACATTTCCTAAGACAGTCTGGCCTTGATCATTTGTGCATACATATGGTCTGAGTCAGAGGCTCTGTGTGCGTCCGTGCGTGCATGCGTCCGTGCGTCCGTCCAAAACACACCATCCTCCTTTAAGCACTAAATGTCTCGGTTTGTAATTTCTGCATGAAAAAGACACAGGTCTGCAGAGCTCAGGACTTACTAATGCATCACAACACTCCCTTAATTGTTGTTGTTTGAAAGTCATTAGGATGAAAATGAGGCTTGAAATGCCATTTAACATGTTGGTAAACAATATCTTCAGGCTTGTTAACAGCAGCTTGTTACAGAAAGAATTCAGAGCAAGCTGAACAAGGACATTCCGGACTTTTGGTTCAGTCTGGATGTGTCGGAAAGACCCCACATCTGCTTATGCTTTGTTATTTTACTGAGCTGTATAGATTAAAGTCATTACTGGTCAACTATCATTTGCCTTTTGATCACCTTCATCTTAAACTGAAAAATATTTCTGACTTGTTACATCAGTTGTTTCTACACCAGAGACTACTGAGTGCATTGCTTTACTGTTCTGTGACTGCAGATGTGCTATTAGACATTCCTTCCACTCAGTCAGAATCCTGGTCTATTCACTTAGTTGATTGGTCCTTCAGGTCACATGTGACTAGTTTTATTTGGACAATAGTTTGGTGGTAAATTGTCTGGCTGCGTAAAATGTTAACAGTTTTCCCAGAGCAATTTCTGAGATTTGCAAAAGCCTGTTGTGACCATCTAACTGTGGTGGTTATACTGAACCTCTCCCATCATTAAACTGATAAATGTTTGATACACATCTTTGTGTGCAGAGTGACTTCCCATTGTCACTCCTTGTATAAGTTGTTAAAATAGTAATAAATAATAATAGTGGAAATTGATTCCTGTAGAACTGGAGCTCTGGGCATAGCCATAGTGGCCCTTCAATGTTAAAATATAGTTCAAACAAAAGCTACACCAATAAATCATTGGGTGCACTGTGTTTCTTTCTCTCTCTCTCTTTTCTTTTCTAGGCCGAATGTATGGTGTACTGGGGAAACGTGAGGGTCGCGTCCTCCATGAAGAGATGAAGGAAGGCACAGATATGTTCATCATTAAAGCCGTTCTGCCTGTGGCTGAAAGCTTTGGATTTGCTGACGAGATCCGCAAGAGGACCAGCGGCTTGGCCAGTCCACAGTTGGTCTTCAGCCACTGGGAGGTGATTATTACTGATTTATATTACACAACAGCAGTGCAATCTGCGTCCTAGCTGCCTCAAACCATTAAGACCAAATGCAACATTTGGCGTGTCTCCCTTTAAAGCTGCACGTTTTACATGACATTGTCCTTTTTTAAGATACTTAAAAGGCATTGTTGTTCACTTGGGAAGGTGAAATGCATAAAGGGAAATTTCTTTTGTTGTTTTTAAAGGTTAACTCGTTAACAGACAATAACAAGCTGCACCCGTAGCAACATTGAAGCAGAGAACAGCAATTACTTGGCTGGAAACAACGATGACAACAAAAGTAATGATCTGATTCAGCGTCCAACAGGGTCAATAACACCTTTACTTACTAAGTCTAAAGCAGATAGAAACATGAAATAGAAACATATGGGAGCGTGAAGCTTTAGCTTTTATTGTAAATCATTGGTCTTGATTTAAAAAAATAAATAAAAAAACTAAAATGTTTTAAAAAAAACTGTTGATAATGTTGGTTGTTTCCAGCCATATCTGGGTAAAGGCAAAGATAATGATTTATGATAAAAGCAAAAGAAGGAGGTCATTTTAGAGGGCGCCTTTAATATATGTGAATAAACACAACTAGTGCTTTTATTCTTGGTAAAAAATGTACCTTGCATGGATTGTTCAACAAAACAATTATTTTATCCGATTAGGCCTGAACGTGCATTTTGATTGCATTGTTTTGTGTCCATTTACACCTGCATTCATTATTTCTTTATCCAAGCTAAGAACTCCAGATGCAGACAGTATGATAATACCAGATGAAAGTGAGCTCATGTCTCATGACAATCAATTTCCTGGGGAGATTTTATTTTAGAGCTGCTCCAATTCTTGTTTTGTTGAGTCAGCATTTCTTCCTCTTCAATGGTTTAATATTCTCAGTGTCTGTTAGGATGTGTTATGTTGTCCTCTTCCTCCATATATTTGCCCACTTCCTTAAATTAGATTGTGGAGACATGACATTGGCAGACCTGTTTATTAATATATAAAACGAAGACCTCATGGTTTGATCTTGCTGTTGCCAAGGGTTTTTTCCTTCAGGTTTTCTTTTGTTGGAAAAACAAAATTGGTATTCAGAGTTAGGGTATGCAACCACAGCTAGTACATGTAAACCTGTCATAACAGACAATGAGCATGCAAGCTTTAGCAAATACATTTCAGATGGGACGTGGCTTGACATGACATGCTGTTAGTTGTCAGTTTATTAGAAAAAACAATTTCAATCTGATGCAGTCTAATGTAATATAATTGACTGCAATAAATCCTAACTGCATGAAGGTGGTAATCTTCAGCTTTCGTTTTAATTGTTCCATAAAAGTGTGATCATTATGGATGATGTAGTTTGTGTTGCTGTTGAAATATATTGTTTTATTAGCCTCATTAATGAACATCAGGTAGACAAAACATGTAGCACTCAATACAACACAACCTGCAGCAAAACAAATATACACATACAGTATACATCTTTTAATTTACGTCTGAGGAAACAATCTTTGCTGACAGCAATACTCTCTGAAACCATTGTCTAACCAGAATACACACACACACACACACACACACACACACACACACACACACACACACACACACACACACACACACACACACACACACACACACACACACACACACACACACACACAGCTTTAGTGTGACTGGGCTTGTTTTATGGAGCCGTAGGTCAATGAGGCTGTCTGGTTAATGAGACAATTCCCTCAAGGGAGTTCGATCCAAGCTGCAATAGCCAACATGTGCATTAGACCGTTATACCTGCTGCCTGGCTGGTTCAAGCTGCAACACACCCACACACACACAAACACACATCCTCTGGGCCATATGGACATTGTCAGTTGGGGTAATGGGTCAAGTTCTCCTAAAGCAGACAGAAGGGATTATTGCTGCTGCCACATGTCAAAGAGACTCTCCTCACTGATTAAACGTCTTAAATGTTTCACAGTGTTAATTTTATACCCTGCTTGTGCTGTTTTATTACAGAGATGTGCTGGTAAAATATGGAGAAAAGTGGTAGAGTGGGAAAACTAATATGATGGGATACTGTCTGAAGCGGCAGATCCTCCGCAGTTTCTCCGCAGGGGCTGTATGTGTGAACACAATCTCTTCTCTCCTCTTTCTCTGCCTCTATTTCTGCAGCCAAAAGCTCTTTTTACCAAACTAGATCCTCATTTTCTAACCCCAAAAAACTCTTCTCCATCTTTTCCAACCTCCTTTAGCCCCCCCCCAGTCCCCCTCCTCCTTCCACCCTTATATCAAGCCACTTTGTCAACTACTTTACAAAAAAGATAGATGACATACGCTCCTCATTTTCGAATCCACCTTCTGTAACTACATTTCCATCAAATTCATCTTCATCCCCTTCGCTTTCCTCTTTCACCCCCCTGTCTCCCAACCAAGTTCTTACCTTGGTAACCTCTGCCCGCCCGACCACCTGCCCCCTTGACCCCATCCCCTCTCACATTCTCCAGTCTATTGCTCCCGACCTTCTTCCTTTTCTCACCCATCTTATCAACACTTCCCTGTCAACTGGCTGTTTCCCTAACTCTCTGAAGGAGGCAAGAGTAAATCCTCTCCTGAAGAAACCCACCCTCGACCCCTCTGAAGTAAACAACTACAGACCTGTCTCTCTTCTTCCCTTTCTTTCCAAAACTCTCGAGCGAGCTATCTTTAATCAACTCTCCTCCTATCTCCACCATAATAACCTTCTTGACCCTCATCAGTCTGGTTTCGGGGCAGGCCACTCAACTGAGACTGCCCTCCTTGCTGTCTCTGAGCAACTTCACACTGCTAGAGCCGCCTCTCTCTCCTCTGTCCTTATCCTTCTAGACCTCTCTGCTGCATTTGAAAATCTTTGAACCACCAGATCCTTATTTCCTCCCTTCAGGACCTGGGTGTCTCAGGCTCTGCTCTCTCCCTGCTCTCATCATACCTCAACGACTGCACTTATCGGGTAACTTGGAGAGGAACTGTGTCGGAACCTTGTCCTCTCACTACTGGGGTCCCTCAAGGTTCCGTCCTGGGTCCCCTCCTCTTCTCTCTGTACACCAACTCTCTCGGCTCTGTCATTCACTCACATGGCTTTTCCTACCATAGCTATGCTGATGACACCCAACTAATTCTCTCTTTTCCCCAATCTGAAACACAAGTAGCAGCACGAATCTCTGCCTGTCTGACTGACATCTCTCAGTGGATGCCTGCACACCACCTGAAAATTAACCTTGACAAGAATGAACTACTTTTCCTATTACTGACTATTACCTTTGACAACTGCGTGTTAACCCCCACTCAGACTGCTAGGAACCTGGGTGTGACACTCGACAGTCAACTCTCCCTTACTGCCAACATTACTGCAACAACCTGCTCCTGTAGATACATGCTGCACAACATCAGGAGAATACGCCCCCTTCTCACTCAGAAGGCGGCGCAGGTTCTGGTCCAGGCTCTGGTCATCTCACGCCTAGACTATTGTAACTCCCTCCTGGCTGGTCTACCTGCTAGTGCCATCCGACCTCTGCAGCTCATTCAGAATGCAGCAGCTCGTCTGCTCTTTAACCAACCTAAATTCACTCACACTTCTCCGCTCCCTTCACTGGTTACCGGTGGCTGCCCGCATCCGTTTCAAAACATTAGTACTTGCGTACCGTGCTGCGAACGGATCGGGTCCAGTCTACATCCAGGACATGGTCAAACGTTACACCCCAGCCCGTTCACTCCGCTCTGCTTCTGCCAATCGCCTTGTTGCTCCCTCACTGCGAGCTAAACACTCAACAACATCACGACTGTTTGCTGTCCTGGCTCCTTAATGGTAGAATGAGCTCCCCAATGACATCAGGACAGCAGAAAGACTAAACATCTTCCGCCGCAAACTAAAAACACACCTCTTCTGACTATACCTTGAATACAAGTTTAAACTAACAATTTAGTAGCACTTAAATGGCACTTACTTATAGCACTTTGTAGTTTGGCTTTCTTGAAGAAAATTGTACTTTCTTGATTCTTGTTGTTCTGGGTTTGTACCCTCATGGTTGAATGCACTTATTGTAAGTCGCTTTGGATAAAAGCGTCAGCTAACTGTAATGTAATGTAATGTAATGTAAGACAAATGTCTGACTGAGAGCCTCCAGATTTCCGGCCGCCTGGCCCGCCTATAATGTCTGCAGAGAGCTGATGTGAGATGGTTTATGAACATTATGGTCAGGTTTGATTTATGGATTTGTTGAACCATAAAATCTCCAAATCAAGATGTTGAACATCTGTATGAACTAGAATAGCACCCAATGAGGGCTTACCTCTGCCAATGCCTAAATGTCCCCTCATGAAACAACAATTACATCCACTACTTCCGGAATTTTATTTGGATCTGCACCAAATTGCACACACTCATAAATTACCGTCCTCTAAACATGCCTGATTTTATCATAAAGATCCATTAATTATTCTCTGAGAAAGTGTTGCAAAACGCACTGTTAAAGAATATTAAAAATAAATATTCTGGATCTGCCCTGGATATGCATCAAAATACAATGGCTTCTTACCTGACCGATACCGCATCCCTCCACCTGGTGTCCTGGTAATCTGTTCTGTAGTTTTGATGTAGTCCTGTTTACAAACTGACCGACAGACAAACTGAAACCATTATCTCCTAATAACCTCTTTGTTTACTTATGTACATGCACCTTAATGACAATCATAATAATAATAATATATTTTTATGGTTCACATTAACTTCAGAGATTTTCCAAATGTTGACACTTACTGGCCATAGAAGAAGAATTCTTGTACAGTCTAATAGAGTCCAGTAAAACAGCCCTGCAGTAGATCCTACCTTTGTGAAGACTTCACATTCAAAACTATTTATTTTATTGGATCCAGTGTCCGTATATATTTACACATACTAGCACAATAAACTCCCTTTATAAAAAGTTGTAAAAATGAACCCTAAATTAATGTCCTGTATCAACATCTCTGAGTTTTCTACACAGACCACTGTACATAAGTGTTCGTGTGATCACACATGTAATACATGTTTGTCAGGGGTGCCAGAGCAAACATGCTTTTACGCACTGTGACTGCGTACCATAACAACATCAAGACCTATACAGTTACAAAGTGCATCAGGAAGTTATTGAAGTATATGTAATCTAGACATAAGCACAAGTTTACATTTTACTACAGAACATTCTTTGAACAGGACACACTGTGGTGTGGACTCCTTCAATGCAGCCTTTGTATATGTGAGAAAGAGGGCTTGTTTGAAACCTCCAACCGTGGCCATAGAATATTTTAAGCCTTGCCATCCTCCACTTCTCAGCTCTCTGCTTGTCTCATGATCCCATTACCTCACACTCTGTGAGACACCAGCAGTTATGGCCACGGTCTTTTTTTTCTCACAAGGAATGATAGTCCAAGTACTCATATCTCACAGTCAAAAGTTCAGGATCTTTCCGAACACCATTCATTGTCATTGACCTTGTTCGGACCTGTTATTAACATCCATCCTGACTGATCTGATCACAAGTGGTGGAAACAAAGTACAAGTCTGAATGCACCCAAATACTGTATGTCCTCAATGCATCCTGAGATCTGATTACTCAGACCGCATTTGCAGGTGGTCTGGAACACATCTGGCCACATATGAAGTTCTCTGACCAGTTTCACCATGAATCATATGCATTTTTTACGTCTCTGTGACTATAAGTTGATTAGTTTGTGGCCACCACCACAAACACTCATCTCAACATATTGATGGATTTAATTGGGAAAAAAAGTATTCTTCTTTCTCACAAACACACACGCTTACCCTAACCCTCAAACGTGAGGAGCAGTCAAAATGTCCCCACTCTGTAGGGTCTATGCTTAAAATGGTCCACACAAAGGTGCAAGAACACACACACAATGTAATTAGGCTCATATGTAAACTATGTAAAACAAAAACTTAGGTCTTTGCGAATACAAATGATTTACATTCATATTTGCATATAGAGTGGGGAAGGGATCTCCAATCACAAGTGGTCACAGGAGACACATTCAGGAAGCATTTTAATGCCAGATGTGAACAGACAAACTTCGCACTTCTGATTGGATCTCTCAGGATGAATGTCAACACCAGGTCTGAACAGGGCCAGTGTCTCCAGTTCCACTGCTGCACTATTGATGCCCAGCTCTACTAAATCCATTGTCGCTGCAGCTGGCTCACCAAAATTAAACAGTTCCTTCAAACAAAAGTCTGACAAATCATCACTGGTCTCAAATCCCCCACAACTTCTGCCGAGCTATCAGCTGCTCTTGTCTCTCTTGTCCAACGTCTTAAATAAAAGAGAACCTCTAGAACTTTGCTGCTCACTCATTCTCACGCATTCACTCACTTTTTAAAGGTTCAGTGTGTAGAATTTAGTGACATCTAGGGGTGAAGTTGCATGTTGCAGCTGAATCCCCCTCACCTCACCCTCCCCTTCCAAACATGAAAGAAAACCTTTGGTAGCCTTCAGTTGTCATAAAAAGTCAAAAGGTGTTTAGTTTGTCCAGCTTGAGCTACTGTAAAAAAAAACATGGTGGCCTCCGTACAGATGTAAATATAAAGTATTTAAGGTTGAAGAAAACAATAAATCATACAATTGAAAGTGACACAACAGTGAAAACATCAGCAGGACTGGTACCGGCTGGCTGGGGCTGAGAGAAGAGTGCGATTCCATGATGACATCATACGGAGAGGAAGTACGAAACGCTACGTTTCAATAACATATTTCTTCGAATGGACTGATTGAAAATGTCCGCAGAGTGACTGTTTTCATACTTTGAGGGTCCCTACTGACCCCTTCAAGTAATTACGGATAGTAAAAGCCCAGAAAATGTATTTTACACAATATGGGCCCTTTAAGTCTGGTGCTTAACAACAGTCGCATGCTAGAGTCAACATTTGCTGTAGTCAACAACAACAAAAAATCTTGGCCCCACAAATTCCTACTTACTTAAACCAAACAAGTTCAGCCAATTCTGATGAGTTCAAAAAAATGTTGGCAAAGTTGCTGGAGCAAAAAAGAGATGCATTTTAAAATTGAAATGAGTGTGAATGTAGGTTTGTCACCACTCATTTCTGTAACTCTTTCAACTCTCTCTGCTCAAGCGGCGCTCGAACACCATTCAGTCCATGTTGAGCTTGAATAGACAAAGTAAAGATATAAAAAGTAACCACCATAGTCATTGTCCAACATGCTGCTGTTTACTAACCCTGTTTTCTGTTGAGTTCACGACATGTGTGAACATGAGACACCAGAAAACAAAGCTCATTCAGCTAACATACAGTGTAAACACACTCTGTAACAGATGCTATGCTGCCAAGATTGTGCGCCTGTTCTACATGTGGAACGTTGTCTGTCTAATCTCTGGTAGCTGCCATAGAGCCTGTCGAGCACCTATAGGCCTTTTGTGTGCGTGCAGTGACCTTCATGTCATCATTTTAACCCTCAACATCTTGTAGCACTTGGCAACGCACTACCACCACGAGTGCAACCCTGCCACGCTGCCTGCGCCATTGTCTTGTCGCCATTGTCTTGTAGCTATTGTCTTTGCCTCATTAAAAGTTGTCCATCTCATTTCATTTATGTGCAGACGCTTCCTCACAAAGAGTTTATCCTGATCCCACCACCACCACCACAGTACCCCAGCCCTCTCAGCTTCAGGACTCGACGGCTGCTTAGTGCTGGTGTCAGCGTTCCTCCTGACAGCGATTTGATATGGCCAGAATATTGGATTAACATATGAATGAGCGCACAGGCAGAGAGACCAGATTTTGAGCGTTGCATTGTTCTGTAACTGGAGAGTTAGTGGCTCCTGTGGGGAGGTTTACATTAGATTTCCATCAGAATGGAGCTTTTGTTCTTTTGCAGACAGAAGAATTGTGTGAATCAGTCTTGTATTGATCAGCCAAAGCATCTGTCTGACAGCACAGATACACTGTGTGTGTGTGCGTGTGCGCGTGTGCGTGTGCGTGAGAGAGAGAGTGTGTGTGTGTGTGTCATTTGTAGGCCTGGTAATACATTGAACCATAACGATATATGAGCATGGCAGATATTTTTGCTAGCTTTTATCGTATCACAATTACATCAGTCCGTTTCAGGTGATAATCACAAGAAAACAAGAAAACTATGCATAAGGAAGTCTTAGAGAAAGTGTTTACTATTCATTAATAAAAGAAAACATACTTTCATCAATTTATTCCTTCCAAATAAATATATATATATCAGAAACTGAGACTTGTGGAAACAATTATGTCGACACCCACATTCACTTCCTGATTGGGTCTTACTAGTCATGACTCGACTACGGGCAGTAAATGGTTAGCGTTGCTAAAACCTACTGTACCAGTTTCACCTCAGGTTCAGCCCAACAGAAGAAATCCTCTCTCTTACTTGTTTTATTTTCTGCAACTAAGCAACCAACCAGCACAGACATGAATATGTGAACGATTATGAGATATTGGTATAGATGTGTTATTGTTGGTGGAGATCATTTCTGATATGGAGCTTAAACACTCAAATGGACAGAGACTATGTTCATTTTAACATATGAGTGTGTTGTCATGGTAACATCTAGCAGGAAGTACCAAAGAGGTGGCTTTGATAACTTTGGCAGGTGTTTAGAGACTCCTCCAGAACTATTGAAGTGACAAGGCCAATTCCATTGTTTTTGTTGTACACTGAAGACGATTGGGGTTTAGTGTCAAACAATTGACTGTTACATGGTAGTAGGACTGAAGTAGGACTAAACTCAAAATGATGTAGTCATGACTACGGAGTACCCATGCAATAATGTAGTATGTATGACTTGATAATGAATATTAATGAAGTTTATAATGACTTTGAATCATTTGAAAATGGGGATAACGGGCCACATTTTCAAACTCATGAAAAAAGACAAAGACCATATTGTGATGGGATCAGACCAGTCAAATGTTGACATTCCAACCCATGGCTTCGTATTACATTATTATTAGAGCACCATGAGTAGGACCACAGCCATCTTCAAACTCAACCTTTATTTTGATTTCAAATACTCACCTGTATAGTTTCATGTATCTTGCTCAGAGAAAAAGTCTAAAGACTCAAACGCTTTAAAACTGCCTCTGCCATAGTTCCCTCTACAGCAGGTGTCTCCATTTCGCCATGATGACACACACACACACACACACACACACACACACACACACACAAGTTGAAAACAATATCAGCCCTGCTGTCGTGCCGGGTATTGATTGCCCTCCTCAGTATTCACAGAGTACTTATCATTTGTCTTTTTAAGCTAATTATTGGCAGAATAAATCCTAAATGTGGGGTGGCCTTGAGTTTAAGGTGGTTCACATGGGTGTTCTCCATCTCTCTCTCCTCTAATTTCCTGTCATCGCTCTAATGGTTGTAACATACACATATTACTGTGCTCACACTAACTCAGCAGCAGAACATTCATTCAGTGAGTCAAGCACTTGACTGTTGCAGGATTCCACATCTCTCCTCACCCCCCACTGGGTCCCATTGTTCTCCAGCATATGCTGATCACGTGTGGTGTGTGTATGTTGTTGGGGCTGGTGGGTTGTGTCCTCTAATCCATCCGTTGTTGTAGCTCGCTCTCTGCCATCTGTCCCAATGTAACTAGTGCCAGGTGCAGAACCCTGCTGCCTGTTGCTACAACTGTAATTGTTACTAATCTGTGTCACACATCAGTTTGCAGCGTTGAGAGCCTTTGTCTTGAGCTGAACCGTGCGTGTGCGTGCGTGTGTGGGTGTGTGTGTGTGTCCTCTTTCATTCAGTTGATCTATGGTAACAGGACTCATGGTATAGTAGCATCAGTTGTGCCTAACTACTAGTTATGTGATCAATTTATTAATAAACACATGTTAATCATCATTAGTTGTTATTTGTCGTGAATCAGGCAAAATGTCAAACATTTTTAGCTTTCAGCTGCTGCTGATGATGTCATGATTCGCTGTTTCTCTCTGTTTTATATCTTTGTAAACTGGTGTATCTGATTCTAAATGTTGAATATTCCTCCTTGGGCCCTGGGAAATGTGGGGGGCATTTTTCACTATTTTAACTATTATGTTCCCTTTGTATAGAGTTAGCTTTTTTCAGTAAGGAGTAGGGGTATAAACAAATAGGAATATCTTTGCGCTCTTAACAGGTATAAAAAATTCATTCAATGTGTAATATTTGTATATAGTATAATTATAATCCATTATGTTACAGATAGCGGTTTTGTGTTGATAAAATTAAGGTTTGTTTCACATTTGAGTACAATGAACCATAAAGGAGCAGAATTACTTTTTATGACTGACCATCACATGTGTGTCCCTCTCCTGCTCTCTGTGTCCCAGGTTACTGGCAGTGACCCATACTGGGTTCCCACCACTGAAGAAGAGTACCTGCACTTTGGTGAGAAAGCAGACTCTGCCAACCAGACGCTCAAATACATGAACGCTGTCCGCCGCCGTAAAGGTCTCTACGTGGAGGAGAAGATAGTGGAGCATGCAGAGAAGCAAAGAACACTCGGCAAGAACAAGTAGAGAAGAAAACGCAGACGAGCAGCTTCTCCTGCCAGGCTGTCGGACACTGATGCAGGATACTGTGTTGCAGTTTCTGTGTTTTCACAGATACATGTATCACATCACTGCAGCAGAGGAACCACAGTTTAAACAGCAAACTGCAGTTACACTTTCTTACATTTTCTTGTGCTGCAGAATAAATATATTTGAATCTGATATTTGGGACTCTTGATGAATTGCAGTGGATGACACTTGAGAGGAGATTCAGATGAAATATCAATAACAAAGCATGTATCACATATTTAAAAGAACTTAATTGTTTTCAGTTGCTTTAAAGGCAAATAAATAGATTGCCACCTATAATGGGAATCTTTGTGTATATTGAATAATCATTGTGCACCATATGATCAATATAGACTATCATTTGGTATGAATTTTATGAAATGACACGTCAAGGTAATTACTTAAAAATGCACACACAATCACTTGACAAATATTCTATTTTTTGAAGAACAACTTTACTACTGCTTGTGAATTTAGATAGCCTGTGCTTAAGAGTCAGTTGAACATATACAAATATATATTATATTATATACCTATAATATAATGTACCTCCATTTAAAAAAGAAAAACATATATACATTTCAACCCTGACTAACCTGCAACATATAAGAATGAGATATCGTCCTCCGAGCTTCTGCTACGAATTGTTTGGGGAATTCTTTACAACTTGAAATGGACAACAATCAGGCAGACTTAGACCCTGGAGGAACTCCACAACAGGGTTCGACATGACACACGTGCTCTGTGATGCAAGGCCTTGCAATTTATTTTGTCTACTTTTGTCTAAGACTCATTCATGAGGATTGGCCAAACTTGAGTAGAAAGGGTCATTTGTGGCCTTTGAATTATTCAACAGATTGACTGAGAGCATCATCTCATTGAAGTGATTCCTTCTCGTTGTATTTGAGATGATGTCATCGTGAACACCAGGGTCATATCACCACAACACGTGCCACTTTGGCTCATCAGTGTAGCCAAATGTTAGTGAGGAGACCACCGAGAGTCAGCAGCTCAACCATGTTCAGAACAAGTATCTTCCCTTTGGTTTGCATTGAATAGTTTGACATCACAACTGCTTCTCATGGACATCTGCGTCAACCCTGGGGCTAACATTCTGAGCCACTACCATCACAGTTGTAGGAATGATGGTGATTCTTATTTAATTGTATACTTGATTGAAATAGTCCACTGATATTAAAAGAAAATGATGGTGATAGCAAATGAAAACTCAAACATGTAAATATCAATCCATGTTAATGTATTGTGGTCTGAGGCCGTAGCAGTAGAATATGTGCTGACAAGTCAGGAGAGGTAAATGGTTTCATAGCCTCTCCAGTCCTCCATTTCTACACTAATGCAATCAAACACCACATCACTGTCTGCGTTCATGTGTGACACTCTCAAACAGCCTGCAAATAGCCTTATCCTGTTGTCTGCAGGCATACACTGACAGTGGTGCCTGTCGATAGCCCCCACCCTGCATGTCCACTTACTGCTAATGGTTGGTGAGCTCCTCCTGTGAGACCTCGGTTAATGCACTGGGTGGGACGGGCTTGTCTTGCATCATGGAGTCAGTTACTGTCATGCATAATTGAAGAGCTACATTTACCCTCGGCAAAATCTTCCAGATTTGCGTTTGTCAAGTTGCTCAAATTAATTCCATCCTTCACACACACACACACACACACACACACTCCGCCTCCTGATTTTTTATATTTCATTACACAGACCCTGAGGCTTTTTAATTTGGAAAATATGAATTTCTGCTGTGAAAAAGGCCTACAACATGATTTAGAAACTACATCATGCCATCCAACCTAATATGTAATTTTCTCTTGGACAGCATCAATTACTATGCTGCCAGCACCAAAGCAACATTCAGCTAATCCACAGCTCACACTTTTCATTTCAATCTTGTCTGATTCTGCTGTTGTTGCTCATTATAACAAACTGTGTAAACCAAAGGAAGACGGAAATGATTCTTAATTAAATTGAAAAATAAAAAAATTCCTCTCATCATTTCTCCTTCCTGACCAGCCCCAGTTTACTTTAAGCTGGAAATCAAATATAATTTTTTTTACAGTGGGTGCCATGATATAATACCATTGATTTAAATAGGTATATTTATATTATATATATATAATTATATTTGTTTAGGTCTTCAGGAAACTGCCAGTGCTCGATTCTGCATGGACAGTACCAATAATATTTTACACTGGCAGGATGCAAACAGTATAGAACAACACAGCGGAGCAGGTTATTGTGTTGAATGCGCAGCAGTGGCTGCTCATATGTGTTCAGAGAGATGAGTTCGGCGAGGTCTGGCTGGAGGCCACTGCTCTTAAATTGATTGCCTTTGTTTCCTGTGAGCTGAGCTGGGCTACGCCATTACATCATTCTTCTCCCCTCCCCACCCTTCCCCTCATCAGGACAAAGCACAGAGACTGTTATTAGAGTTGGAGTGGCCAGTTCAGTGTGGCACACAGGGCAGTCCAGCTGCTTTAAACCTTAACAGCCCAGTTATTGATTGTGTGTGTGTGTGTGTGTGTGTAAGAGAAACCCTGGAAGAAACTATATTCTGCTCATCCAGTGGTATTCTTATTTCTGACCTTTGTGTATAGCTGACAGTAATCTCAGTCTCAGTCGATCTTGACTTTTTGCACTGTTTCTATAGCATCAGATTAATAATTATAACCAAACAAGCGGGATAAGAACTAACTAAAATTAGATAAAAATCTGATATATCTAATATGCAACATGGAGGCCAGGGCCTTTAATCTATACTGCAGCTAGCCATTAGGTGGCGATCAAGATGTTTTGCTTTTACTGGGAGCTGTCATGTCCTCCACCTTAATTACCAGTCATTGTTCCAACAATGGTCAATGTGTGTGTGTGTGTGAAGCCCCTGAAAGCTCCACACTGATTGGAGTAACAGATCTTCCTGCTCTCCATATGCCAGGTTTAGTCTTTTCTGTCTGTTTATCTATTGTTCTCATTCAACGGGCAGCCAGAGGTTTCTCTCTCTCTCTCTCTCTCTCTCTCTCTCTCTCTGCTGAGACCATATACTTGGCTGATGTGTTCTGCAGAGCTGAGTTGATTTTCTCTCCCTGCACGAGCTGTCTGGCAAGTCCCTGCAGACACAAAACGCAAGATCCCTTACACTCTGTCAAGTCAGCACAGTCACAGCATGGAAACACACACACACAGGTTCACACTGATGCCAGGACAGTGATGTAGTTAAGGAAAGGTTTTCTCACAGTGCTTTGGCTGGCTTTCTGTTCATGTGTCAGCTGACTCTGCCTTCACTCATTCTCAAAAAAATTAATACAAACCCTGCAGCAAATTAAAATGTATGTTTAGTCAAATGTCAATGGACTTTTACCTTTTAATTCATGAACAACTGAAAAAAAAGAACTGTGATTGTGGCATACCCAAAAGTTTGGGAGACCCTTTACTTATAATTCACTCATTAGTTAAGAAGTGCTTGTTATTAGATTAGCCAGAGTTAATCAATTGTCTGACTTGTGTTAAGAGATGCCTAGAAAGCAGGGAAGGCTTCAAAAATATAATAAGAAATGGCAGTTAGGGAGAACTGTGCAAGTCTGGACAAGAACAACATCTGCCAGGCAGAAAGACAAAGTAAATGCCTCATCTGACTGCAGAGGAGCTGCAGGAAGGTTTATCTGGCACATTAGTGGTGGTGCACTGTTTCACTTTGCAGATGTGGTGCATAAAGAGGGTCTGACAGAGTCATCAGAAGGAACCATTAGCTGGGACCTCATCACAAAAGTAAACGTCTTAAGCATACAAAGAAACATCTGGACAAATCAGAGTCATTTTGGACAGCCTGCTATGAATAACAGCTAAATTTCATTTTGCACAGTATTACTTTGTATTTTTTTGCTTTTCATTAGTGATTTCACACTTGAAATAGGCTTCATATTTAACCCCCAACTTGACCGAAATGCCATTAGACACAAGAAAAGCTCAAAACTGTGCAAATTGTCCTGAAAGTTCTGTGCCTTATATGGAATCTTGGGAGATCATGCTGTTTTGGAAGTTGAAACTGATTTATTTAGCCACAATCACCTCAGACTTTTGCACACACAACAATTACAATAGAACATGCACTGCAAACATGTAATAAGACACACAATATGTAAATAATTAACTTTGGATACAAATTTGGATGTTACAAGGTTTTGTTTGCAAAATACTTCAATTATCTAATCGACACTGACATTAACCAGCATTTAGCAGTATTAGTTTGGTGATATACTGAGGCCCAATAACAAGGACTTCTTGTTAATTAGGATGGAGCTTAAAGAGCCAGGCAATCCTGTAAAGACCTCAGCATACTGAGGTTAGTGGACTTGAGAGGGATGTGCAGCTGTGTGTCATCTGCAAAACAATGAAAAGAAATACAGTGTCTATGGATGATATCACCCAAGGAAAGTGATAAGTGACAAGAAGAATTGGGCCTGGAATGGACCCTTGAGGCACACCACACTTTACATGGAAGAGGGATGACAGGGAAATATTAATGGAGACACAGAACCTCCTATTAGACTTAAAAGGCAGCAACTGTGGGGCCTCACGGAGACTCAGACACACAAGAACACTCGGAGACTCAGACACTCTCAGACACTCAGGACGGGAGACACACAGAACACGGAAGAACACGCACAGGAGAAACACTAGTGCTGAGCTAGTCCCTTTAATTTGAAGTTTGTTTATGTTTGTTCCAGTGTGTGTTTGGACTTAATAAACGGTGCTAAATCCTGAATGGTATGTCTCTGGCTGCTGTGGTGAGAGCCCCGTGGCATGGTCAACTGCCACATAGACTTATTATGGTGAAAACCAGAAATGCCCATCCAGTGCCTCAGTCTGCTTAAAAGAACACATGATCAAAAGGGGCAAACGCTGCACTTCGGTCATGAAGCAAGTGTCAGAATAAATCAAAATGTAATTTTATGCGATTTTTATGTAATTTTGGCAAATACACTGGTTTCTTCTACAGCTGCAATACGCTGATTTCAAATTTTTTTGTGAATCAATTATCAATCAATCACATTTTATTTGTATAGCCCATATTCACAAATTACAATTTGTCTCATAGGGCTTTAACAAGGTGTGACATCCTCTGTCCTTAACCCTCAACAAGTGTAAGGAAAAACTACTAAAAAATACCTTTAACAGGGGAAGAACATAGAAACCTCAGAGAGCCACATGTGAGGGATCCCTCTCCCAGGACGGACACAAGTGCAATAGATGCCACGTGTAACTGAACATTGATTAGAAGAAACAGTTTTTAACATAATGGAAAGGTGTTTCAATGTTTTGTAGGTAAGAAAACAATTTTATGAACCACTTTAAAGATGACAGTTTAGAAATGGAAAGATTTTCATGGATGGAAGGATCAAACCCAGTTTTTGAAGACTGGCTGTACAACAGTGAGCTGCTCATAATAGGAAGCACATCTCATTTCATTTTATAGTGAGGGAGAGAAATGACTCTCTTCATAAATGTCCTATTGTTGCAACGTGTGAGTAAGAACGGTTCAAATGAGGGTCACAAATATACTTGTCGTGCAATTTCTAACTACTGGAAACAATCAGACTGTATGAAATAGGCAGCAGAATTATACATTTAATCTAATTCTACCTAATTAACAATGGCATTGATGAGAAACTGTATTAGGTGATCTGGGGTGAACTGTGGCGAGCATCTGTTCTGCTTGATGATGATTAACTAAGCATGTAACTGAAAAAAGGAGCATCACAGCTTCCACAGCTGACATCACAAGGGGGGGGGGGACTGGCTCTGCAACAGCAGTTGATGTGATACACCTGGGCGAGGCCAGCTGATGTTCATTTATTTGCTGCTGTACATGCATTCACTTTCAGGGCCAGTTGTCCTCATGGGGAAACAAAACACAGTCCTGTTGAGGCAAAAAATAATTCTTAAGGTCAAGTGTTCAGAACAAATACCAAACCAGTCAACTGGTGATGACTTGTCCCATTGGGGCCAGAAGCTGTCTCCCCTAAAAGGGTGGTAGTGGGTAGTGGCCTGGGTAAATCTAAAGGGAATTCATGTAAGGCTGCTTCCGAAATAACTCACTAATCACTATATATTGCACTGTAAAGTGGATTTGCCATTTTGTAGTGCTGTCCGAATTCTAAGTAAATTTTTCTATACCCTATTTTGTTTCCCACAATGCATCATTAAATGTAGTGTACAACTGATGGTCACTAACCGAGCAACATATACCATCATACATTGCACTAGTGGCAGAGAGACGAGAGGAGAGAGGGCAGCATGAACAGCCTGACCTGTCATACTAATGTAAATATGAGCAGAGCAACACAAACGGCGTCAAACAAGTTTGTTTTCTACATTCAAAGATGGTCATTCAACAAGTGTAAAATTTTAAATTTTAATTTACTGCCGGATTTTCCACCAGCCAACATTTCTGTTGTTATACGTCTTTACCCTGCGACAATGACGTAATTACCGGCGCTGAGAAAATCCTCAGAGTAATGTCCTAAGATGTTTTTTTTCTTATGCCTATGAGCTCACCATATAGTCCTCTACATCAGGGGTCTTCAACGTCTTTCAGGCCAAGGACCCCCAAACTGATGGAGAGATGGAGCAGGGACCCCCTACTATATACATTGTATAAAATTGTGTTTTATATTAAACTGGGACTAGTGCCATGTATAAACATAGCTACCCTGTTATTGTGCATTCAATACTAAGCTATTCAAATAATACACAGGTTCATATATTCATGTTTTTATTTTAAACATGTGCAAGGTACAGTGTGGCCGTGCAACTGCCATTCATAAACATACATCTTGCATACAACACTGAGCTATTCAAATAATTCACAGATTCCTGTTTTTATTTTAAACATACATGTAGAAGGGACAGTGAATCCTCAAGCCATCTGTGGATGGAACACATACTCCAGCATTAGTGAGATGTCTGACCCTGATGAGTAGCACACAACTTATCTAACCTTGGACGGATGGAGGTTGTCAGGCAGAGGGCCTCCATTTACCTGTTTGCTACAATATGTTGGATTCATGTTAATGTGTATTTAAAGACATTTAAATTTGTGGAAAAAATTGTCTAATCAACCAAAAATTTCGCGACCGCCCTACAGTACCTCCGCGGACCCCCTAGGGGTCGCGGACCCCTGTTGAAGACCTCTGCTCTACATAGAAGTCCCTATTATGAAAACACTGGGGTTAGTGTGTGCATGCGTATGTGCGTGTGTGTGCATGTGTGTGCATGTGTGAGTCTGTGTGTGTGTGTGTGTGTGTGTGTGTGTGCACTTCAGCAGTGCAGCTCTGCAGACTATAGATCCAAATGCTGCTCAATGTGGGAGGACGGCCTCTGTCCCACTGGCTTCAGTCTGCAGGAAATGAAACTGGAGACACAGCAGAGAGACTGAAAGGGTCTAAAAGTTGGTCTAATAGACAGTAATGAGAAAAGCAGACAGCCACGCTGTGCACCACCACTTTTGTTTTCTATGCATCTATGTTTTAATAGATTTGGTTTGGGGTGGTGGACTTCTTCCATGGGAGAAATGATCAGCTCGTTGCACAGCCATGTGGTTTGCAAGTCAAACTTATCTCTTATCCTGATCTTTTGTTACCCCCCCTCCTCATCTCTTCCATATGCAGGCTATCTAAGTCCCCAACAAGTCTGGAGAAACTGAATTGAAATTCACATTTTGCGCATTTTTGAACAATTAAACCCATGTTTATTCATGTATGTGCATTGAGTTAAATATCTGCATGAAACATAAATAACATTTCAGCTGATTGTTATTCAATCCACTCCACACACTGCTAATGTAATCCAACCTTTTGAAACTTTAAACATGATAAACCATTAAGAGCTGAACAGTGTACTGAGTGAATGAACTGTTGGGAGTTTCTTGGGTGACCTTACAGGCAGTAAGACATCAGTGTGTTTGAATAGAAGTAAAACAATCTGAAGCTGTAGGCTTTGAACAGCTGAAAAACAAGAATTACTTTTTTACTTAACTTATTGTGATAATTGTGTTGATTATGTAACTGCTGACTCCATATGTTCTGTTTCATCATTGTAGCAGGAATGAAATTGGAAACAATTACGGCAACTTTGCAAAAGAAAGTTGTGAAACTATGCTGCTCACATATCCTTAGTGTAAGCCAACAGGATAGGACTGATTGAGGAGGACTCACTAATGACAAGGAATCATTCTGAAGTAGCTCCCACAAACACAAGCATATCTTGCAGTTAAATAAAGTGTGTTTAGTGCTTGTCTTACTTATGTGATAAAACTATTTAAATATTTTGAATGTGTATAACATGATGTGGTGTAACAGTAGAGAAGCATCATAAAGGATTAAATGAGTCACATGAGTCACAGCAGGATCTAACATCTATCAACCCGAAGCTATTTGTCAAAGCTGCTACAGGATTCTACATAGCAGCAAAACTCCTGAGAGGAATGAACTGAGCAAGGGTGTGGATATGGATGATGAACTCAACCTTTTATTTGTGTTGTGTCCTTTTTCAAAAGTGACATTGTCTCTTTGTATATTCAGTTATTCAAACATTTAATTTGCTCCCGGCCGTGCAATCAAAATGGTTTTAGTTTTTGCTGAAACTCCAGGTTGCATCAAATAGGTTCTAAAAATGTATGAAACCTGCACATACCCTTTCAGTTTGTGGAAGTGTGTGTGTGTGTGTGTGTGTGTGTGTGTGTGTGTGTGTGTGTGTGTGTGTGTGTGTGTGTGTGTGTAGCTTTCTAGACTTCATTCTCGGTGGAACACACATGCTCTCACTCACACACACACGCACACACACACATTGTATATTCTCTCACAAAAACCCCTGTCAGGGTTGAACCAGTACTGACTGTGCCAAACTCTGCTAGGCCAGCCCGCCCACACTCTCTGAAGACCCCAGCCTGCCGGCGAACTGGAGTCTTTCCAAACAGCCTGAGAATGGATCAGTTTTCACTAAAACAGCCTCCTGACACTGTGTTTCTGCTCCATGTAACACGGGGCTGTTCTTGATTCACCTGGAAATCCAGGAGAAAGTGTTTCACGGTGTGTCCTGGTCCCAAACAAACAACGAGGAGAAATGAGAAAAACACAACCTCGGCAGTGGTAACAGTTTCCATTATGTGTTGCACACATTGTGAGCTACCACAGAAGTAGCAGGCACTAAACCATGGGAATACAAAAGTAAGATATAAAATAATAGGAGGATTGGGTTGGGAAAAAACAAACAAATATATATATAAATTGAATTAAAAACAATTAAAAGAAGTTGTAAGCAAGACCTAAACAATAGGAGGATTGGGTTAATGTAGTTTAGGAGCACACCTGACATGATATGGTAGAATGTTCCAGCGGCTTAGAGCATAAAAGCTAAAGGCACTTTCATCACTTTTTGTTGAGACCCGTGGAACAACCAGATGAGAGGCTCCAGATGATCGAAGTGGTTCATAGCTAACAAGCATGTCAGTAAGATATTGAGGTGCCAGAGCATGTAGGGCCTTAAAAACGACCATTAAAATTGTTTAATCAATTCTAAAATTCAGTGGAAGCCAGGGTAACGACTTCAGCACAGGTGTTATATGGTCATATATCCTTTTTCTTCTTAAAACTCTAGCAGCTGCATTCTGTTGTCACTGCAGCTTATCCAGATACTTTTTACAGGTTCCAGTGAGAAGCGCAATATTCCTTAGATGATAAAATCCAATTTTAACTATGCTGTTGATGTGACTCTGCAAAGTGAGGTAGCTGTAAATCCAGATGCCTATATCTTTGTTGCATTCTGACAGTGTGTCAATAGGGCTCAGATCATTCAGGGATATGGAAATACATAATTGTGTGTCATAAGCATAGTTGTGGTAACTCATGTTGTGTTTCTCAATAATTTGGCTAAGAGGCAACAAGTATTAATTAAACAATAATGGACCTAAAACAGAGTCTTGGGGTACACCACATGAGATTTAAAAAATGTATGGAGCTAAAATTCCTTAGACAAAGACAAATGCTAAAATCATGTCTTTACAGGTCCAGTGTGTACGATTTAGGTGCAATGGACCTATTGGCAGAAATTGAATATAAAATAATCCTACTGAAGTTTTCACAAGTGGGTGATCATCTACGTTGTACTAATTGTAGTTTTATTTACCCTAGCATGAGCCCTTTATATTCAGATACGTTATATTTATATCTGAGCAGGTCCTCTCTACAGAGGCCGCCATATTTTTCACAGGAGCCCAAACTGGACAAACTAAACATCTTTTGAGTTTTTATGACAACTGAAGGCTACCATAGGTTCTCTTTCATGTTTGGAAGGGGAGGCTGAGGTGAGGGGTATTCAGCTGCAACATGACACTTCACCACTAGATGTCACTAAATTCTACACACTGAACCTTTAAATATGCACAGTTAATGGTGACGCTGGTGTAGGTAAAAACAAATTACAGAGAGAGAGGCATGCTGCCTGTGATGATAATGCCTTTTTTTAAACTGCTGTGGAATCAGGTATTTTAAGTCACACATTCTCATGACACAACCTGAGAAATCCTGGAGGCATTTTGTTTAGTGCTGCTTGATTGTGCTGTTTAAGTGTGAATTGGTATTATAAGTCCTTAATGAATGGGAACCACTGGATGCATTCAAATTCATTTCAGTGCTCATTATATTGCCAACACCCAGCTTCTTCTTCATACAAGTCAAAGAATGGGTTTGATATAGTGAAAAAAACACTTGTTTGAGAGTGAGTGAGGTGAATGAGAAGTAGATTTGAACCACATGTCTGTGTGTTTAGTACAGACACACAGCAGTAAGGTAAATGACTGTGTGCTACTGTTGTTTACCAAGAATTGGATCTGCTTCTACTGAAACCATACATTTTTGTTAAGCTCTTTTTTCTCTCTTGATAAATTGTAGTGTGTGAGGTACTGTATAAACACGTATACAGCTTCTCCTGTCTTTCTCTCTTTCCTCTCTCCCCCTCTTTCTATTCTCTCCCTCATTTCTCTTAATCCAACCGAGGTAGATTCCCCACCCTGAGTCTGGTCTGTTAGAGATTACTGTTTAAAGTTTTTTCCTTTTGTCTCCAAGTGTTTATTTGCAAACTGTTGTGTTTCTCTCTATTATAATGAAAGGGTTCTATCTTTTTCTCTAAAGAGTCTTTGGAGAAAACATATTTAATGATCTGGCATTATACATGAAAACAACTAAATGGAACTGTATTTTACACTGATCCGTCTCCTCATCTCACTCTCTCTTGCACTGAAAGCAAACAACAGTATATTTCTCTAAATGTCAAACTATATCATTCAGTGTAATTTATGTCTCAGCCTAAAACCAGCAGTAACCTCTCATGCAGCTAAGTAAAGCACGATGGTTTCACATACGTTCTCTGCGCCCCACTAATGCTGGTCAGTAACATCATGTGTTTCCAGTTATAGCATTTCCTCCCACTGTGAATCACAAGCTCCTCCATCCACTGTGTGCATCATTAAACTTACAGACTTTGCTCTTTCATTTGCTGCACCACTGCAGCAGTTTGACGGCCTTTTCAAAAATGCCAAATTTGATTTGACTGGGAGTAAAGTGTCAGCATGAGAGTCCAGCGTGTGTCGAGAGTCCCTGCAGCGAGGATGTGTGATGGGTTTACACCAGGCTTAGTGCTCCTGTCAAAACACTGTGGAGATCTCTGCAAACACCACACAACTACTCAAACGTTCACTCTGCTTAACGGTGTTATTAGCAGCTCTATGACTGTAATGACATTAGGCCTCAGGAACCTGAGCTTCCGTATGAGTATCATCACATTGTCCAGTGTTTGCATTGTTCACAATTCCTACTTCGTGTGCATGTACACGACAAGAATGAACACAACAGCAGTGCATGTGTTTGCAAGTCTTATTAATGTTCAGTGTGCTGCATGCACACAGCTCAAGATACACAAGCTGATCATGTCAACACATTAAAGCACAGTTTGTTTGACTATCAGTGTCGCTGATGCATATAATCAAATCTGGGCTGATGTTTGTCAGTGTAACAGGCTGGATGGTTGTGACACACATTTTGAAAACAGCCCCTGCGGTCGATTGTCCACCAAAATATGTAGCTGTAGACATACACACCCATATGTACACAAGCACAAATACACATGCACACACACACACACACACACACACACACACACACACACACACACACACACACATACACACAGGTACACACATGCAGACTCAAATGGGGGGTAAAACTTGGTGTTGCAGACATTTTTCTTTTGTTGTGCTGCAAAACATGAGCTTCATGAGACAAACTGAGAGGTGAGTGTTAACAAAGACAGAATCACAACTGAGAACATAGTGATTGCCCTAATCTATTTAGTCTTTATTATTATTTAAATTGATCATTTCTGCCTCATTATCGATTATCATTCAAACTCAACAGAATTCTTTAACATTTGGAACATTTGTCTTTTAATGTCTGGAACTTTGTAATGTTGTACAGGTGGTGCAGGACTGACTGAATCTTTTGTTAGCCTATAGTAATATCTTTTCGAAACTATGTTGAGCATCTTCTGGTGACTTCTTGCTGGATTAACAGAACTTCCATACGTTCAGACAACATTTTACAAAGGTAGGTTGAGCAGAAGCTCAATATTCAGTTTCAAGGTTTGTGTTGTGAAAGTGGGATCAGTCTGCAGACCCGTTCTATCATGGCTTTCACACTCCAACAACATCCGTTACACTTAATTTAGCATTTTAAGAGCTCCAGGCGGTGTAGTGCATGGAACACACTCACTTCACAACACTTCCATCTCCTGTCACATGTGTTGGTGCAGAGCTCAGGAAGGTGGTTGTGTGACTGTCATTTAGCCAACATGAAGCGTTGTCGAGTCAAATAAATAAGTTGTGCTGACCCTGGTTAATGAGTTGATTTTGTATTTGTTTTTGCTCGGGTGCTCTGTTCATCTCTTACAGAGCCCGATGCCTTCAGCTTGCTTGCTGGGGTTCTGGTAGGCCTTGTTCAGTATTTGTCTCCTCAAATCGCTTAATCCCTCCCCAAGCTCTGTCCACCCACACAACTACATTCATGCAAGTGTTGGCCTCCTTCTCAAGTGAAAAGAATGTGTTACTGAAATGACCGTTGTGTAAGCATTATCTGTTTTAGCATGCAACGTGGAAGCAGTATTTGCATTTTAAAGAGCCAGAAATTATCCAGAGTACCCTTGAGCTTCCAATTCATTTGCTCTGAAACCATATTCATATCTCAAGTGCTCAAAAAACTGTCATTTGTATTATTGCATTTGATACGTTTTCACATTTTATGTGCACATGCTCACTGTCTGTCAGTAAGAAATCCTGTCAGTGTGTGCACTGAATGGATTCACAATTCTCCAGTGAGGTTACAAAACCATTTACGAAACCATCTGTTCATTAGGTTTGATGACATTATATTGGAAAATGTGTTTGTTGTTTTCATTCTCCAATGTTTTGTTTGTATTATTTATTGTTTCTTTATTTTTGTATGTGTTTTATGTTTAATTTAAGTAGTCACACTAGTAGTTTAGCACACTAACCTGGTATTATTTGTGCAGGTGTGTTTGGTGCTGAATATCAAGCAGGGAAGATAAATGCACCCGGATGTAAGATAAGCATCCTTAGGTCCAGTCTGGCTTCCTGTTGGATTCTTCTGAGAAGCCTCCTGGACAGATTTCTTTCTTCTGTGTTCACCTTGCAAATATACAAAAGCATATTTGCCAGCATTAACCAATATATTTGCCAAACTTTTGCAGGTTACAGTGGTGATGCCGTCTGGTTGGTCTGGTAGATATCTACATTTATACCTGCATTAACATGTACCAAGTGGAAATAATTAAAATATGCTTGCTTTTAATTTAGTATCTTCTAAGCATTTCTTCTACCACATTTAAATTCAATATAACTATCACTCCCATGAACGTGGCCTCGGTGACTGGGTGATGCTAACTATGCACTCGTCTGCCACCTCTGCTGTACACTGCTTTGCCCTGATGTACGAAATATTGTGTTAAGTCCTTATTTTTCCAAATCTAGTCTACAATGAAGGTGGCAAGGACAATGTTAGCACAAAACATGAAGGTTGCAAGTTGAAATATAGACAGTGAACAATACATTTAAAGAAGTAACTGCCAGATGTGTAAGGCCGTTTTCAGACATGAATTCCAGAGAATGTCCACACTATTGGGTCCAGACTTCAGTTTGCCTTTCACAAATGAACAACGCAGCAGGAGATTCTCCACTCACATGCATACACCACAGCACATAAACCTCTGAAGCGTTCAGGTGAGGGGTGGAGCGTCAGGCAGAGGCAGGGTGTGATGTATATATTCTGCTGTGAGATCACATGTTTTTGTTAACAGTACCTCAACTCTGGTGTCCACTCTTATCACCAAAATCTCCCTTGACATCTCCGCCTGTGTCTTCTACATGTGTGGCACCTCCTTTCCACCTGAGATATTGGTTTTCCTTTTGTTAGTTTTTTTCAATTTCACGTCTGGCGCATAAGAAACATCGAACCCCCACTCGCTTTCACTGAACACGCCAGAGTATCTCTGGCAGGAGAATTTCCGCAGGCTCTCTCTAGGACATTAGCATTTTTACATACAGCCCCTCCAGAGAATGTCAGGAGATTGATTATCCAGAGTTCAGTGCATGTCTGAAAGCAGCTTTAGTGAACCAATCCAACCTTTAACATTTTCTGATCTAATCAGCAGTCTGTGTCCTCTAAACCATTACAAATCAATTAAACGGGATTTATGATGCGACGATGCTATGGCTGGGAATTTGTTTGATTTAAGCGCAAAAATTATAGACACAGTCAGTAAAGAATCTTGGTTTGGTTTAAAATTACATATTTGTGAATGGTAGAGGACCTTCATCAGCAAGATCACAACAGTAATTTAAATTTGAAGAACTACTGTCAGCCGATGGGAAACAAACAGCATTCTCCCATTTAAAGTCAAGTCAATCAAATCTACCGGCACACACATACCCAGTGTACGCCAGTGGTCATGTGGAATGTGTTTTAAGGTATTAAGATTAAGATAAGATTAAGATAGTATGGACAGTATTATTTTCCAGACACAGAGCTAAAACATTGTCTGGGCAAAGCTCATTTTCATTTTAAAATCAAAACCTATTAGCAAGAACGTATTACACTGGTCTCCAGATGGAAACACTGTGCTCTGAGCTGACAGACGTAGGCCAATACACCAGGCTGTTAATGGTGTTCAGGGGCTGCTGGGAGTAACTGCCTCCAGCCTCAGGGGAAGCAATGGAGCTCTGATTCCACGAGGCTGCTGTGGAGCTGGGCAGGCACTCATACTGGGAGTGTGTGCGTGGGTGGTTGAGTAGGTGGTAGGTGAATTGAGAGAGTAGGCGGGAGGTTGGGGTAGCAGTGCTTTGAGCACTGCTTGTGTGTGCACAAATATGGCTCACAGTTATCACTGCGGTATTCAGTAAAGGGGAAGTTGGAATACTGCTCATCTCATGCTAAGAATTTCAAGAGTGAATAATAGAAACCAAGATTAAACGCCCCCCCTAAAAAAAGAAAATATTTTCTCCATGTCCTCCTCTCATCTGCTCCGCAGGACTGATATCAGATTAATTCCTGATGAACTGACTCCACAGAGGATAACTTTGAAAATACATCCTTTTCCTTTTTACCTCATATCTTTTCCCCCAAAATCTTCCACCACAAATACCCAAGCTGTTAAAACACTGTGGATACACTTAGAAAAACTTGAAGGGGGGGGGGCTCCTCTCTATATGATCCCTTATTTTGAATATCATTGGGCAGCTGTTGTCATTTAGTCCATTAACACTTCCAGACTACGTTGTGACTATAAAATAGTAATTTATCAAGTAATATCTCAATACAGCAGCCAAGGAGTTGTCATTAGTTTTGGTTTGGTACACTTATTTGACAGCAGAAACAGTTAGTGCTTCATTGGTAGTGTGTGTTTAAGGCAGGTGAACAAAAGGTGGTGACAGAGAAGAGCTTAAAGGGATAGTTCACAGAAAAAGGAAAATTCACTCATTATCTACTCACCACTATTCCGATGGAGGGTTTGGTGAAGTGTTTGAGTCCACAAAAAACTTCTGGACTTTCAGGAGTAAACAGTGTTGCAGCCAAAGTGACGTAATACAACAACAGAAAAAAACACAACATGCCTCTATACTGCTCGTGTGGTGTCATCCAAGTGTCCGCAAGTTCTGACATTCATATTCGACTCGAAACGAGGTCATTAACACTGTGTTTTAAGCCTAAAAGCCTAAAAGCCTAAACTTTGTTTAGCTTTGTAAAGGCTCAGCCACAACAGAAAGAGGCACTGTGAAATGAATGCTCACAACATATTGGGTAGCTAGATATGAAGGAGTTCTTCAGGCTGTTAATTGGCTGATAACCAGTAAGGTAGCAATAAGTAGGCCTAATCATTATAGATCTCCAAGCTGGCTCTAGATTAAACAGTTCATTACAGACCAACAGGTTATTGTCGACCAACAGTCAGCAAAATTAGCCTTAATGCAGCAAGTGATACTCAAACAGAAATGGTTATATAAAAGTGGATGGTGGAACTCAATTTTGCCTTTTGGATGTGGATCCAGTCCCTCAAATTCCAACACTGTCAGTTGAGGATTTGATGCTGGGTCAGGGTTAGGGTTCTGTGCTGAGAACCTTCTTCTGTGTGTGAAAAGCAGAATACGACTCCGTCGCCAGTTCTCCGGATTTTACCCATAGTTCAAGTCTGAAAACGGCTAAAGAGTTAAAAATCAGAAGGATTTAAATCCCATTCTGTCAGTTATTACCATGGATTCATAGCTTGACTAAGTCAAAAATACAAGGATCGGTTTACAGCCACTATTACAGGTAACAGCCTCATAACACTGTGTCTGAGTCTGTCCAGCTGCAATGATACAATTGTGCGCCTGAGCCAGCCACAGCTGAGGGAACGCTTCACAACATAAAACATTTCTATGTCATAATACAGATGAGCTGTTTTCTATGTATCATGGAGAATACAAAATGTATCGTGAGCAGACACCAAATATTGTTCACATTCCCACGGTGACCCTTTGGAGGCGCTGTATACATCAGTATTCTGTGTGATGTGAGTGTTGTTGAACCTCCTGTAATGTACTCTGTTATAAAGACAAAGACAAACCACAAGAAGAAGAGGTGTATTGATCATCATTTTGTCTGGGAGGTGTCTGACATGCAGTAGCTAACTTTGCTGCCATCATTCACTCACACAGTTGGTGAATTGTTCGGTAATGTTCCTCGCGGCTTCACTCAGACTTTACAGCACATTTATGGAGAGAGCCGTTCAGAGAGAGACAACAATGAAAAGTGTTGTTTTGTTGTTTCACAGGCTGCAGCATTGGTGGATTGAACTGATTTTACTATTGAGGCCTGGATTAATAACCATGAGTGACGATGGCCTCTGCTTCTCACACTGAATCAATTTCTTCATTCAACATTATTAAAAAGTCTGCTGCCTGTTTGACATCCCCCAGTGCGAAGGCATTTATGTTAAGTTGGACCTTTCATTCAATTGTTGGACAAGATGGTACTTAACATGATTGAAAATTGAAAATATATATAGAGAGAGAGAGATTGGTGGTCAGATTATTACTGTGGTTGTCCAAGTTTTTTGAAACATTCTTTACACACACTGTTTCATTGACATTGGCACTTTCAATGTGTTTCCTAGTTTGTTCAACTGATTTAATTTGTTTGTGCATAAAATGTAAAAGATTACATTTGATCTTTCTTTCTCTCTCTCGCTGTCATACCATTCGCAGCATGTTTAAAGTGATAATACAAGGTCTCACCCTGTAGAAATGCTATCATCACGCTTATGAAACCAATATTTAAATTTTTCATCAGATGTTATTTCGTTATGTTACATTATTATAAAATACAAACTCATCATATGATAAATTCTTGATTTGTTATAACAGGAAATTCGTGTTTGGATGAACCATGGGATAGGGCTCATTTACATGGATCTGATATTCAGCTTTTATGGAGCACGGTGGATGATATTGTGATAAGAAGGTTTCATGTTATAATTTGATAGGTTTGTATGTTGTAATGATGTGAAAATATTGTTTCATATCTGCAGCAAGCTCCCTGATCAGGTTGGATTTGTCAGGTCAGGTGTGAATGGTATGCCATTTTAGTGATACTGATCTGTTTTTCTTTTCTGGTGTGGCAGCTATTAACTTCTGTGGGATATGAAGTCTACCCACCCAACTGAACACCATTTTTTGAAAATATCCAGATTATAGTTTATGATTGTGATTTTCAGTTTTTTTCCCACTCCTTTGGATTGATGGCAACTCTGTACATTTAAATATTCTGCTAAGTTAAAAAAGCCAACAGCCTTTTCTCCCACGGATAAAAATGCTGCTAAAGAGTCTGAAACAACTTTGCATTCCTGGCTATTTCCCCCCAGGTCTCTACGTCACAATGTGACACGGCATGTGACTGGAGAAGTCGGCTCCAACTGGTACAGCACAACCTGTGCTTACAGCTCTGTTTACAGATGGCAGGAAGCGTCTAGGTAAAGGGCGTGGCATTTCTGACACATAAGGGGTTGACCAATAACAAAAGATGGCCAGCTGACCAATCAGAGAAGACTGGGCTTCTTAATGGCCTAAATATTGGAACTTGATTGTACATATGGGTTATGACACACACACACACTTGTCTCTCTATAGTTGGGAGTACATTGACACAATGAATTCCATAGCCTAACCCTAACCCCCTAACCCAAACCTTAACCATCACAACTAAATGCCTAACCATAACCCTAAACCTAACTAACTTAAACCTAAACCAATAATTAAGCCTCAGACAAGCCTTTGAAATTGTGAGGACCAGCGAAAATGTCGTTACAATGATGGTAATGAACCAAAATTGGCCCTCATAACTATAGATAGACATGCACACACAGACACACACACACACACACACACACACACACACACACACACACACAGTATTTCTCTTCTCATCCTGACAGCATCATGCAGTCGCCCAACAGTGGTTCAGAGTAGCAATGCCTCAGTCACTGACAGTGCCCTATAAACAGTGTCAGAGTGGCCTTACACACACATGCAGACAGATGAACACATGCACTCATGCACAGACTATGGGGGGTGAAAAAGGTCAGGGAAGACAAGAAGCACACACACAGTGATTTTACTTAATGTCCCAAATGTGTGTATGTACGTACATCTGTATGTGATTAGTAACTCAGCCAAACAAGTGCACGTACTTGTGCACGTGTCACTCCTAAAACACAGGCGGGTGTTCACCATGGTGTTCACATTCTTTGACTGGATGTGTGCATGCACATGTGTGGGCTTACATGGGACTCAACGGTCAGACAGAACCAAGGAAACTACCTGTTTATTTAAACATCAACCACATTAACAGTATGAACCATTATTGTTGTTTTCTGTTTACATTTTCTATTTCCATCAGCTAGTTATTTTAATGCTTTGGTGAAAATACTCACAAAAGTATACAAGAGTTTCTATCATCCTAACAAATGTCACCTCATACAGTTCATATACATACAAGTTTAAACAGGGTTTGCACTGCCATGTATTGGAAGGATAAAATGGTGAAACACTAATTTTGCTGAACAAAAACTTGTAAACAGAGTGAGAACATTATCCCTAAAGACTGAACGTCTCCATAAAAAAAAATCTGAATATCAAGTAATAACCAAGTGTCTTACGTCTGCAGAGGTCTGTGGGATTATACCACAGCCTGGTGTGGTTTTCAGGCCATTTAATGAAAACACACTGAACAAAGGCACTGCCTTTGGATGCTGCAGGGATTTAAACAACTGAAGAACAAGCCTTACATACAATGTTAACACACTGTAAACTGGTTTTTTTTATAAGAAAATGACTACTTCTCACTTGATTTATAATGTCAGTAAACATTTTCATATGGAGTCAGTCTCAACTGGTATTTTCAACTCTTCTTCAAGACATCTTTGTCCGGATCCACACCAGCATTTAATGTGTAATCCTGTCGACAAACCTCCTTGGAGGAGGTTATTGGCCTACTGTTTTCACTCTCAATAAAATTGATACCCATATAAAACACATGTTTAAGTTAATCGAAAAATCCTTCAAATTAAATACAGAATCTGGCAAAACCTCCATCAATGTGATCTTGTATGATTTCAATTTTGTGCACGTTGCTGCTGTTAAAATTCAGACCAGATATTTGTCAGATGTTTTATCCAACAACAGATGCACTAAAGTGATGTATTCAATAATATACTCTGCATATTACAATCCATTTAGTAACTTTGTGTACAAAGGTCATTACAAAAGGGACAATATGGCAACCCACGGTATTTAAATGTGGAAATGAAATTTGACCCAGTAACAAGTAAATAAACGATTCTCCTCGAACAGCACTCTGATATTACATATAATGAAGTGTATGAACATTAATATTTAAGCTACTCTTTACTCTAAATCTTCTCAGCTACATCTGACATGGGGACAGAGGGTGTCGAAGACCATGAAGTGGTAGAATGAGCTGTAATAAGACAATGGGAATAGGGAAACAATGTGACAAGCAACTTTAATTTTTTTAAATAAATATCATATTTGTGGCTACAAAAATACAATAAGACTCAATATCACAGCAAACAAACTCACACATGGACATTTTACTGTTGTTGAAGATGAGCTTTTTTGGACTCCACTAAACAGTTTAAAAATACATTTTCCCAATGGGGTGAAATTAAGTCCATCATGCAGAAACAGATAAGGAGTGAGGTGATGTACTATTTAATCTTTAGTATTTAGTATTATGTGGCCATAATACTGTTCACAAACGGGAAAGCCTTGTCAGTGTTCATTGAACGAACACCATATTAGTGCACTGCAGTAAATGTCAACATGCGTGATCTAGAATTTCTTTTAAATTTGATGCAGCCTCCTTCCATGTGAATTTATCCTTACTTCTTCTCAATCAACTTCACTTAAATGAAGTGTCCTTTATGGTGTAGTGAGCTGTGTTATCATGGGTACATTGCACTAAACCCACAAATTTAGCTGAAAGTGGATTAAAACATAAATCTTCCCTTTAAACATTTTAAAAACTTTTCTCTGAAAATATATCTCATTTGAGAATATAGGACAAGATGTTGAATATCCTTTGTATGTTTGAATGATTTCTGCGCAATTAAGGTTACCAACTACCAGTAGATGTTAGCAGGTGTTAGTGGCCACCAGCAAGGAAATAACTGTGCACCTTAGCACCTTAAGTGTTTTGACCTTGTAATCAATGATACAGGACGAACTTGAGGGTATGCTGAGGCTAAAGGTAAATCTGACTGGCTGGTGGCTTGTATGGCAGCACTATGAAAACCATGTGGTCGCTCAGTAGATCAGACATCATTACCTCTATGCCTTTTTAAACTAAATACTTTCCCATTTTAGAAAATAGGACAAGATAGAGATATGTAATGTAGTTCTGCTGAACTAATTAATGCCTACCGCCAGTTGATGTAATCAGATGTTAGTGACCACCAGCGGAGGTCAGGGACATGTCTTCAGTTGTGTACCTTAGAATCATCAGGTGTTTCAGCCTTTTAATCACAAGACACCCTCTTCTAAGGCAGGCCCACCACAGGTTGATCAGACCTGGGTGCATGTCCCTAGCATCTTGGGGCCCAGTTGGGATATTTCCTCCTGATCCAGAGCTGCAGCGTTCTGCAGTGTGTGATGTTTCCTTTATGATCTGGTGCAGGACTTGTCCATGGATCCCCAGATCTTTGAGCAACCTGATGGTGGATGTTGCAAGGAAACCCCTGCAACAACCTCCACAGGGCAAACTATTGCTTTCGAGCCTCGTTGCTCTGGCTCAAATGCCATGTCTGCCTTTTCCTCTCATTCGCTTCATCAACTTTATCCTCCCAGGGTACTGACAATTCTACAAAATGGATGACGCACAGGGTGTTGGACCAGAGTATCAGGTCAGGTCTTAGGGTGGTAGTGACAATATGTGATCAATAAATCAATCAATCAAATGTTATTTGTATAGCCCATATTCACAAATCACAATTTGTCTCATAGGGCTTTAACAAGGTGTGACATCCTCTCTCCTTAACCCTCAACAAGAGTCAGGAAAAGCTACTAAAAAACCTTTTAACAGGGTAAAAAGAAGGTAGAAACCTCAGAGAGCCACATGTGAGGGATCCCTCTCCCAGGACGGACAGAAGTGCAATAGATGTCAAGTGTAAAGGAGAACATCAGCAAGATAAAGGTTTTAGCAGCATTGATAAGGGTAAACATTTTGAAGCATAACTGAAGGTCAATGAATTGATGGATTATTGTCAGTAATGGTCTCTGAGTATCTGAGGAGAAATACTATGTATCGAGCAGTCCTGCTGCAATCATAGTCTATGGTCAGCAGCCAGCAAGATCATGATCCAACCGTGATGGGACTGTAAGCCGCTTTCCCACGTCCCCCAACATCTCCCAGTCTCTGGCTTTCTCCACCTGATCATTCCTGGTCAGTGGAGGAGGCCCTTTCTGTCCCTGTTCCCCCTCATAGACAAAAGTTGTCCTTTGGACTGCATTTGATGTTTTTGATGGCAAGGCATTGGTAGCAGTTCTCTTTGTTTCTATTCTTGCTGCAAGGCATTTGAGTACCTGTCTGTGTCTCCACATATACCTACCTTGGGAGAGACTTATTTTACAACCAGTGAGGATATGCCTCACGGTAGCTGGAGTTGAGATTAGGGGCCATGATGGATCTTCGCTCAGCCACTGCTGTAGGTTTTCAGGTGAGGGAAGGACGTCATATGTTGCTATAGAGGAAGCTAATCCTGTTTGCTTCCATTTCCCCCAGGTCCTTCCAGCTGATATTTCTTTTCTCTATGCTTTCCCATTTCATCCACTGCCCCCGTCTGGCTTGAGTGACAGCCTTCGCATATCTTGCTTCCTCTTCCTGATGCCGGATTTCCAGGACTGCCTATTTTCACCGCTCTGAAGGAGTTGCTTTGTTCCACAGGGGTTTAATCTGACCTAGGCCCAAACCTCCTCTTCTCTGTTGAACGTGGCCCACAATGTCATCATGCTCAAGTGCTTCGTTTGCTTGAGTTGCATCTTTTGGTGTCCATTTCTGTCCTGTTGTCAAAGATGGTCCAACAGCCCGTATAGATTTGTCTCAGGACTCTGAGAGGGTCATCTCCAGCCTTGTTTTGGTGCATTTAAACTCCTCGACGAGACTGGCGATAGGCAGCTCAAGGATGCCATGTCCATACAGGCCGATGTTGCTCAGACATCTTGGGACTCCTAACCACTTTCTCGCATAGGAGTTGATCATTCTCTCCATGTTCTCAACTTTTGTGATAGGAACATCGACTACTGTAAATGGCCACATCAGTCGGGGTAAAAGGCCAAACTGTAAGCACCAGAGCTTTAGCTTGCCAGGAAGCATGGACTGGTCAATGTTCTTCAGACCTCTGTTGACATCCTGCTTCAGTTGCTGGACCTGCTCGCAGTCTTTGAGGCTTACACCAGAGCATTTGTTTCTCTATTCATTTAATCTCCATTATTGTAGAACCTATGGTCTGATCTCTTACCTTTGCTTATTGAGATGCTTCTTGATTTTGATGGATTGATCCTCATTCTGGCCCATTTGGTGTTGTCTTCAAGTTTCCCTAGCAACCATCTGGTGCATGGTGCTGTTGTGGTCAGGGTTGTCATGTTGTCCATGTAGGCCCTGATTGTTGTTAATCAGACCCCTGACCTTTGTCACTCGCCACCTACTACCCATTTTGAAGCTCTAATAATCACCCCCATCGCCATCATATTGTGGTAAAATCTGGTGTTGTGAAGCAGAATTGCAGATCTTCGAAGAAGGCTTTAATCAAATTTGTGATGGGCTCTGGTACTTTGAAGGAGTCGAAAGCAGCCCAGAGGACACTACGTGGTACTGACCCAAATGCATTAGTGAGATCAAGGAAGGTGACATGTAGATCTCTCTTCTCACTCTTGGCTGATTGGATTTGGTGCCAGATCATGCTAGTGTGTTCTAAACATCAAGAGAACCCTGGAATTCCAACTTTCTTCCCAACAAGAAGCGTAGAACATCAGGAGAATTTTGTATACCATGTACGGGACACTGTTCGGGCCTGGGACTGATGATGCCCTTGCCCACCTCACTTTGTTCTCCACTTCTTTCCACTTTGGAGGGCTCGCATCAATTTGGCGTTCAGGCTGCTCAATGGTTGGGATATCAGATGGAATAGCTATCGGATCATGTCTATTTGGGTGTTTTCTTTCCAGGTGCTCCTCTACGTCCTGCTTTGAGGTCCTCAGGGTTCCTCCCTTCTTTTTGGTGAAGAGAGATTTCACGAACATGATGGGGATGTTCTCCTGCAGTGCGTTAATTCCCTAGTTCTGTTCCTCTGATGCTTTCTTCCACTGCTTTTTAAGCTGCCTCCTCTCTTGTACTAGGCATTATATTTCCAGCTGCCTCCTGAACTTGGTTTCCATTGTTGTTGTTATCCGTTCTTTCTATGTCACTCCAAAATGTTCCGCTCCGTAGTCATAGAAGACGTTACCCATCCTTTCAAGTTTTGTCTCAACTGGGCCCTTATCTTTTCCAGGATAGTGCTTAGGTCTGCCTTGATGGCCTCCCATTTTTCCTTTTCTGAAGCTCCAGGCCAGGTAAGGTAAAGGTTTCTTCTCCCTTGTTGGTTTTCCTGGCTGAGTGGGCTCTCTAGGCTCTTCTGCTACTGCCTCTGTGCTTGAGATAACTTCCTCAGATACAGGGGGGCTGAAGTCCTGTTAACTTTGGGTTGAGTCCGGTCGCTGGACTTCACTGAGTTTATTGACTTCTTAGAAAGTACTGATCAATGCGAGATCCCTACTCTCTTTCGATCAAGCACTTCTTCTTTCCTTGGTGTATTTTAAGGCCCTTTGCCGATGTTATTTTCCTCCAGCCACAGGAACACACCTGCTTCTTGTCTGAATATGTCGTGTTAGCTTCTGGAATTGTGCTTGCCTTCCTTTTTGTCGTTTCCATTCCAGGGTCATTAGCCATGTGGTCTTTTAGTGAGTTGACTTCCGCCCCCACTCTTGTCGACTCTGGGGGTATTTTTTGTTTCTTTGCTTTCGTAGCCATTAGTGAGTGTCTCCAAATACCAATTCGTATTGGATCCTGCCAGTATGGGTAGCTAACCTCCAGCCAGATGTCTTTCCTTGCCGTCACAAGGTCTTTCCCTTGTTGTCAGCTATTCTGTTCATAGCGGTAACTGAATGCATCCAGCTACAATCATTGAGAATATAGGAGGAGATGTTAAATATCCTTTGTACGTTTGAAGGTCTTCTGCGCAATTTAGGTTACCAACTACCAGTAAATGATAACGTTTTTTTTTAATATTACAATATGCTGCAACTTAAAGAGGAAGGGGAGAAGGAGACCTTCTATTCACTAATAAATTAACTCAATGAGCCCATTCACAGTGCTTATTATGTAATCAGCATTTGTAAAAATCTGTTTTTCGTGCATGGCTTCCCGACTTCATCCCTGTCTGCCAACAGAAATATTGCGGAGGATCTGCTTTTAATTTTAGACATACAGTCACCATCTCACACCAAACAGGGGAAATAACGGATTATCCTTGGTTGCTAGACTCTCCCTTCAAATTAGTATCCTTCTCAGTGTCTTACTTCTGAGATCATATTAATGAAGCTATTATTATTTATTCCTTCTTCTTCCAGGTATCTAAGCAAGGACTGATTAAATGGTGTGTGGATAAAAAACAGCAGTGTCACCCACCATTGCAACCATTATGCTTTGCAAACTGACTGTGTTACAATGCTAGCTCAAACAGTAAGTAGGGGTTTGTGATATTTAAAATTGTATTTTTAAATAAATAAATTTGTCATTTTATATTTTCAATATGTAATAACCTTTCTGGATATTTAATTTAAATAAATGATGATGATGATGATGATGATGATGATGATACAATGTTTTGCCTGAGTCCCTGAAATTTGTATGCTGGCAGATAAAGCTTATTCACAATAAATAAGACTTTACATTTTCATTTATTTTCTACATTGGCTATAATTGCCCAATACAACCAAATATTTGTATATATTGCTGTGTGTAGACTCACTGCCAATGGATAAGCCCCACTGTCCCATAATATGTATATACCAGCATATGACCCGACTGTAGGATGGTTAAAACACAAAACAAACAAGTGTTGTGTTTGTCTGGGGAGGCTGCATTTTTCTGTGTTCAAAGTGGCTCAAAGATGTTCAAAGTACAGGGTCTGAGCCACATATCACTTCCCCTGTTACTCAGTCAGAAGAATGACACACCTTCCCCACATTCCTCAGCTGTATTGGATTGCACCATTTAAAGGGCACTGAAGTCATTTAGTGATGCACATCCGTAAAGACAGGGAACAGACAAGAGACAGATTTAAATTAAGAGTTAGTTGGAATAGAGAAAGTAAAGGCTAACTTGTAAAAATAAAGGATCCTTCAGTTCCCATAATGCAACTAATAGCCTCTTTTGTTTGATTATCCCTGTCAGATGACTCCTCACATCTCAACACCCAAAGTGTGTAATACTTTCTGTTGGAAGTTGCATTATCTCGAAACTTAAGCTGAAAGAATCCTGATAACATTACTATGACATTACCGTTATTAATTTTTTTCACAGGCTTAATAAGTGGAGGTGTGCATGTATGTAATGTATGTAAAATTAGTGAAATTCCCCTTTATAAGCTGACTTTAAATTATTTTCAAAGAAAGGTCACATTGTCATCATGTAGTATGTGACCTATTCCCATGACAGACACTAAGGCTACATCCATACTACCACATTATTGTTTGAAGAAGGCAATTTCAAACTAAAATGATCTCTGTATCAGTTTGAAACCCCATCCCTACTAACACATCTGAAAACGTATACTATGTGATCACAGCAGATTGCTTATGCTTATCTCTTACGCAGGTAAACAATTGTATGATTGTTAAATGCAGAATTTAAGTGCTTAACAGTTGTTAGCAAAGAAAATGGGGTCAGCAATTGTAATTGATTATCGGTGTTATATTCTACACTGGTATCCGAGACCAATGGTAGTTGTTTGCTTCTGGAAGTGTTTATGTGATAGGAGCCTGACCCAATAGGCAAGTGGTTGTGAGTGTCTCCGTCATCGTTTCCAAACTAAAAGGCTTGACTTTTCAAACTAAAACAGGCCCAGCAGAGTTAATGGGTTTTCAAATGAAAATGTAGTAATGTGTTTGTAGCTTTAGATGTGCTGTACACTGCTGGAAAATATAACATGACCAATGGCTGCATTCCATTTATCTATGCTGGTAGTTCTTTGGCCCTGGAGTTGTCAATAATGGCTCACTGGTATGGCTTACCACCACACCCAAACGAAATGGAGTCATTACTATCATTTGAGTTTCTATCACCTGAGCTTCTCGTGCCCCAACAAGTCTAAATGTCTGCTCTGAAAAGAGGCATCAACATCCAGGTGAATCATCTGTCTAATGAGACTCTGCTCAGATTAAAGATTGGTGGAACTATCTAGGAATTTGCTGAGGTTAGCAAACCTAAAACCAACAGACTTTCATTGATGATGGTGTAATCTGTCAGGCCCCAACATGTGCAACAAAAGTAAATGGAGAGTGAGAGAATTGTCCGTCAAGTTTTAACTTTAGGGTTTGTCAACACAAACTAGATTTACTTTATATGGTAGTGAGCATTGTTTTTTGAGACTTTCACAAAAAAAATATTTTGTCCAGTACTTTGTTTTTGTCCTGCTTAATGGAAACACAAAAATAATTCATGATTAACTTATGTCAAGAACCAAGAGGGGTAGATACACTGATCACTCATGCATAGGTGTTTGTTTACTCTCTAATGTAACAGTTCTAATCGGAGAGTTATGTACTTTTACTTATGATGAACATAGCATCATACCAAGGTTGTGTAAAACAATAGCTACATCTAATACCATAGAGGTGTAGGGTCACAGCAGGCATACTCAGTCTTTTTTTGATTGGAACAGTTTTTTGGGGTCAAAGTTACTTGAATTTCATACTCAAATTCTAATTGCACATACATCATTGAATGTTTTACACAATTTATGTAACATACCAATGGTAATGTTCAGCAGTGCAATGTCAGTACTGGATTGCAAAGATTTAACTGAATGTAGGTTAGAAAGGTTAGAAACAAATCATCAAGGGTACAATGAATGAATGAATAATAGCATGAAGTTTACATCATAAATATCATCCTAACAAATCGACTGGACTTTCCTCTGAAATAAAAAGAATGTTGAATCTCCAAACTCTTCAACTCTTATTTTTTACATATCCTCCACAACTGGAATAATTGGATATCTACAGGGATTTTAATGTAATTGTTGTTGCTTAATGTTATCATTAGGAAACTCTTTGCCTTAAAACAGTACTTCATACTGTCATTTTCTGCCCACCAGGGGCAGCTTGACCTTTTTGATTTGAATTTTTAATTTGATCATCTTTTAGGAAATTATTCACAAATGTACATTTAAATCTACAAACATACACATTAATAAGCACTGCTGAAGCATCAACAAGTCCTCATTGTCTTTTTCTCTGTTACTATGGTACAGCTGTGAAAGTTTGAGCCTATTAAGATGAAAGCTCAGAAGGTATTTTGCCTCTAGCGTATACTCTACCAATCAGCACCTCGGCTTCCCAGGCTATCAAGCACAACAGAACCTTTTGTCCCAGCGGACACAGACTCACCACTGGTCTTGATTACACCGAGATAAGCATTTTGTAGCTACTTCAAAACTTCCTCCTTAGGATGTAACCTCACTGTGGCTATTCTGTGTCTGGTGCAACCCCAAAATGCCCCAGAAATTATTCTTTCTATATAGTTCTGTCGGTATTCAATTTACTAACCAACAACTGACATCAAAATTTAACATAACAGTTAAATTGTTCAGTACACAATGCTGTATACGATCAAAACTCAGTCAAACCACATCTCAGCTCACTTGACTTCTTCCTTTTTATTGCTTACTCTTCAATCTTAATTGACCAAGATTTTCACAGGTGAATTGCTGAAAATATACAAAGTTATATAAAAGTATATTTATATATTTAAGTTTTGGGAGACCCACATGACAGAAGCATTTATTGAAGCTGTGGCAAATAGAGATGACATTACAAGTAAATAGTGTGTAATATTCTCCAAGTCTGAAAGATTCCTACTCGGTTAACCATATTTAATCTTATGCCACATTGTACTTAATACATGTTTAAATAAATGTTTTCTTAATGGAACCACATCACATTCATACATGCGTGAAGACATTGAACCATATTTTACTTATGCTGTACATCTCAATACCTTTGTAACTAACTGATTATGATGTTTTTTATTACTATATAACTTCTACCATCTACTACATGTGGAGGGTCTGTCCCATGACCTTTGTTGCTAAAGCAACTTTCATATGCCACCTATTAGTAATAAGATCAAAAGCCAAACCAAATGAGACCAATAACAGCCAATGCTGTTCACTAGTTCATTGGTGATACGATTAAAATGGCCTCTGTTTAACTCAACTAATTACAAAGTTAAACTCAAGAAAACTAGGTAAACTAAAGGAACTAAACGTATTAAGTCTTGAAATATTTCCTGTGGTAACAGGATAAATGTTAAGCAGTAGAATGAAAGTAAATGATAACGAGGCTGATATTAAGTTAAACCCCCACAGAGGTTTAGACACCAGTTGCCATTTTTGCTTGCTATTGAAATGTCTCAACAACTACTGTATAGATTGCTGTGAAAGGTTGTACCTTCAAGCTCCCCAGAGAATGAACTGTAATAGCCCTGATGTTTCATCTAGCACCATCACATTCACAATATCTACATCTCTATTAGGTATTCCAATTTATTTATTCTTTTATTTATACCAAAGGACAGCATAACAGAACTGATTAGCAAACCTAAAACAAACCTTACAATATAAGAGCTGCATGCTAACTATTTTTGCACATAGCACTGGTGCTACAGAGACATATAGTTTTTTTGTTGCACATGTAAACCACTTTACCATGTCTGATTGAGAATATAGGACGAGATGTTGAATACACCTTGTACGTTTGAAGGTCTTCTGCACAATATAGGTTACCAACTACCAGTAGATGTTAGCAGGTGTTAGTGGCCACCAGCGGATGTTAGGGATATAACTGTGCACCTTAGCACCATCAACCGTTTTGGGCTTGTAATCATTGATACAGGCCGAACTTGAGGGTACGCTGAGGCTAAAGGTAAATCTGACTGGCTAGTGGCTTGTATGGCAGCACTATGAAAGCCATGTGGTCACTCAGTAGATCAGACATCATTACCTCTATGCCTTTTTAAACTAAATACTTTCCCTTTTTGAACATAGGACAAGATGGAGAATACGTAATGTACTGTACATGCTAGCTGCATGTCTTTAGCCATTGGCTGCAGCGTTCCGCAGTGTGTGATGTTTCTTTATGGTCTAGTGCAGCACTTGTCCATGGATCCCCAGGTCTTTGAGCAACCTGATGGTGGATGTTGCAAGGAAACCCCTGCAGTTAACCTCCACACGTGGTGTGCTGCAGGTATTGTGCACTTAATCAGGTATGTGACAAATAATTTACTTGTTGCATTCAACACCAAACCTTATTAAACCTTAAATATACATATATTTAGATTGGATTCAGAAATCCAATCACTTATATAATTTACTTATAAGATTACAAAAAACAAATATGGGAGGCCGTGTGTGTGTTCTAAATGGAACAACCTTGTGGGCTTGTTTGTTGGGGGTTTGATTTATGACGTGAGACTACCATTTCATGTTCCCTCAATAAAGTGAATTAACAAGTTGTAATGTCTTAGCTCGAGGTGCTGAGAACATTTTTATTGTTCAGAGGGAATTGGGGGATTTGATGTTTGTTGTATGGACTCTACAAAGATAATGGAATGTACTTGCACAACAGACTACAACTACCAGGTAGAATAGCAATGTGTCGTCAATTCATTTCACACAAGTAAGTACACAAATCCTCATATCACAGTCCACTCACACATGCACACACAAAACTGTATCACAACAGCAGTAAATTCATTGTTCACGCTGTTTTTTTAAGGTAGCATGCAGGGTTGCACTGCGCGATATGTACGTTACGTACATATCGCGCAGTGCAACCCTGAATATATTGCATTTGCACTACTTAATATCTAATTGCTGTGTTTAATTGTTCTTCTATAGTTCTATTTTAATCTATTGTTTTTCTACCTGTATTTATTCTATACTTGGGCTGTTGTATGACGTGGATTTACACTGAGGGTTCAATCCAGGTGGAATTATGGATGTATATATGTTACTTGACATCCTCAACTGACTTGCATTCCTTTACATATACAATCAGGATTCCAGATTCCACTGGAGACAAGGAGAGGAACAAACTTATTGGCCATCCACTCTGCTGAGACCTGCTAGGTTATCAGATGGTGGCCTGACCCACATGGAGAGAACAGGCCCAGCATTGAGTTCTGGCCAGCCCTGCTGCCGCAGTGCCTTCCTGGGAGAGCTGAGAGGCCAGGAGCCTCGCCTCATCCTGGACCTCTGCCAAGCAGCCAATCAATGAAGCCTGGAGTCACTGGAAACAAGAATCGCAGCTCCTTTTTTTTCTTCTGTCCACCCATCTGTCTCTTTGCAAAGCAGGGATATGCAACACCCCTCTTGGAAATTATTCACCATTGTTCCCACATTTCACCATGTGTTTTCAGGGAGGCCCTGTTTTTTTTTTTTGGTCCTGTCTCCACCAAAAAAAAACCCCACAAATTTGCTCTGACTTTGTTTTCCCCCATTTTTTCCGCACAGGCTTGCTGGTGTGTCTTCTGAGGGGAGAGAGAGACATGCTGAACCAAAAACACAAAGAATAAAGATACACACTCACTTTATTAGGAGCACCTGTTTATTATTATTCATGCAATTTGGCCAATCATGTGGCAGCAGTACAGTGTCTACAATCCTGCATAGGAATACGCTCAGATTGCTTTCTCATGAAAGGATGTGACGTACAGCTCACTCCCAAGTGCTTTTCCTCAATGCCTCTATCAGTGTTCAATACTATAGCTTAGAAATGGAGTCTGCTAATGTCAATAAAAGCCTGGCCCTGAGCAAAAAACTTGCTCCCACACAAACTCCATATGAGCACAGAGAAAAAAACCTTTTATCTAGTGAAGTCCATCTGGCCAAAAGGGAATGAGGCTGACATTGGGAGAAGAGTATGGATCAGGGGGGCCTTGATTTGGTTTTGGTGATGAAAACCTGTTCCAGCACTAGAGAGTAAAATACTGTTAATAATCAAACCTTAATCACATTGTTGAATGGTTAATGGTCTGTATTTTTAGTCTTGATGACCACTCAAAGCTCTTCACAGTATAGTTCTGCCTTTCACCCACACATTCATACAGTGCAGATGTGCAGCCCCTTCTCTACTACACAACACTCACATCACACAAATGGGGCAATTCTGGGTTCAGTATCTTGTCGAGAGACGCTTAAACACATGGAATGGGGGAGTAGGGATCAAACCAAAATGATTCTAGTCTTGTGTATGTCATTTCACTGTTTTTGCTGATGTCCAGGATCATTACTTGCACCTACCTGTGGTACGTGCATTCACACAAGCAAAAGGATGCTGACTGTAGTCCACTTTACCCTAGGTGTCATTAATAAAAAGGGTTTTCTAAATGTTGGCCTACAACATTTAATGAAGAACCACTAGACTGGAATGCTGCAGTGATCTATGTGCACATGCTACCGGTGAACTGATAAAGTCAGTTCACCAACTAAGTTTATATTATCACTTGATCACTTTATAAAATACAAAAATATGATGCAATGTTTCTGAATGAATGAACGTGTGTGTGTGTATGTGTGCGTGCGTGCATTAGTGAGCGTGTGTATAACCCATCTTTACAATGCTGTTTGTCATTTGCTCATTGCTCACTTGTTGGTGTGACTGATTTGTTGAATCGAAATGCATTTAAGTCATTCAGACATTGTACACAAATATATGATTTTGTCCTTTTTCCATTAAAAAGACCATGTCCACTATCCCTTTTCACTCCCTCCAAGCAGTTAGGAGGGTACGAACATTTGACCCAGAATATATTTTTCCCAGTAATCCAGGTGGACCTGATGGCACACACACACACACACACACACACACACACACACACACACACACACACACACACACACACACACACACACTAAAACTCCAAAGCAGTTTAAAGTAGTGAGCAGATGCAGCAACTGGGACAAAGACTGGATTCATGGTGCCAAACTTGCTACAGTCAGCTTCCCATTAAAAGAAAAGAAAACAATTTCAGCAGCAGCAAAACATGGCAGAACATTAGGAGCTTGTTTCAATGCAGGCCTGGCTGCGTCTGAGTTAAGGGTGGAGACCTCTTCATGCTCGGCACTCGAGGGTCTACACAGTTAGTTCAGGAGGAAGTCCCCTCTAATTACACAGGGGCTTGAAGATGTGTCTAGTTGAAGTTTTTTTCTGAGCAAAAGAATTTGGAGCTTTCAGAGTGTGGTTTGAAAAAGGTGTAAAATATTTGGTGGCACAACTCACAAATCACAGTTAGAGACAGATTTTTGAAGGTTGATATCTTCACAACTTTGAGAGTCACTTTTGACTGATACAATTTGTGTCCTTTTTTTATTGAACCATGTTCATACCATTAGTACCATCTCCAACTGGACTTTGCATCTGTCTGTCCTCCTGAAAGAGTGTGTTCATTATAATGACACTTCTCTCAGCATGACCAAATTACAAACAAAAAAAACCCTGCTCACCCTTTCATGTCTTTCCAGAAACAGCAAACATTTACCCAGAACTTCTATGGAACTGACTGTGCTCTGACTTTAACACAGATCAGATCCTGCAGCTGAACTCTGCTCCCTCAATGACTTCCTTTAAATATCCAGTACGTCTGTGTGGAACTGACCTATTTTTTTTGCAGTGTCGCAATAATTTCTGCTGTTTGGCTTTGGCTCTTTAGAGATGGCAGTGGTCTTTGGTTGGGGGTCCACCACTTTGACCATTCAAATGACTTTGATGATTCCCTGACTTTTTCTTTCCATAGCTCCTCAATGGAATGCTGTGGAATTTGCTTTAGATATCCAGTGAGCCAAGTAGATGAATCCTTGAAGATTTCCAGACTTTCTTTAATTCTCCATCACCAACTTTAAATGTTAATTTATCGACTGAAATATTTTACAAGATGAATTGACTCAATGAAAAAGAAGCCTAACAACTTTGATGATGTTTTTCTCCAGCACCACCAGCAGATTGACAGTCATGCCACATTTTGTAGTGCACACATGATGGGTATTCATTAACACTGATTAATGCCAGATTTGTGATGCAAATGATGACATGAGAAAAATATCCCAAATTTAGGTGGATTACAGATAACCATTATTGACATTCCCATCATCCTGAACTTTACTTTGAGTCATACTATTAAACAAAATACTAACAAATGGAGCATGCAATATTGTCAAATACACATATATGAATTATTATTATTATTATTATTATTTAAATATGTCTAACATCTAACACGTGATGACCTTATGAGGTGCAAATAGTGAAAACGTGACCGTAAGTCATCTTTGTACAGCAATTAAAAATGTCGCCAACGAGGCATTACAGCTGACTGTATGTTACCTCTATCACACACTAATGGAGGAAGACTATACTCAGCATGTTACAGAAACCTCTGAGCTCCTCTGGATCTCGCCCACTGGTGCCATTCTCCAGTCCATTAGGATCTGATTTCCGCCATGGAAACATCACTCAGAGCCCATTCCCTGTCTCCACGTCTGTAATGTACCATCACTGCCAGCTTGCCCGGAGCGATCATCCATCCTTTCATGCATCCACCCGTCATCCCTTCATCTCTGTATGCAGCTGGGCAGGCAGCCCCACCCAGAGCGAGCCAGAAACCATGATCTAATGTTTATATAGGAACGCCTGGAGCTTTCTGGCTGAGGAAGGGGGATTGGATTGTTGCAGTTTTTTAAGTCACTTACTTTTGTATGTGTATGATGTACAGTGGCTCTATAAGAATATACTTCCAATAAAAAGGGTTTTTTCTAAGTTATATAGACATTTTTGCACTAAAGCTGCCAGCAGCTGAATTTTATTGTTGATAGTTTCTTTAATGCTGCAGCCAGTGGAATTTGAAACTTGATGACTTTAGTGACCCATTGAGTCTTTTAATGGTTTTATTTCCTCTTAGCTTTTGCCTAGACATTTTGCTTCCTTCAGTCCACACCACAGACAAAGCTGTTTACAAGAAACAGCAGTTTAGTACATTCGTTTTAAGCTGGCCACCCTGGACTAAGTTTTAGTAATATGTAAACACATTCCCAAACATATGGATGACCATTTCATAAGCTGTGTCCAAAACCATCATCACTCATTCACTTATTACTATGTAGCCTACAGTAATAGACACTCGATAGGTCATGCTAGTGAGCAGTAAATTGAGATTGTTTAGTGTAGTTTTGCACAATTGTAATGTTCAGATCTATGTGATGTGATGGATTTTCATTGTGGCATTGTCACATTACGGTCTTTTTAGTTTTATACTGCATTTATTTTACACTCAGAATTAGGTGCTTAAGAAAAATGGCAGAAGGTAAATGTAGCGCATCTTGTAGTAAATATGGAGAGTCGTTTTTCTGCATTTAATGATGTTTACTGTGATATTGTGTATTTTATTTCAAAGCAGTGAAATAAAAGCCTAACATTTTTCAATTCAGTTTTATTTGTATAGGGCAAATCACAACATACCATATCTCAAAGCACTTAACATAGTAAGGTCGAGACATTACAACATTTTTTAATAAACCCAACAGTTCCCAGTTCTTTCCTTCTTTGCCAAACCAGTGGAGCCTTTGTGATCATTTTTGAGATTAGAAGTAATAGAATTTAAAGTAAACGACAGGTGGGGTTCCTCAGTGTAATGTGCAGTATGAAACAAATATTTAAGAGGAGTCACTTCAACAGGAAACCAATGCTGTCTTTGTAATATCCATCATACCAGTATTAGATGAAATAACTGAGATCAGATCAGGTTTAAAATCGGAAGCTGGAATCAGCAGCAGCCATTCAACTCACTGCAGCACTAAGTACACTAATCAATCACTCGCCAGATTTGAACATGAGATGCTGAAAATTAGAAAACGCATCTCAAAGGGGAAGTTGCCTAAAAGAAATGTATCTATGAAAATATTTCCATGTATTTTCCTTTTTCTCTGTGCTCCATTCATACGTGTAGGCCACAACATTGTGCCGAGCCAGGGGGAGATGTGATGGAGCGTTTTATTTTCTCCTTCCTGGCCTGTCACTGTTTATACACCGGCCTTGTGTATTCATCTGCCAGAGGAGTTGGCGAGGAAGAGGGAAGGGGTTTCCCGCTGGCCTGCTGAGTGACCAGCAAGCAATCTGAGGGGAGGCGGCAGAGGGAAGAGGCAGGGGGCAGGGACTGATTAGGCTCTGCAGAAGTGGAAATTACTGCTTCTCTCTGGAACCTTTGGCTGCTGATTGAGTACAAACCTAAAATCTTCATCAATTTAAACACTCAAGGAGCTAAAAAAAACTTGTTTGCTTTGTTCCCCTCTTCATGATTCCAGTATGTCCACATGCTTTTATACTGTACGCACAGTAGCCTGTATACTTGTGGTCATGCTTCTAAAAAAATACAAAAAAAGATCCCCATTAAAAATAAGAAGAAATTCTGATAATGGCTAAATAAGGGAAAGACTGTGGCCGTGGCGGAAAAACTATTAGGAAACTGCTTTGTTTCGTTAGGGAAAATTATGATCATGGCTAATGGAAAGATCGTTATCATGATTTACAAATCTTGGTTAAGGACGGGTAAACATGGCCCAATTGTTGAAAAGTTTCAAAGACAAAAGATTGCTTTTTATAGATTTTAAAGATTAGGACAGGGAAAGATCACACTCATGGTTTGAAGGGGAAGGAAAAGACTGCTTTCATAAGTTTGGAGAGCAATGATGGTCGTATTATTTTTATTTTTATGAAAAATATGTTTTGCATTGTTTTTGTGTCATGCTGTGCCAATATTTGTAATTGTGGATTTTTCACATAACACCATGAGCTAGTCAACCAATGACTAAATATGAGAGGAGAAGGAAGGAGGCAAAAACAAAGAGCTGGGTTGTGGCTGGCTGAGGAGGTTGAGGAACAGGAGGAGGAGGAGGGTTAGGGTGAGCAGTGCGTTGTGGTGCATTGTGGGCCGGCGGCTCCAGCTGCCCTGCCGCTGTGCTGCTTGGCTCACCCAGCGTCTGGCAGGCAGCCAATCACAGCGTAGGGAAGCAGTGCCACTTCAGTTCAGTGTGTCAGAGCGAACAGCGGAGGGAAGAGGGGAGGATAGGCGGAAGGGGATAGGGAGATGTCAGGACAACGAGAGGAGGGAGCAAGGAGAGATGAACGAGGGAGGGATGGAAAGCAGATGGGGAGAGAGGGATGAGAGGGGGTGATGGAAGTGGGAAGAGGGAGGAGGAGAAAAAGGGGGGGAGAGGCAGACAGTGCTGCATCCATACCTGCAGATTCCAGCACATAGCCTGTAAAATTTCTATAGCTTCCAGCACTTCAGTGGAGACTGTCCCTCTGCGTGTGCTTTCTGTAGAATAAAAACATTTCATTTCCCCAGTGCTAACGTCCCGGAGTAGATGAAAAATAACACAGAAAGAGAATACATGCATACTGATAAGCTCACATTCAGCTACATATACCTTTACCTCTCCTGCTGTCAACAACAGTAAAACATGAATCATGCATTTCCTGTTTTCCCTCCTTTGTCATCTGTTATTTACCCGATCATCATGAAGAACAGACACTCATCAGTTATGTTCTTCACCTAAATACTATACTAGTAGACGACTTCCTCAGTGAGAGCTCTTGTCTTTCAAGCCTTGACGTTCTTTGTTTTGGTATTTGTGGTGTGTGGATCAGCGGTGGGAAAATTAACACCAGTTACACACACAGTTATACCCCTGACAAGAACAAAGAGGCTTCCCTGATTGCATCCAGTGGTGTCTAAGGACCAATAAGGAAAGAAGCTTTCTTGTGTAAAAATGCACCACAACCAAAACCAAAGTGTCCCATTTTCCTTTGTCTAACCTTGTATGTGGATCAGGTTACAATCTGTGGCTTACACACACACACACACACACACACACACACACACACACACACACACACACACACACACACCTCCATTTTTGCCTGACACAGACAAAAAGCTCACCTTTTGAAGCACTGCAAAAGTAAAACATCTGCAGCAGCCCACTGTAACCCACCTTGTGACTCTGCATGTGTGTACATGTGTGCGCTGCGTGCCAGCCAGTCCCTAAACCACACACGCACACTGCAACCTTCCATCGCCATCTGTGTGTGCTCTCTGCTGTTCCTCCTCTCTGTCTGTTACACAGCACACTGTGTACCACCCACCTCTGATATAATAGAGGTTCTTCACTTGGGATTGACTGGCTTGTTGTAATGCGTGTGGTAGGACAGTGCCTGAGGCTTTTTTACTGTGACCAAAATACCAGGGACATAATTGGACTAAAAATCATTGCTATTGGCCACTTCAGTCTGAACTATGTCTTGATATATACCAGCAAAACTGTGAAATAGTGTGAAACATCAAAGGTCTTTGTGTGCTTCAAACAATACAAAGAAAATCTAATTCTTTTCTGAATGGCCCCACTTGCCTACGAGCAGTCCAATGTTGACTTATCTGGTTTAATAAAAAATTATATTTTTGCATTAGTATAGGAACTTAAGAGTCAGGGTTAATGTATCAGTACTAGAGTGTTATATATTGGAAAGAGATTGATATGACTTTAAAGCTGCATTCATTTCCTTTTATGCCACTTGGTGGCAGCAGAACAAGCTGAAAACAACATTAACATACTTAATGAAGTGATGTGTTAGCAAACATTTTCCTGTCAACACATCAAGCAGACATGTTGCAGCATTAGCATGTTCCAATATTCACCCTCCTTTTAGCTCTGTGTGTTCACCAACTCCAGATAAAAGATAGCTGGCTCTTCAAGTGATAAATGCCTCACTTGGTTTTTGACAGACATAACATGCCTCCATACATCTCCATAGGAAGATATCAATGGACTTTTAGGCCTAAAACATGGTGTAAATGACGCCATTTGAGTCGATTATGGATGTCAGAGCTTGTGGACACTTGGATGACACCACATGAGCAGTATGGAGGCATTTTATGTTTTTTCTGTTGTTTTATAAGTCACCAGTTACTGCAACATAGTTTACCCCTGAGACTCCTAAAGTGTTTTGTTGACTCAAACACTTCACCCACCCCTCCATCTGCATAGTGGTGAGTAGATGATGAGTGAATTCCCATTTTTCTGTGAACTATCCCTTTAAGTGACACATATGAACTCTGGGAAATGTTAGGTCAGCACCAAAAATGCTTTCTCACCAACATGAAGTAGTAAATGCTCTAAAACTGAATCATTTGTGTACACACATAGTCCTCCTGATGATGTCCACATCAGGTTTGCAGTACATGTGTGAAAACAACTTTAGTGGGTTTATCAAAATCTGTTACTGGTTAATTAGATTGATTATTTTTACTCAACAAAATAATGAATTCATTTTTTTTACATTTGATCAAGTATATCAGTTAGAGCAGCTTTAAGGAGTCCATTACAGGCAATAAGTGACTGAGAAGGGAGTGTACTTGCAGTGCTGCAGTAGCTTTTGCTTGAATACTGTAGCTGAATCAAACACATGTGGTCTCTTAACAACACAGTACTGTAACCTGTAAATGCAGCAGGAAGCCAAAGGAGAATGCATGTGCGTGTGTATATGAGGTCATAGTGTTAGAGTGATGGAGCTGTGAGCAGACAGGCTGCTCAGGATCCTATGACCTGATGTTGACTGTGACCCAGTGTCTGCAGCCCTGCGGCTGCGCAGTGACTGGCAGGGAGATCACTAAGCCCTGTCTGCCTCCCCTGCTCTCTGGGTTAGAGCAGGCTAAGCTTTTCTTCCTCTCATTAAAAGGCATACGGGTAATCGCCTCTAAGTAGCTGCTAGCACCTAATACCAAACAACAAATATCAGCGGTGATGCAGCAATCAGCGTCTGTTTGGGCTTAAGAAATAACAGTGGCACACAATCTGTGCATGTGCAACGACACAAGACAAGGATTTGAATTTATATCAGTACAAATTAATTTCATCAGGCCCTCAATGCTTAGGGATAATTTTGTATCATGTGTGTACACAAACACAGAGATTAAATAGTCGATATTTTATCTCTGTTAAAGCAACAGATTCAGGGATTCAATGCAGAGGTGAACTAGGAGCTTGTTCCGTCACTCGTGTGAAACTTGTGGATGAACTGATCCAGTCAACAGTAAATCTGTTTTTTAGTCAGATAAACCTGCAGTAGCCTTGCTTAGCTATCACTGCTGTTTTCTATTGAACTGCAGATCTGGTGCTGATATTAGGAAAGCAAGGATATTTACAAACAAACCAAAATAATAAATAATAAAGTTAGAAAAATGATAACTTCTTGTGCAAGTCTGCTGGGAATTGAAAATCTTTGTAAAATGACTCAAATACAGATGGTTTTTTATTAAGATATTTCTCTGTTTGGCTAAAATCATTTTATTCCCCATGTTAATAACAACAACAACATTGTGATTGTGATATAGCCTAGAGCCGGCTCTCTGGCAATGAAATGAACTTTCAGTGGCCCTCAGCAGGTTCCAGGTTCTTCACTAAAATAATAAGTAGTTTAAATTTTTTGATTTTAAAGTTAATTCTTTCAAATCATCAAATTCGAATGTGAAGTTTTGGTTGTTAGTTAAATTGTCAATGTAGAAAGACAATATATGAGTGTGTTCTTATCTTTTAAATCAGTGGTTTCCAACCTGGGGGTCAGGACCCCCACCAAGTGTCACAAGATAAATCTGAAGAGGTCACAAGTAAAGAGAAACATTCCTACATTGCTACACAAAGCTATGATAATTTCTTCACACTTCACTTGAATATTAGCTTTTTTGTAAATTATTGAATAGTTTAACTTCTACAGAGGTACTACTTTTACTTGTACTTTAACTTACTTTAGGGGTTACAAGCCAAATAATTTTTTTGTCTTGTGGGAAATTTTTTATGTATTCCTCCATTAACTTATACCTTACGTTAACTTCTATATTTTTGTCTGGGAGTTTTTAGATTTATGGGCGACTTTATTAAGAATTTACACATGGTAATCACACACCACTGATTCCACAATGTTTCTACAAAATAAGCATAAGTTTGAGTAAATGTAGTCCAACAAAATTTAATAAAAGGACCCACGTTGAATCAACACCAGGGCAAATACTATGCCTTACAGTAAGTATAAACACTTGATTCCCTTTTTTCTGCTTGAAAATATAACATCTCAATAATTCAGTGTTCATTCCAAATTGTGACTTAAATTCGGATGAGGTCTTATAAAATAAGAATATATAGCATTCATTCAGTCAAATCACTCTTCTTCCAATCATTTAATTAGAATTGTATCAAGTGTGTTTCTGGTATTTATCTATCTGAAAGTATGGGAAACACACTGCAGAACTGAATAGAATTAGCATTTCTACGAATGCGGAGGGGGTTGACAGGGGGAGGTGAGGTGTCAAATATTAACAAGAAGGTCCCATCCCATCAGCTCCTCTGGTTCGTGAGTGCTTCCTCATTAGCATCAGTATTGTGCTCCAGGAGTGAGATGACAAAGCAAAGTGCTTCTGGTCTCAACGGTTTTGAATCGCCTTGAAATCCCCTTTGTGTTGGCACAACCTCCCCCTGACAGCCACCTCCACCCTCCTCCTGCTTATCCCGCTCTTTGGCCATCCACATAGGCTCCCAACCCATCACTCTGAATGTTTTTAACATTTAGGCTTCATAATACCACACTATGCTGAGAAAAAAAGACATGCAAACTGCCTGTAGCCATTGTCATCTGCACTGCACTGCTGGATCTGAGGTGTATTAAAAATGCTTTTCCCAGACTTTATCAAATAAAGGCTGTCAAATAGGGCTCCCATATGAAAATAGAATAAAAATCATTGATTGTGTAAATATGTAGAAACAAATTATAACATTGTTCGAATGATACCATAGCAGCATGATAATGTAAATTGATGAACTCATGCATTGATGATTTATGAAATATACTAGGGGCTAAGAAAAACAGCCATGTGATTTTAAAAACAAGTTTCAGAGAATTCAATAAATGTTTAGTTTAAGTAGCAGACATATTTTCACTGACAAGCCAGGTCATACTTCACTGGAGTCCCATTGGGAATAAATAAGTAATATTAAAATATATTTTCAGAAAATAATACTCACTCGAAATTTACTTATTAACTTATTACAGAGCTTTCACATGTACTTCATCAGCAGATGGAGCTCAGTTTTTAATATGAATGATGGAAACATCTCCATATTCACAATGTGTTGTCCACATGTGGTTTAAATTCTCTCATCGCATGAACCGAGTGCTGCCCCCCACCCCCCACCCCATATCTCTTACAAATGCATATGAATGCAAATGTGTCTTGGGAATGTGGAACAATTCAATGCTTCTCAATTGTTCAATAGATTTAAATGGTAAGTGTTGTGGACCCAGAGGCATCCGCTCTACAGCAATGAGATACACAACCTCTTTTTTTAATTCAAAACCTTTTTTGGAATAATGTTTGTCCTGAAATCACAACCACCACACTTAACTGGTAATGTAGCAGGAAGTATAAATGTGTGTTATAATAGTGCAGTGGCAGTAGGTTTCATATGTTGCCTGCAGTGACCTGTCTCACTTGTATGTATTTTGTTAATTGTCATCGTACGTGGGTGATATAACTAGTTTCCCCTCTCTAATCTAAAGTTGTCTAATTTTAAAGTAACTCCAAAATGACCGTAAGCCTATATTTTAATCCAATCACAATGTTCTGCTCCTATAACTTTGGTTTTAGTTGATATGGCTTCAAATCACCATTTCATGAGCTGAACCCACTGCTATATATATAAACATAATAATAAGTGCAAAATCAAAATAGACATTAAGAAGTAATGTTTCATTCTCTGTGGTGAATTCAAAAGCATCATGTTTATAAGCAGTTTTCATAAAATTAGGAGAAGTCATAAATTATCAAGCTGATAAAACACACGCTGTAGAAAAATGCACTAGCAAGTGGCTTTGGTGTGAAAAGGGGCAATTGATTGTCTCCAGCAAGTAAAATAAATAAAAAGCAAAGTGTCCTAACATAATCACAGGACTCCGGGCTGTTTTCTACTGTTTACTTACCTTGTTTGTGACATTGAATGTGGCACACCAGTTAAAACTAAATTAGAGAAAAAATAAATCCAAACTTAGCGGCTGGGAGTTGGAAAGTAATATAACACCATTTTTAAAAAGCTGGTTTACCCACATTTAAGAGAAAAAATAATATATACGTGCAATTCTTAGAATAAAAACGATACTGAATATGGGTTTAAAGCTGTTGAGATGGTACATGATCTCAAGGGCCCTAAACACTGTGAACTGCAGTTTGCAGACATGCCAAATGTTGCCTGTTTTGTTGTTTTCCTGTAACTACATACATACATACACCGAGTGTCCCCATCTCCCCCCACAGAGGTTCATCTGAGGTGATGCAGTCCTGATACCAACGTCTGGGGTTGTAAACTCAGGGGAAGTATCTTCAAAACATCAAAATAATAGTTATCCTTATACACTTGAAAATAATGGTTATACTTTGCACTATATATTTATGTATAATACACATATACTTTTAAAAAAGTGAAAATGCCCTACAACAGTTTGAGACAGGAGAGGAGGGCAAAGCAGACTCACAGATCATATGTTGCATGTACATGTGTAGGGATTTATTAAGAGTAGAGGACTGTTGTTGTCCACTGTGGTGACTTCATGTTTTCGTATCTTTGCTCTGTGTCAATACAACAAACAGGAGCAGACAAAGAGAACAAAGAAACGGGCGGGTCTTCAGAGCAAGCACCGCCCACCGAACGCACGCTCAGCTAATCAGCTCGCGGATATGCAAATGATCCCCCAGCACCGCATCGTCCCTGCCCAGGCGGTGACGTCACCCGCACATCTCTCTGTCTGGCTGTGCAAAGACTCAGACAGAAGCAACAGCGGACCTGAGGGAGAGCAGCCGGGGAGGGGCCCTTTGTCAGGGAGGAATATTCTTACTATCGCCAGCGCCGGCTCTGGAGTAAACACGCTGTTTTCTTCCTCTCCGTGCACAGCGCAGCCCGGCACGGCTCGGACCGGGACATCCAGTGTGTATTGGGGGAACGCAGGGGGTGGATGTTATTTTGCAACACCTTGCTCCGCGTCGCTCCCCCCTCACAGCCGCACTGATTTATTTGCACGGGACATTTATTGAGAACTGGGTCCGGCGCCTCTCCCCTCCTCTTCCTCCCCTCTCCTCTCTTGCTCCCCCCCGGTCACTCCTTCTCCACCCTCCTTCTTGCCTTGTATCCGACCCCGCAGCGCTGCGAAGCCGCAAAGATGCCCAGCTCGCTCTTCGCCGACAACAGCGTGCAGGGGGATGCGCTGGACGAGCAGAGAGCCCTGCAGATCGCCCTGGACCAGCTCTCCCTGCTCGGCTTGGACAACGACGAGAACCCGCTGTACGACAACCAGGAGCCCCGGAAGAAGAGCGTCAACATGACGGAGTGCGTCCCGGTGCCCAGCTCCGAGCATGTGGCAGAGATTGTTGGCAGACAAGGTGTGTGTTTGTGTGTGTCTCAGTGTGTCTGGTTTGTCATGTTGTGCAGCTGAGCTGTGCATCCACACGCCTCAGGTAGCAGCTGTGTGGGAGGAACACAATACCAATACACGCTCTTCTACTGCATGCAACAACTTAACACGGCGTCGCTTGTCTGCACAAGCACCTGGGCTGCTGTGTGTTATCCTGTCTGAATATGTAGTACCACACATCTCTATAAATCCACCTGGTAGTAAAACGTGTACTTGTGCTACCGTCTCGTCACTTGGCCACACATTGTTCCTCCTCTATAAATACTATGAGGTGGGCGGCAGCGAGCAGCAGAAGCCAATTCAAGAAGTTGACATTTAAGTAGAATAAGAGCCTGCTGGGAGGATTCTGTCTGTGTTGAATTTAAGATCGCCCTGACCCAGCTCCGATGAGACACTAAGTGATACTATCGGATGTGTATATGCTTCGAGGCAAGTAATTGATCATTAAATGGCGAAACAAACGGTGGGGTTTGGTTTTGAATAGAGAAGATTCCTCGTTCTGGGACATCAAACACCCACTGTTATTAAATTAAGAGACACGTTTGAGTGAGGAGCAGCAATGAGCGCACACGTCCGGTTATTGGTCATTATTTGGTCAAGTAGGACATGTAGGTCAGTGAGCGAGTGCAGCGGTAACCACAGAGTGTCTGGGGTTGTTAGTAAGCGGCTTGCAGCAGGTCGGAGTGTGGCGACGAGCAGCGCAGGATCAAATTAGGACAACGGTCACGATCTTACCTTGCCACAAGCAGCAGACGCCCATAGCTGCACAGACCCAGCCTGTCCTCCAGCTGCAGGGCGGTACTGGTGCCTGGTTACATATGCGGAATCTTCTCCCCTCCCTGCAACGCTGCTGCTGCTGTTGTTGTTCCCAGGAAAACAAAGGGATAGTAAGGGAGCATGAACCTACCGCGACTTTACAGTGGGGCATTTGTGAACCACATTTATTTACATCAGATAGACCCCCCACACCACACACACACACACACATCCCCTTTTATTAGACCATTTGAAGTTATACATTTATAAACTGAGCATTAACCCTCATCTAAGGGGCTGCTTTGAGGCAGCCTTGTATAAGAGACCTGGTCCTCGGTTAACCTGCACCAGACTGATACTGATGGTATGAATTTAAATGGACTGTGCAGACTGAGTTGAGGTGGGTTCACCCTCCCCTGCATCACCCCGTCCCGCTCAGCCGGCTCTGCTCTACTAATTATGTCATTCTTCCTCGACTGTTTCCTCAGCCAGACATTTGATCATAAAGAGATGTGCGTTGGTGCTGGAAGGTGTTGGAATGCGACTTAATGTGCCGACATTGCACTGACATGCAGCGTCAGGCTAAGAAGTGATTAAGTAGCTTCTTTCTCCCTCCACAATGCTATTAGGTGTAAAATAAGAATATGAGCTAAACAGCTGCTGTTGTAGGTGTTGACTGTATTATAGTAAATTAACAGGTCACATTGTGGATCCAGCAGCAAGTTTTTTTTGTCCTGCTGTATGTTTGAGGCTGTGCAGCATGTGGTTTGAATTTGCTCTTCTCCAAAAAAAAAAGGGGGTCTCATTTCTCAGACCATTGGCCTTTTGAGAGACAATAATAAACATACAGCAGCTGTTTTGAATAGTCCATAAGTAATGGTTTAACACATGACATGTTTCAAGCTGTTGTTATTTTGGGACATGTCCTCACTTTCGCCATTTGCTTCCATGCCTCAGGTTGCAAGATCAAAGCACTGCGAGCAAAGACCAACACCTACATCAAGACCCCTGTTCGAGGTGAGGAGCCTGTCTTTGTGGTGACTGGAAGAAGGGAGGACGTGGCTATGGCCAGACGGGAGATCATCTCTGCTGCTGAGCACTTCTCCATGATCAGAGCCTCCAGAAACAAAAACACCAGCGTGAACGGGAGTGGTACCCCTGTCCCTGGACCACCTAACCTGCCCGGACAGACGACCATCCAGGTGCGGGTGCCTTACCGTGTGGTGGGGTTGGTTGTTGGCCCCAAGGGTGCCACTATCAAGCGCATCCAGCAACAGACCCACACCTACATTGTGACACCCAGTCGAGACAAGGAGCCAGTGTTTGAGGTGACGGGAATGCCAGAGAATGTGGACAGAGCACGTGAAGAGATTGAAGCCCACATCGCTATGAGGACAGGAGGCCTTATTGAGCTCCAGGATGAAAATGACTTCCATGCTAATGGCACAGATGTTGGCTTTGATCTGCACGGGCATGCCACCCTGTGGTCCAAGCCAAATGGTGGGATGTCCCTCGCTTCAGTGCGTAAACCCTTCTCCAACTACCGAAACGACTCGTCCTCTTCTCTGGGCAGTGCCTCCACAGACTCCTACTTTGGTAATAACAGTTCACGCATGGCTGACTACAGCCCTCCCAGCCCCGCACTCAGTTACACCACCACCAACAATAATGGGAACAACAATAACAACAACATCAATGTCAACACCAATGGCAACGGTTTCGTTTACGGAAGTGAGGTGATCTCGCCTGACTGCACTGATCTGACTTTTGACTCTTCACCAGGGTTTGACCCAACACAAGCCCCACCAGGTCTCCTGTGGTCCCAGCGGGATAGTCGCATAACCCCCTCCTCAACTGGAGGCAGCTCCCCCACCTCAACATCAGCCATGTTCCCCACCAATACGTCCACTAATGCCAATGGGATAGTGGCGAGTCAGAGAAGGGTTAATGGATGTACCCCACAGCCCAGACTGTCCCCTCCACTCCACAGCCACACTGGAGGCCCCGCTGAGCACCCGTTAGCCCGAAGGGTGCGCAGTGACCCGGGTGGTGGTCCGCTCAGTTTCCCTGGTTACTCCAGTACCATTGCTTCCCTGCCGGGCCCTCACCTACCTGGGGTTGCATGCGACTCCTCCGCCTCATCCTCTTCCTCGTCTTCATCCTCCTCCACCTCTTCAGGAACAAGCCGAAAAGGCAGCCGTGATTGTTCGGTTTGCTTTGAGAGTGAGGTCATCGCAGCGCTGGTCCCCTGTGGGCACAACCTCTTCTGTATGGAATGTGCCAATCGAATCTGTGAGAGGAGCGAGCCCAAATGCCCTGTCTGCCACACCGGCGTCACTCAGGCTATACGTATATTTTCATAAGAAGTAAAACTCTTTGACTATCTCGTCAGCAAGACAGGCTACAATAGCAACAACAGACTCCTCATACTGCTTTAATGGTATCACCCAATCATCTGGAACGTGTACATAGATATGCATATGTATGTAAGAGGCTGCAGTATCTAGAAGAAGGGACAGACACCCTTTTTGGGCTCAGTCATAGTTGTTAATAATATACTGTAGCTTGGGGAAATATTTTCAACATCTAAGTGCATGTTTTAAATATTACAGCATAGTAATCAATAGTTCTAGTAAAATTGTACCCTATATTTATGAAATGAAGAGACACGGTGGGGTCAGGATGGAGTTAAGTGGGTCAAACTGCAGCCGTTAGCGGGCTGAGCCTTCCAGTTTTGCCGACTGAATGTAGTTAGAGGGAGGCCATGGCTGGGAAACGTGGAGGGCTTCCAGCTAAACAGGACTATTGACTTACAAGATACTGCAGCTTGAAGTCAGAGACCACACGGGGGAGAGGAACAACATATCCTACATATATATGTATAGAATAAATTTCCACAAGTTGAAAGTTTTAAATGACATTAATACAGATTGAAGTATTTTATTCTTTTTTGACTTGAAAGATTATATTTCTTATCGCAAAGATGTTTACAGATATTTTAATTTAAGTTCAGTGAACTTTTTGTAGCTGGGTTGAAACCTTGTTTATTTTTTAGTATGGCCTTATGGCATTGATCACTGTATTATTTTAATATCACATGACTGTGGGTGGAAATCCAAGTCCACACAATGTGTATTGCATTTGACAGTATTCTGTTGGGATGGAGTTTTTTATAGGTTCAGCAAAAAATGTCTTTTAAATCTGCTTCACCCAGCATATTTTTTATTCAGTAATATAAAAGCATATTTTATTCTATATTATTATGAAACATTGAAATGTACAAAACTTAGTAAGTTGAACACAAAGAAACAGTTTATGCTTTCTAAAATTTGTATGAATTAGATTCCAGTGGGAATTACAGGCTTCTGTTGCACCACTATAGTTTTAGTATTTCTATTTTAATACATTTGTTTACCACTTGTTTATGTATATGTAGGTGAAGTTACTTGAGCGTAAATGTACTTTATTGAGCAAAGTTTAAGAACAAAGTATATTTTATTTTATGATAAAGGGCCTTTAACCTCATGGTCAAATACTAATATTATATTTGCTGAGACAAGATTTGAAAATGTATCAAGAGTTTTATTTTTCTGACATTTAAAGTTATACATGATAAAAGTAAAACTTAAGTAATGGTGCTACTTCATCTTTTTTTTAAGTATTTCTATATAAGTCCAATAAAAATGGTACATTCATGAGGTGTCTTACTCTTCGTGTCTTTCCTGACCTGTGTTGTTTAGTTCTGCTGGTCTTCACAGCAGGCTGAGGTGAGGCTGTTGGGGATTTTTGAAGTGTAATAGTTTTCTGAACATTTGACCCCTCTCTGCTTCCTAATGGAAGCTTGGAGACGGCAGGATTATCACAGTGGCCTAATTTATGAGCATATGCTCTGCACTCAGATGGGGGAACCTGGCCTCCCTTATCACTAATTAAAAGTGCTGTGTGACCTATACTCATACAGCCTCTTCAAAATACCATCATCTGGCTCTTCTGGGTAGTGATTGATCAGAGAAACAGTTCATCAAGATACAGAAAATCGTAGAACATAACATTTGTTCACCATAATGCTATTCATTGCTGGGTAAAGACCCTGAACATTGGCCTCACTCTAATGTGCAGCATTGGCCTTTAAAATCAATACTGGTTGACCTAATACGGTGAATATAATGTGAAATACCATCTAAGTTACCTGCATTCCAACAGTGTGTTAAGATCATATCAATCAATTTTATTTTCTCTGTAATCTGCTGGATGAATCAAAAGCAAACAGTATGTGTGTATCACCTTTGATACTCCTCTGTCTGACATAAGAGAACAGTTTACTGCTCTCTTGTTCCTCTCCTCCCCCATCTCCTTCCCTGTGCTGAAGTGCTGCCTCATGTCATGTGGTCCTGTTGGAAACACTAACGTTTAAACACATGCTTTGCTGCAAGATAGTAAATGTGGAGCAAGCAGGCCCTAATGATAAGTTTAAAATGGAAACATCCAGCACAGGCCCACAGAAACTGGCCCTATAAACCATATTATTAGGAAGCAATTTCACCACTGCGGAAAAGAGCTGACAAGTGTTTTTAGCCAAATGCACAACACATGGCCTTCACATACTGCTTCTCCCATGATCAAACATTGATGAACAGAAGTCCCATGCTTCTCCTGGCCAAGGATAAGAAGAAAAGAAATACAGTAAAGAGCCGACTCACATTATTTCATAATATAACTCTAAGTTTTTCTGACTTTTATCTAATCATTCTGTGATTCTTTAAGATAGATCTCTGTGTTGTAAAATGCTGAAATATAATGCAGGCATATTGTAGTTTTGTAGCATTGTGAACTAAAATGTGTATCTAATGTGATATTGTCTCAAATAATATGCCCATGAGCATCACAGTTCACTCGACCCACACTTACTTTGAGTGAACAAAAGTGGAGACCCTTGTTTTCTTGATGCATGCCAGACACACCTTCCAGATTTAATGATGAGTTACACAGGGTGGAAGTTAATCTGTTCTGTGAGACGGATGATGAAACTTTGTCCTCAAAAACACAATCTCTGATTTTCTGCCACCAGGCGTCTCTCAATCACAACGGTAACAAAAGATGGAGTTTGGTGATGTCACGAAGCTCCCATGTTAGTTCAGCTTGTTTCTCTCATAACTTAAAATCCAGATGCCCAATGAGGGAAATCCTTTATCTGGTCAACATCTAGACACTCAGAAGAGACCTGATAGTTGAATGGTTAGGGCATATAGCACATGCAGGCATATTCCAATAGCAGTTGGTACATGGTTCAACACACAGCCACCTAAGCCCTTTGTTGCACAACCCTTATCTCACCTAATTTCCTGTCTCTTACTATCTAATGAGGGTAAAATGGAGCAAAATATACTTAAAAAAAGAAAAGACCAAGAACTCGAAGAAGAAGACTTAAAACTGAATAAATGGTAAATTATTTAATATCTTGGCAGAAAAACACAACACTGACACATGCATAAAGGGAATATGACGCCACTGACTGACTAAATGAAACACACCTTGATTAAAATTACATATTTCTCCAGGTTTAAAAATGACTGGAAACATTTTTGATAATGTGAGTGCACAACTCAACAACATATCACAGTTACACCCTACTCCTTGGATGTATTATTTCCTCAATGGGTACACGCAGAGTAGAAGGAGGGTGACAGTCTTGATCTTTGAGCCATTAGCTGAAAAGACTTAAACTGTGTCAGATGACAGCTCCTCATCCATGATGTACATTTTACAAAGCTCTGTCTGGCTGAGCATTTGGCTGCAGACGACTCTGTCTGGTGTGCCAGTCTGTGCTAACAGCAGAGCAACAACACAGCATGTCTGGCATCTCCCACGTTTTGACCTACATCTCATGTATTTAATGGACCTCCATTTGGACACACATGCATGGTCAACCAGACACGCACACCACACGCACACGCACACGCACACAGACCACCTTCCTACAGAAACAGCGGAGGGAGAAGCCATTCCTTTGCAGAGTGAATGTCTATACTTTATTCATGCTGTGCTCTCTGCTTGTCACCACTCTGTGGTTTAGCCATTACTTGATGTGATTCACCCATTTAAACACACAGTTTCTGAACCAACAGCTGTCGCACATCTGGGATTGTGTGTAATTCGCAGTATATGATTGACAACAAAGACAGAGGCACTAAAGTGAGCAGGGAGTTTGTGGTGCAGGAATCAAGATAAACTTGTTATTTCAGTATTTGCTTCTTTGGTGATATGAATTTGTTACAACTTTTGCAGTTCTGATCACTGTTTCTACTTGTTATGACAACATTGTGTTCACTAGAGTAATTGTTTTACTGTACACAGCTGTCATTCATATTATCTAGTTATCGTTCATGTCATTGTGTAAAGCCTCAACATCGGATACAATTTATTGGAAAGTAATAATTTTCCGTCCTTGTCGTGACAGTTGTGCATATCACAAGTGTGTGTGTGTGTGTTGCAACTAGATATTAGATCTGCAGTCCAGTAGGCTAAAGAGACAGTCAAGATAACAGTCAGTAATAAATAATTGGATTGGACATTGTGAAGTACCAGTCAGGTTAAATCAGGTCAGGCCTTACAGATTCTTACCGCCTGAGCTTTGAATGCAGAGCAACAAAGAACAACAGAGCAGTTTGTAGTTTGAAGATCCCAGACATTATTTTGAAACCATTTTTTAAAACTCCACCCAGGAGGTATTGCCGCTGTCTGTCTGTTTGTTGATTTCTTGGTTGGTTGGTTAGTTGGTCGGTTTGTTTACTTTATTTCCAGGAAACATGGTAGAAGGCGGGGGCATGGGCCAAAACAGAACCCATAACATTTTAGTGGACTTTTGAACAAAGGTGCGGATCCATGAATTTGTTGCCAATAATCCCTCATTGCATAAGAAAACTGCATTTTCACTGAAGAGCAAGTAATGTAAGTGAAATTTAGAGACGAGAGCAACTATAATTGCTGATGTTTCAGCAGCACTGTCTTCTTCAGCATTAAAAGGCTAACAAGATATCTATACGGATCTATACACAGTAAACACATCTGTTAAAAGTAAGAGCCTTTCCTTCAAGTTCTGAGGAAGTCAGAGCTTGTTAAGGCTGAAACGTCAGCTCATGCAATGGAGACTGCACTGCACATCTGTCATTACAATGTGCTTCTGCCTTTTTCTCTTTTAATTCATTGAAGATTATCAAGCATTGTAATATCCTTACAATCCTTGCAGATGGCCTGTGTTATGATTCGCTGCAGTTAAGTTGGATTGAATTGAAATTAATTGACAGTCGTCCTCACGAGTGGAGCACATCTCCCCTGATCTGAGCGAGAAAGCTACACAGTACTTGACACAAGTTTAAATTTGAACCAGGCAGTTGGTTTGGCTACCCATATAGGTGTTGGTTTATCTGATCATCTCACTGCTCATTGCTTTACAGCAATTTATTTTCCAAATTTCCATTAAGTCACTGTTACATTGTGAGTACAATATCAGATTGCCCAGAATAAATATAATAAGTGTGTTATTATGCCACAATTATCCTTTGATAATTGTCTGAATTCTTATAGATGTCGAATGATTATGTCATGCAAGATTTATCTGTAAAAGGTTTTGCATATATTTCACTCTAATCCTGATATTCAGAAGATGTTATAGCCAGCCAGTGTGCTTCATTTGAGCTGACTTAATAATGGTTAAAGCTTCTCCTCCAGCATATCCCTGCCTGTAAGAAGAAGTCAGAGCAGGCTGTGGGTTTTCCCCTCCACCGCTGAGGGAGGAGGGGGAGGAGGATAGAAGAGAAGGGAGGGCACTGGGTTTGTTGTTCAAAGCCCAACCTCGGCATATGCATTATAAATGAACACGGTTTGAGGCACGTCTCTTCCTCCCTCTCTCCCTCTGCTTCTTTCTCTCTCCGTCTCTGTTTTTTCTCTCCCTATATGCGAGTTTGTGAGAGTGTGTGCATGTCTGCATTTATGTGTGTGTGCGCCTCTATGTGCATAATGGATTTTTATCCTTCGCAGAGCACAGCGGTCACAGTTTGTGTGACTCCACATGGTCTTTATTATGCCAGACGGAGAGTGTATCGGCGGAGACATACCAGACCGACGTCTGCCCTCTGTCTCTGTATCTCTACACACATGCACGCAGGGACAAATCACACACATTCACAGAGCGACCTCTGACTCCCTGCCATTTTCACCTCTCACCTCCCTGTTTGCCCACAAGTCCTGCAGTTTAAGCCTCACCTCCAATTCTATGGTTTTTCCAGCAAATAAAAGCATTAACACACACACACACACACACACACACACACACACACACACACACACACACACACACACACACACACACTGATTGTACTCTCTGTATGTGAGAGCCTGCTAATGGAAGCAAATCATTTCATGCTGTATGCTCATTCTACTTATTACTTATTACTTATATATATATATATATATTTACCCCTCCTCATATAGGCTTGAATGCCACAGTGATATACAGCTCCCTCCAAATGTTACTTGTGTTGTGGCCGACTAAAGTAAGATCGCTGCCCACGCTTGGAAGATGTAAACTGAACTCCATCCTTGGAGAAGAGTTTTATGCAAATGTGCCAACTGCAACAGTTTCAGTCCTCCTCTGTCTGGCGAGCAGACACTGACTCACGACATGGCAGCAAGTGGAGTATAAAAAGATCCAGTCTGTCCTGCTGCTGCTGTATTTACATCTTTGATGGATGGAATAAGATTAGGTCAAATTATAATACAATGTAGCTGTATCTATTTCTCTCTCCTGGATTTGCCTTAAGCACAGAACACATGTTCATAAAGCCTGAGGAGAAGCCTCACAGCAACTTGATGGTGTTCTCATTAATACTCATACGAGAATAGGTCAACTTTATTTCAAAGAATGGGTCAACAGTTTGAAGTGGAAATAAAGCATAAAGACTAAAAGCAGGTGGAAACCGATAACCTGGCCCTCTGATATTTGTGTGGAAAACAAATACATTGTCAGTGACCTGATATGTGCAGAATCAGTGTTTTTGCGACTTGTTAATTAACATATTTTGCATCATCATGATCATAACAAATGTCAATTGCTCACAATTTGCTTCCAAACATATTGGCTGTTGCAAATGAGTTGTATATAAATGTAACTTCTAAGGGACAGCTTTGGAATTTGCTGACAAACTGAGGCTCATACGACTTCATGAAGAGAACCTCACTGCTTGAAATATTTGATTAACCTTTGACAAACTATCAAAAGGTCCCAAAATAATTTTTACACTTAAAGAATATTTCAACATGCTTTTTTCTCCAATAATGAGATGACTAGATTGATTTTGATCAGATTGGACACATTCAATATTAACAGAAATTGAATAGACAGGCAACCAGCGCTCTGTAGCAGTCAGTGGGGGCGGAGCAGTGTGTCTTCAGACTGTTGACCAAGACTACATCCTAGGATAAACCACAGCAATGGTTGGTCCAAATTGTCGCCAGATAATTTTGATACATACATTTTTTTTATTTCACCATATCAGACTAAGACACTGACACATGGCGTATGCTCTCATCTCCCTCGTGGCAACAACATCCATAGAATTCTAAAGCTTCCTGTTTGGCAAATTGTCTTCAAGGTAAATGGTAAATGGTCTGTATTCATATAGAAATTTTCTAGTCTTGATGAGGTAATTCAGGATTCAGTATCTTGCCTAAGGACACTTGCAGATGGGAAAGATTGGGATCAGCTCGCCGACCTTCTGGTTAGCGGCCGACCGCTCTACCCCATCAGCCACAGCTGCCCCTAAAAAAGTAAAAGCTCAATGTTCGTTGTATTGAGCTTTCATTGTGAAAAGTTTTAACTTTTTCTAACTTCACTCTGCACCATAGACTGTTTATAAATCTTTCTGCTGTTACCAAGTACTTGCCCATTGTGTAAACTAGGGTTTTTCTATTATGTATTAGGTCTTGACCTAACTATAACTGCCTTGAGATACTGTGTGCAGTGATTAGGTGCAATACATATAAAGCAAATTAAATAGAATTAATTTAAATTGAATTACACTCTTAAACTCCCAGCACTTGAGGTTAAAGTTAGGGAAAGATCATAATGAAAAAATAGTTCAGTTACTTTAGATGAAACCACATATGATATGAACCCTGTTCCCAGGTGTCACTGTGTAATTAGCACATCCACCGCAATCATCAGTGATCCTGCACTTAGTACTTCAATCATTCGAAACATGTTGCCTCGCTGCACATAATCCAGCCAGTCATTACATTAGCTAATATACAAGCTTAAAATCATTTCGTCTTCCCACTGTTGCCAAGCTGAAGAATTTAACTTTCAAGCTCAAATTTGAAGCTTTAGTGTAAAACAATGTGGAATAATTTGGCCTCCACATATTTCGCTATCGGTTTCTTTTCTGCAGCTCAGCCTGCTCTTTTTGTCCTGTGAATGTCCTCTGAAACATATCTGGTATTGTCTTCCCTGGGCACAGAGAGGCAGAAAGATACAGACTTCATTTCCCTGTCATCTAAGAAATACCCTTGGCACTCCAAATGGATGTATGCCTGCAGGCACACTCTGTTAATTCTTTCAAGATTGAGATGTTTGCCCGCCACATGGTTTGCAATTTTACAGTGCAACATAAGCTGCGGCTTGTTCGGTGGCAGATGCCTTTACAGTTGTTTGAGCTCTTTTCATATTTATGGTGTACGCCAAAGGCTAAGTCTCCAGCCTGTCATTATACTGGGGACGTATGTTTTTTTCAAAAAGGTGCTCATGCTGAAATTTTAAAAAAGGTTATGGATTATCTATTTGCATGAAACCCAAACTCATGTACATGTGCACTTAACTTGAAGCCTACTTTCATTACATTACTTATAATTGATTACGCCAACATATATTATGAATGTATCGAAAGCCAGATATATCATATTCTTCTGTGGCATTGATCCTTCATTATCATGCTAACCCTGTTTCCTAGAAGTCGCAAGTAAACTGCAAAGGCAAATATACATTTTATAGAAAATTATATAACTGATCATGGTTAAATATGGTGATTTTGGTTGTGTGGGAAGTAACTGTATTAAACAAGACTGGGATATTTTCCCGAACCTAAACCAAGTGCTGTGAGATTCTGAACAGTCTAAATGAAACAATATAATAATGCCAACCAAGTGGATATTATACTGCAAAATAATTTGTCTAATACATTCTCAGTGAAATGTTAAGTGAATTGAGATGTTTGCATTCTCTTATTATGTTCATAGAAAATTGTATCTGAATTTCTTTGACTCAATACACACCATCCTCGAAGATCATGAGCAATAGAAAGGAGGATTTCTTTGAGTGATATATGTAAAACAGGATTTTGTTAACAAGATTAGACCAGAATGTTTGTATTGACAAGGGTGATCACAGACTTTATCTGCCCATGTTGTCACTAGAGAATTAGTCGGGACCCCTTGGGGTCAGACAGTAACTCCAGAGGATGTGTGCAGAATAGGGTCCAGACTTTCTCCGGAGGGGGCCTTTCACACATGAACAACACAGCAACGTATGGATTTTGATCACGTCTTTTTGTTTACAGCCCATCGACACTGGTATCGGCCCTTATCACCAAAAGCTCTCTTGACATCTTGCACGTTAGAAACGTCATTAACGCGCCCACTCACTCGCTGTGAATCCTGTGGAGGATCTCCTGCTGTGTTCTCAAATCCACTCTTTTGGAATTTGTGCAGATGTTTTACTCGGGGGCTGGCAGGAGAAATTCTGCACAAGGTCAAGAGGCTCTCACTCGGACATTTGAGTTCTTCAGTCTTCACCTTTACGGTCAGAATTTTGTCAACATTTGAGCGTTATGGCTAAGGATTTAAATGTTAGCAGCAGATATACATCAGAACACCTATGCACACCATCTTTTTGTTATTGTTTCATTGTTAACAGGTTGTGGTATGTAAAGACATAAAATGATGCGTCAGCACTGTTCTGGGGGTATTACTGTGGAACTGCTTTTTAATCGGCTGACAAGTGTCAGTGTTAAGATTACCTGCTGATTCTTTTTTTACATAAATATACACATTGTTTATACAGAACAAGTGGAAGCTTGTTTGGTGAGACCAAAATTATTTATTAGTACTTTGGCTCTTGAATTCATGCTGAAACTAAATGAACATGATCCCCAAAAGTCAATTGTGCAGGAAACTTTTATGACCCATCATCTTACATTTAATTGTTTAACAACCATACTTGTGAAATTACATCAGTAGTTTCAACAAATACCCCAAATTACACAATTATATTTAAGAAACAAGAGCCTGTGGTGGCCGTGGTAACAAGAGCTAAGGAGATGTTAGTGTTATAGATCCACAAATGTGGGCAGCTGTGGCTCAGGAGGTAGAACGGGTTGTTCATTAACCAGAATTTCAGTGGTTCGATGCCTGGCTCCTCCAGTCTGCAAGAGCACTTGAGCACCCAAAATACCCCTGACAGCAATGTATGAATGATGTGTGAAAGAAAAAGCGCTGTGTGAATGGGTAAATTTGACTTGCACAAATGATAAAAATGCACACAAAAGAAATCAGGATTTCAATGGACTTCAACATAAGAGACCACTGTTTTTATTTCATCCTTAATCATATGTGTATTGTTTGCTTGGAGACATGTTGAAATACAAATTTATCAATCAGATTTTATTTGTATAGCCCATCTTCACAAATCACCATTTGTCTCACAGGGCTTAACAAGGTGTGACATCCTCTGCCCTTAACCCTCAACAAGAGTAAGGAGAAACTACCCACAAAAAAAAACATATTAACAGGGGGAAAAAAACGTAGAGACCTCAGAGAGAGCCACATGTGAGGGATCCCTCTCCCAGGACGGACAGAAGTACAGTAGATGCCACGTGTAACTGAGAACATCAACAAAATAACAGTATTTACAACATTGATTAGAAGAAACAGTTTGTAAAATAATAGAAAAGTGTGTCAATGTTTATACATAAACAAATGATAGAGATGAAGGGAGCAGCAATGACAATTGAACGGAGTTATTGTCAGTATTTAAACATCAATATAAAAACAAACACTCTGTCTGAAGTCAAACCAGAGAGTCTTTGCCTGCATCCATTACATATGAAGTCTTCTAATTTATCTACCAGTCTGGCTGAGGACACTTGGCTGTTGGCAAAATCTCATAGGAAGCCAACACAACAGCACTCAGGGTTAAATACAGCAGGCATTTCCGAGACAAAACCCTCTCTCTCTCCCCCCACGCAAAGACAAAAAAGTGCCTACAGTGACACGGATTAGTTGGTACATTGACTGTGGCTGGTGAATGAGACCCACTGCATATCTCATGAGGAGGATGCATCCTCTCTTTCATTCCCCAGAACAGGCTGAGAGATTCAAGCCAGATCTCACTGGGTAAAATGTTATCACTCAGCCATATGGCTTCACAGGCTGGAATGAATGGAGAGAGTGTGCATATGACACCTACGCAGCATGAGGCCACCGTGTGCTGATATTCTTCTCTGTGGCATGAAATGCTCTGAATGATTTTTCTCCCCTTTTGTCAAAGTGTTTCCTGCTTGATTCCATTCACGCCAGCTGCACACAGTGACAGTATATATTTACATCTTTGCCTATGTTATAATGGCTTTGGTCACAGTGTCTCTCCAACACCAGCCATTACTGGTGAGCACGTTGTTTTCTCTCTAAAACACCTCTTTGTCTCACTGATAAGCTGCAAAAATTACTCAGATCATATCATCTCAAGATTACACATGACTATGTGTGCAAGATGCCTGCCTGTTGTTTTAGGAGAGTACTTTATGAAAGAGCAGAATGAGTCATTAGCGTGTGGCTGTTTGGAGGAGAGCAAGCGTAATAACGGGGGTGGCTGGCAGAAGAAGACAAAGCAATCCAAATGACAGATAAGAGAGTCTCCCTGATGCATCTTTCATATGCACTCCTTTTGTCTCCTCTTGCCCTGGGTTCTATAAGCAGGGAGCATAATTAGGTAGGCGTTGTAAATCTTTGGATTAGTAATTATCATTGTGTTTCCTCACAGCGTCTTTGCTCTGTGAACATTATTGTATTGAAAAGGGAGGTCTTGAACTGGACACCTCAAACATTTTACAAGCACAATATTTCATAGAGTTCTTTTCTATTTCTTAAAGCTTGAATAATCAGTCATTGTAGAAGGAGAGACATGAAAATACTTATTGTTGTGGGATTTTTATCTCCAGAAACCCCAGTTTGTCACCATCTCCACGAGGATACTGCTACTGTTACATAAGGAATGTTTACGCTGCGGTCCGCAAACCCCACTTTTGTAAGTCGGACCCCCTGGCAATGCAGTAACAGTCCAGCTACACAATGCTGAAGTCTGTGCCTTTATGCTGCCTCACCATTCCGCATAAAAGGCATAAGCTCGGAATGGGTATGTTCTACCTTATACCAGGAGTGGAGGTAGTCACAGAGCCAAGTCAATGTCTGTGTAAAAGGCAGAGTTGTCATGGTGGGACTGGACGCCAACGCTGGTGTGTTCAATGTCATGCTTCTGATTGCAGATCGCTGGCTTGGAATCTAAAATCACACACGGGGGCAGCAACATGTTGGCTTCTTTGGTTAAGTGTAAACAAGCAAATAGTGACATATCTTCTTAATGGCAATGCAACAAGATCTCTGTATAAAAGAGGCTACAGTTAGAACTGTTCAAATATGGACTGGTGCACCGGCAGGCTTGAGGGGTTTCTTAATGGCTCACAACATAAACATTTGGCACAAACAATATTCACCACTACACAAATACAACTACTGTTAAATCAGTATATATATATATATAATATCATGGAAGCTGAGCCTGTAATGATTTAAGGAGGGAAAGTTCTGCTGATTAGTGGCTATTGTCACTACATCTGTGTGTTGTGTGTGTGTGTGGTGGTGTTGTGTGTGTGTGTGTGTGTTCACATCCATAGCTGTTGACAGGTCCAAGTGGCTTTTGGCATGTCAAGCCTGCAGCTCCAGATACTCTGCATCACCAAACGTCTGTTTCCCTCTTGGATCTGCACCACAAGTGGCTTTTGACATGTCAAGACACACACACACACACACACACACACACACACACACACACACACACACACACACACACACACACACACACACACACACACACACAGCTGGGATTGGCAAACAGCAAACAAAGAGTTAATGCATGGCTGCCTTCCTGTCAGTGATTGGCAGATTATTATCCAGACTGCTGCATGCATGTGAAAGGCAAGCTGTGTTTAGACCTGCCTTCTTAATTGGCTTTGGCTTGATGGTGCAGTAATTGTCGCCTCCACAGGGGTCTATCATCCAGACTAATGTTTTTCATTCAGCTTGTTTTCTATTCTCAACTTCTTTATATGTAATGATTCGAAATCTGTCTTCAATGACTATGAAATGGATTTGTAAGAATATTTTATTTGAACACAGTTCAACAAGTATTGAATACAGAGGACAGGAGCAGACTGATGCATCAAGCTATTCACCAGTTATGTTTTGACTTGATAAAAACAGGCTGCACCTTAAAACTTAGTTACAAGGTCCAAGATACAAGTTCAGATAGAAAATGGATTGAAACATATCTGACAAATTGGATCAATAAATGATTCTTACATTTATTGAAGCAACAGACAAATATGCAGTGCCATTCTGTATCTGTTTCAATTAATAAAGTAATTTTTAGGCTACTTGATTTTATCCCTAGTCAGAAGTGTCTTTTGCTCCCATGTTACATTTTAATAGGACTAACAATAATGATTTGGATTTATAAAGTGCTTTTCAAGATAACCAAGACTGCTTTACAAAGTTAGGACAATTAAAATAGGGTCAAACTCAATCCTCAATATTGTGAAATGGTCAATTTAACTCAAACCATGATCTCCTTAAACCTCACCAAGTAGATATTGGTGCTTAGTCTTAACGAGGCTGCAACTGTCATCTCAAGCAAGAAAGCAAACTTCTCCCAACATCCACTATAACAAACCTGAAACTCTCACATAACAAATATCACTTGTGCTGCTGCACTAAGTTTTGATCAATTTGATCAATTTAAGTATAGGTGTTGCAACTAGAGCAAATGGTAAGTTCAGAGTGAAATTAATTATTTTCAGTGTATTTAATGTTTTTGTACAGAAAGATCCCATATTGATTGAGTGCATCAGTCTGCAGGTACATACCTGTTCTTACCTTCTAGGCAGCCTCAGGGCCTCAGGTCTGCCATCTTCACAGCAGACATTTTTACAATGGCTCAGTTCCATCAAATGTTCCGGTCAGCCGTAATGCACAATACCAGGACCTGGATATAGCTCACTGCAGTTGTTTTTAATGTAATGATTTGCTCTACACACTAGAATACTACCCTGTTTACTACATAGTATCTGTATATCAGGACCATCTAACTACTAAGTCTAAGTTGTTCTGCTACTCATAATTCAATTATTGCAAGGTAATATTACATTCATAATAAACCATTACTTTTAAAACAAATCATATTAGGCGGTGGTCTGGGATGCATGTGGCCACATCTTTTAGCTGTCTGAATACAAATGTTTCCTGGCCACATATGAAGGACCGTCTACTGAGCGGATACCCTCTTTATCTTTTCCTCTCACACAAATACACAGCTAACGAACCCCATGGAATAAACAGGGAAGAGAATGTCTGGAAGAGTCTACAGCCGTTTCAGACATGACCTCTGTAGAATATCCGGAGAATTGGGTCCGGACTTTCTCTGGCGGTTGCACACATGAACGCTGCTCAGACGTGTTCACAACAATGCAGAAAGTGTTCAGGTGAGGGGAGGCACAGCAGGCAGAGGCAGGATGTAACAAAGGTTCTCAGGTGAAAACAGTATATCTCCCATGGACAGGTTGGCAAGCCTCAAAATCATCAAAACCACATGCGAGTGTAAACAGAGCTAGGCTGGCTACCAGGTGTTCTGCTGGTGGGTCTTCAATAGGTCCAAACACTATCGTTCCTTGGCCTCAATATAATACAATTCCACTTCAACACTTTTCACACATAACCTAGCTGTTATGGACAGATTGGGGAATTTGTTCCACCACACATTGGCAACACCACAGAATAACAAACAAATTTCACAAAGAAATATCATTACCATATCACCTCATTAATGACTTTTGTTTAGTAAATGATATATGAGTGTTTATCTCCAACACTGATCAACTATCACCAACACTGAACAAAAACTAACCCCACCACACCCCAAGCCCTTAGTACAAGCACATAAAGGCTACATCCATACTACAATGTTTTGGTTTGAGTTTTCAAACAAAAACAATCGCTATCCACATGAGTGTTTTGGATCAATATCAGTTTTAATCCCCTTCCATACTAACACACCTGAAAACGCATGTCATGGGACCGCTCCATGATATTTTGTGCAAGCGGTTGTGAGAGTCTAAGTCATCATTTCCAAACATCTACATTTCTGCCTCTCCAGACTAAAATGCAGCCCTGTAGGTTTCAAACTAAAACAGGGCCTTCTCTAGTTTTTAGTGGCTCGAAACTCTAGAGTAGTTTGTAGCAGAGTCATGAACTCGCCTGTGGTTGTGAACGCGCTGTTCTCGTGAGAATCAACGTCACTCTTGTTGACAAGTTTCAGCCGCAGCTGCTGCAGAGTGCTAATTGCCTTTTTATTCGTCATTTATTAATATTGAACGTATCATGTGTCCAAATCACTCCAAATTTGAAACTCCCGCCGCCCTTAGCAATACACATGCCAAGTGTGAAGCCGATAAGATGACCGGTTCTGGAGATATGCCAGCCATGTACAGACAGACAGCGATTTCTGGAATCAGTGGATGGATAATCACTGCCAAATTCAATAATTGAAATGCACAAGTTGCATGTCAGCCCAATTTCACAGAGAGAAAATAATTCACACATTTTCCCCATCACCCCTTCATTCAAAATTGTTTTGATGAAAGTATTGTGTATGTTGCCTTCATTCAGGTGGTATCTGAGGTTACCTCTGCATTTTAGTTAGTCTAATGTCCATCAATTAGACAAGGAAGGAAGACTCTCATTGAACTTTTAATGTCTGGTTACATGGTTTACTACTAGCTTTAGTAAAATAGCACTATGTCCCATGTTTAGGAGCACGCTGTTAGACACATTAACTGCAGTATACACAACATTGTTTTGGGGCAGTTTAATTTTTTTTTTTCCTGACTACTCCAGAACTGTATGTAAATCCTAATGCTGAATTATACCACATATCTCAACAGGTTGAGCTGACCCTGCAGAGCCCTCCCTGCGTTTCTGCTTCAACCCCTTCTTCTCCTTCTTTTCTCCATTTCAACTCTTTCTCTTTTCTCCCTCTCCCCTACAGTGTTACTACTGTAAAACAATTGCCATGCTCCTCAGAACTAGGAGCGCTATTTCCCTGACAAAACCCACATCCCTCCCCCAACACCCCCCCTCCACCCCCACCCCACTGACCCATTTCTTATGTTGATCAGACAGCGTGTGAAGTGATGCAAACTGCTGTGCTGCTGCTGTGGAGTCTCTCCCCCAGGCTCAGAGAGCAGCGCAGGGCTTTACACATTCATGAACTGAGTGGGAAGACCTCTCCTTTGTGTCAGTTCCCTCCAGCTGTGTGTGTTTGGATGCATGATATAAGTTGTGACGCCTGTATCTGGGAGCATGTATGGAAGCATTAGTGAAACTATTGGGCAAGAACAAAACACAATTCAAGCAGTAAACGTGCAGTTCCACATTTCAAATAACAATGTCCAGAGTGCAAGCAAGGACAGGCAAGTGCAATCAATGCTTTGCTGTGCAGGAGGAATTGGGACTTCATTTATCCAAGGTGCTCATTGTCAGTTATAGCCGTTTTAATTCTTCCCTTGCAAACTCAACTTTCTCTACCTCCACTGTCGGCTTCTGTCAGTGTCAGACATCATCATTTTCCTGATAATTTTCCACACAGTTTAGTACAGGTCATAGTTTTAGACAATTCATAGTCTTTACAGAGACTTTTGGAAACACTTGCGGCCCAAAACTCCGGGGTTGTGTTTTAGGCTGGACATGCAGAAACAAAGACTTTTGAAAACAATGATGCAGGCTACATCCCCACTACTACACTTTCGTTTGAAAATGCTTCAACACAGCTACAGATAATTTTGGAAATGCTGCTGGCCTCGGTTTAGTTTGAAAATGCAACATGGATAATCAATAACTAGTATTGCTGACCCTGTTGTCTTTGCTAGCAGTGCAGTTAAACTCAGTATTTTAAGAAAATTCAACTGCTTACATGCATAGGACACAAACTATTATTTAAGGAATCTATGCACTCAGGCATGCTCATACCCAGTGTATGTGAGTGGTCACATGCTTTATCGTTGCAGATCCAGATCCACATTGTAGATTATGGATCGTGGTGGCAGTTGATTGTGAATTAGGATTACAACAAGATTGCTTAGAAATACAAAATATCACTTGTGGCTCCCCTGATGTTTCTGCGTTTTTCCCCGTTAAAAGGTTTTCTTTTGGCACTTTTTCCTCACTCTACCTGAGGTTAATATCAGAGGATGTCACGCCTCATTAAGCCCTATGAGGCAAACTGTGATCTATGAATATAGGCTATACAAATTACATTTGATTGATTAATTGATTGATTTATTAATGAAGCAAACAGGACCACATCATCTGTAAGGCCAAACAATTGTGGGGTTCACAAACTGGACAATCACATCTTCAAGGTCCTGCCTTGAAATCCTGTCCCCAAGGAACATGGTCTAAGCCTCCTCCAAGTCCACAGAATACATGTAAACTAGATGGCCAAACTCTTGTGAGTGTAGAGAATTGTTGCCCATTGCTCCTCCTAAATCCGAAGTTCGACCATCAGCAGGAGCCTTCTTTCCATACCCTGGAACAAACATTCTGGGTGAGGCTGAGCAGCATGTATCCCTGATAAGAGGAGCACATCCTCTCAATCCCCTTTTAAAATTCAGAACTGGGAACTCTGGTGATACACTCCAAAGGTACTATTGCCAACCACCATGTGACATATATGAGGTGTGTGGTGCAAAACAACCCAACAATGTACAGAGGATTCAGGGCAATTCTACTCTAAATCAGTATGTAGGCATCCAGATTCACCAGACCAGTCTAAGTATTTTCATTCCTCACCAGTTTTGATGAGCCCGATTCCACCGCTGCCCCAGATTTATGTTAATGGCTGACAAAAGTCGAACCCAACTCAAACCAGAACATCTGGCCCCAACATCCACACCACAGTCAGAGTCACTGAGATCACTTTTTTTGTCCCATTCTGATGTTTGATGTGAATATCAACTAATGCTCCTGACCTGTATCCCCAGATTTTTGTGAATTGCACCGCTGTCACAAAATTGGCTAATTGCTTGAATGAGTAGGTTTTATAGGTTTTCCCAATAAAATATTAAATAATTAGCAAAATCTGAACCAGATTAAAGAGGAATAGACAGAGGTGGAAATTAATGTGTCATTTCTTTTTTTTGCTTTGAGTGTGATTGTATTTGTGCATGCTTCTGTGCTTGTGTGTGTTATTGATTGTCCTTTTTCTTTTTTATGTAACTGTGGATCATGTTGTATGCTGAAAGGTTACTTACAGAAGTAAATATAGAATAGCAAGCCTCTTGCTCAGATGCACAGAGGATGTCTGACAGCATAAAGCTGAGGAATAAGGAAAGGAACAGACACTGGACTGGTTTTGTAATCTGGATACAAACTGTTAATAAATAACCCAACCATCCTCTGTGTCTAAACCAAGCAGTTCAATCACCAGTTGAGGGGGAGGAGTGTGTTTGGGGGAAGTCTGAAGGTGGTAGAATTAGGTTTTGGTTAATATGCAGGATAGCTGGAGAACTACAAAATACCACAGCATTGCCCCTTACTGCTTCAATTTATTTACCATTAGAGTGCATGCAGGCCCTTCCTAACAGTTATGTTACTGGCTGCAAGGCTGCAAGGCTGCAAGGCGAGACACCGTCGTCTGCTCTTATCATCACAAACTCTCTTGACATATTCATCGGTGTCTTCTATGTGTATGACTCTGCTCTTTCACCAGAAGAGATTTATTTTTCTTTTAGTTTTTTTCATTTTTGTGTCTGTAGCGTTTTAGAAGCGTCATCACCCCCACAAACACACACACACACACTCACTCGCATGGATTCACACACTGACTTTTCCTGGATTTCTACGCTCGACACAAGTATAATAAACCTTACAAAATGTACTTAACCTGAAGTCCTCAGCGTATGGGGCTGCAAACTGTTCCAGTCCCAGCTGACCTGTCTCCTTATCTTGGTGGCTGGCTAAAATATAAGACATACATCCAGCTTACAGCCTATTAGTGAATGTCACTAATGGACCAAACTAAAAAGTCAAAGTGTCTCTCAAATACAGTTTTTTTCAAAGATGGTTTCTGTCATTTTAGATGGTTCTTGTCAAACTTTTGTATCTTCAAGTGTCACTTTTCTCAGTAGGCCTAAGATTGGTTTTATTTAGTTATTTGATGCTCTGAAAACTGACTTTGGCTCCAAATGCGCATGGGATATTTTGGCTTAATTTCGGGATAGTAGGAGGAAGTGGAGATGTATATGGAGATCCATCTCCATATACACTAAAAGGAACGGTCTAATACTACTTAGCCAGATGTTTGCTTAATTGTGACATGTCATTAACATAATGCATTTAGACATAAGGTGTGATTCATATGTGAACTTGCTATGAGTGGCTGCATAACTTACTAAATGAGCCATTACCTAAAGTACATGCGCATGTGCCTGCATCATAAGTGCACTGCAATACTTAAACATGTAAGACAACACTTCCGGGTTTTCTACTTGACTGATACACAGACATGTCTGGACCATTTCCTCATTTAAATCAGCATCAGAGTCAGGAACACTTTATTTACCAGACAGAATATATATAGTGGTTATGTCTTGGAGATTAATATCACAGCAAAATGCAAAGGTTGACAACATTGTTGAACAGCAGCAAAGTGTGAAGACAGATGTGGTGAAATAAGAAATTAATGGGAGCGCCCAACTCGAGGCGCTTTTCAAGGCTTTCCTGTCCTTTTCCAGAACATGATATCACTCAGTAAGCATTTCCTCTTTATATTTTTGGAGTCACAGCAGACTCAAGAGGCCAGTAAGACTGTGTGTGTGTGTGTGTGTGTGTGTGTGTGTGTGTGTGTGTGTGTGTGTGTGTGTGTGTAAGAGAGAGAGAGAGAGAGAGAGAGAAAACAGCGAGAGGTTAAGGAGTGTCAGGGGAATGCTGTAAAGGCAGCAGGACTCAGACAGCAGTGTGAAAGCATAATATGCTTTCAAAAAATACAAGTCTGTAATGACCTGGACATGAGGGTCGCTAGGTATTTCCTTACAGACAATGATACAATGGCATCTATGTTAAAACAGAAAGTAGAGTTGCATAAAAACTTCAGAAAACTTCAGCAAAAAAGTAAAGAACCATATCACATCTCAATCAACTTAGCCATGTGTTTATTCTACTACCGTTTAGTAGATAGATATGATATAGATTGATGAGCGACTCTCTTCCTCATTTTTCTCCACTCACCCAAATTGGTCTAGGCAGATGGTCAACATTGAGTCTGGTTCTGCTAGAGGTTTCTTTCAGTTAAAAAGGATTAAAGAGGATTTTTTTCTCACTCACAAAAATGCTTGCTCGTTGGAACTGTTGGGATTCTTCATTTTGTTCCTCTCTCTGGGATTGCAAAATTGGGCTTTTTCTTTTCCAGCTGTGTCGCTGTGGTATTTCTCAAACATGGTAGCCCACATCAAATAGTATATGTGATCATCTCTCCAGTAAACAGTACTATGTGGCTCTCACATTTCCTGAGAGTAAATATATGCACCAGAACCAGAACACACACAAAGAACAACACCATCCCAGGGAATGGCCATTTAACAGCATCTTCACTACGAGGGACCCCACTCCCAAAAAATGTGATTTGAAATATATATAATGGTTGTGCAGGAGAAATGACTGGACATTGAGTGAAGGGGTTGAAGTGAAGATACGGGAGGATGCACTCATTCAGTCAGCCGAGCTAATTACGAGATGTGTACTATACTGAATAAATCTACTAAGGTCTCGACCTTAAAGTGCTTTGAGATAATGTATATTGTGATTTGGCGCTAAATACAATTGAATTGAATAAGAAGGGATGAGGGAAGGAGGAAGGAGAAAGAATGAAGGGATGTGGGTAGGGCTGTTTTGCTTTGTTTTCTTCTTTTATCCTTCTTCTCACCTCTTTTCCATTCTTCTATTCTCTTTTTGTAGGGAACGGAAAGGTTGGCTTGAAGAATCTGAGACAACAGAGCCTGATGGGTTGACCAGGTATATGTAGGCCTGAAAAGAGATTAGAGGTGTGATTGAAGCCCTGATCACAAACCTAATTTAGGTAGTTAGCTTCATTTTTGTAGCTTTTGATCATAACACAGTTTCTATCTGATTTTGAGCACATTAAACTTTCTGTCCCTGGTGGGTTAAAAGTTTATCCAAAACAAGTGAGCTCCTCTTTCCAAGATCAAGAATGAACTGTTAAGTATCTGAAAGGCATTTAATGACCTTAAATACTTTTGACCAATAAATTATGAATCTTATTAACACATTTTTATAAGATGCATGTTCAACCAATGAGGGTTATTAAAACCCTTGATGCCTCCTGAGGGTTGGCATGTTATCTCATCCTGCCAGGAATGTCTTATAATAATAATAACAACTTTATAATAACTTTATTTGTATAGAACTATTCAATTCAAGAAGCTGAATTCAGGTAATCTGGGACATTGGGTAATGTGGGACCCCTAAACTCCAGTCTGTGCATTTCCTGTGCTAACAAAACTTTGTCAACAGGACTTTTACTATATCATGTGACTGAAATCACATGACTCAATGGTGGTGATGTCACAGAAAGGGGAGGGGGAAGTATCAAAAGCTCCCCCTTGGAAGGTGGAGAAGGTCAATGACATATAATTCTGGCAAGATTAACGTAAAAATCTGTCAGAATATACAAAGTTCCAAATTGTTATCAAATAATTTTTTATGTATTGCAAAAAGTGAAGGTTTGCAGGGCTCCAGCTCAGTAATGTAGATGTTAGCAAGTACCACTCAGATGAGAAGAAATAGTCTGTTTGATAGGGATTATTTTCTGTGGTGGATTGATACACATTTAGTATATAAAAAGTGGGATGTACTCAAAATACCTCTTTGCTAAAATTGTCCAAATCAAAATAGCAGAGACCGAGATATCCTGTCTTTAAGTCACTAGTGTGGGTCAAGCTTTAAAACACTGGAACCTGTTTCCCATTATACTATTTAGCTCAAACCCATTTTGTGTCATGACTCTGGATTCTAGATGTTAACTTGGACTCTTAAATGAAGAGTATTTTAGTTTTGATGTTGGACTCTCCTGTTTTCCTTGTGTTTAGGTTTGTGTTGGATTTGTGTTCTCCATGAGTTCTGTCTTTCCGGTTTTATTTTGTAGCTTTTGCTCCTTGTGTGTTTCCACCTTGACTTCCTGTCTTTGTCGTGTTTCCCGCCCTTGTGATGGTCAGCACCAGTTACTCATGTGTTTCAACTGTGTCCAATTACCCCTGCCTCCCCTGTGTATATAGGTCTCTGTGCTTCCCTTTGTCTTGGTGAGTTCATTGTCATCTTACATGGCCGTCTCAGGTCATCACAGCCTTTTTTGAGTCCTTTTGTAGTTTTCTAGTTCCTTTTCTGTTTGTGGATTTTTGTTAACCTAGCCTTACTTAAAGAACACTTTTTGCTACACGTTTTGCTTGTGCAGTTTTGGGTCCCCCTGCTCCCTAAAACACAACATTTAGCCAGGAAGTTTTTTAAACTCCATCCCATCAGTTAGTGCACAGCTTTTCAGTGGTCTCAGTTTTTGGTGATGTGACTTCCACTTTTTTAAACAACAGGGTTAGGGTTAGGTAATGGTTGAGTATCTGGGGAGAAATATTATATATCAAACAGTCTTGTTGTAATCATAGTCCATGATCAGCAGCCACCACAATCGTGGTCCACCACCATTATCAGATGCCAACACGATACAGGATCCACCATTATTATCACGATCAGCCAGCACGATACAGGATCCCAGTTACGATCACGATCTCTGATTCGCGATCCATAGATCATAATCCACGATGTGGCCGCTGCCGCGGCCCTGGATCTGCTGACGATAAGGCAAAGGGACTCCGGGGAAAAAGTCAGGTCAGTTACATGTATTGATGAGATTTTAATTTCTTTGATGTGATAAGGAGTGAGAAGAGGAAGGAGAAGCTGGAAAGAGAAGCTCTGTGTGTCCCCCGACATTCTAGACCTATAGCAGCATAACTAAGAGCAGATCCAAGACAAGCCTGGACCGGCTCTAAATGTGGAGCTATCATAGCCAGATCGGGGTGGCTGAGGGGTAGAGCGATCGTCCTCCAACCAGAAGGTCGGCAGTCTTCCACATCTGCATGCCGAAGTTTCCTTGGGCAAGATGCTGAACCCTGAATTGCCTCTCATAGAACAAAAAAAAGTATTGCTAATAGATGCAGTGTGTGAATGGGTAAATGGCAAACTGTAATGTAAAGCGCTTTGAGTGGTCATCAAGACTAGAAAAGCGCTATATAAATACAGACCATTTACCTTTTAGATCAGCACTCAGGTACGTGGTCAAACCAATTATTAGTTTATCATTGAAGGCAAGTGGTTGGTCTCACTTAGGTGTCAACCGGGGTCACTCCCTTAGAAACAAAGGATATCTATTATTTTAGTCTCATTTGTTTTATGATGGTGACTAATGTCTGTGTAGAATCTAAAGATCAACCATAAAAATGTTCTGTGTCTCAGCCTACATCCACATTACTAAGTTTTCATTTGAAAATGCATCAACTTTACTCAGGGGCTTAGCACAAGATTCTGGGCCCTATACACAAGCAGTCTCTGTGGGCCCCCTTCCTCTCTTGATTCATGATGACCCTAATGCATATTTTTTTTAAATGTCAACAAATAACAGAGTCAGCTGTATAAATTAATCTGTAGTGTTTGTTAGGGTAGTCACTTATGAACAGTACATACCAAATTTAGTAAAAGTAAATATGAAATCACGTCGCATCTCAATCCTCCTTTCTCAGACTTTTGCCAGCTGTTACTTTGCTATACTTAAAAGAGGTTTGTTTGGAGTATCGTGCTAAAAAGAACATCATTTAACATTTATTCAGTTATTTCCGAAAGTATAAAATATACCTTAAAATACCCTCTTAGTGTTCTCACCCCTACATTGAGAAAAATCTTACTGCAAAATAAAAAACAACTGACCAAAGACTTCACTAGACTGTTTTTTTTATTTGCAGCAACTTAAATGTCATGTTTAAAATACAGCTTTCATCCCATCCCCCTAAAATATTAATTAATGAATGGGTTGTAATCTCTCATTTTGTTACATCTTGCCAATAATGAAACAAACTGCCAGATGACGGAAAATGCACAACTTCATACTGTATAGTACTGGTATGTATTTGAGTACACATGACTACTTTTATACAAGGACATACTGTACTTATACCAGAAACCTCAGGTGAAGGGCTCTCCTACTCAAAAACATCTCTCTCTCTCTCTCTCTCTGTGTGTTGGGGTGAGACAGGTGACCTCAGGAAGCCTCCACTATTTCTGGATACAAATTTCAGTCAATCAATGATTCAGCATTCAAAAACCATTTAGGCTTTTCAAGGGCCCCCCTCCCTTTTGGGGCCCTGGGAAGTCAGTTCCACTTTTCCCCCCAATGAAAAGTTAAGTTGTGACAGACATATCTGTTCCACACAAACCTTTTAATTGCAAAATATATAAAGCAACTTACGTTCAGATAGCAATAAAAAGCAAAATTACAGAGCTGAGTCATTGATAGTCATTAATAATATCTTCTAACACTGCAAGTGTATTATAAAATCGCTGCAGTGAACGTCACTGTGCCATCAGGTGCACAGAGCGCACTGGAGATCACTTACAAGAAACAAAGACAAACTATTCACTTTCCAAATAATATCCCAGAGTGGAGGTTAGGATCCACTAATGTGAGGTAATGGGTCTGAAATAAATTCTCTAAATAAATAAATACTGCCGTGACACTGATGCGCAATGCTGCGTGAAGGATGCACGCGAATGGAAGGATGAGGCTGAAACAAGGGTTCAGCGATGTCTGATCAGCTGATATCGTTTCTATAGATCTGTGATCTTTGTGCTGAACTGAATCCAGTATTAGACTGACGGAACCGAACCATCCCAGTAGAAACACAAGCATATAATAATAATTCTGTTAAATTCTATAGATTGAGGACATCACAGGTGTACCCGTTTAATTATATAGAGGTTTGAAATTATGAACAATTATCACTTGATGGACAGGTGACTCGCCACTCCAGCTCCTAGTCTGTTGCCTGCTCGGCTTCACCTGAGCTAACAGGCTAACCCCCTTCACCGAACACGACCTGAGTCTGTGGAGAGGTTTTCACTCACACATCGGCTGAATAATACGGTTTGATGTTCGGCTTGTTCTCCTGACGGAGAAGTTAAAGACGTCTGTGCTCCAGTTTCTGTGGTAAGTAAAATACTGTATTTTATTTATGTGTTAGTGTTAGTAGTGATTAGCAGGTATCGGTGTCTCTTTACCTGGCTTGTTAGCTTAGCTCCGCTAGCCTGCAGGCAAGATACCAGCAGTAATGGCGATGCTAACGGGACCGTACGGGAGTTATTAAACCGACATGAACCGGTCCACACAGCAGAGAGAAGCGTTAGAGTTTATGAGGATGAATCTTTTAAACTGAAGGCGACTGTGTGTGTCTGGAGAATAAGCTCCACCACATTAGATATCTAACGTTATGTAAAGTTGTTTTTCTCGCAAACCTTTTTGACTTGACTACGTTATTGTGAGTAAATTCAGTATTAATGTCATATTAGATTATTGTTCAAGAAATAACGTTAGTGCAGCTGCTGCATGGGAAACTCGTTGAGCTAAAGCTTGTTAACGTGGCTGTACGGTAACGTAACGTTGAATTTAAATAGTTTAATTCTCACCACAAACCACAAATATTATTCTGCAGAAACAGATTTACTGTGATCAACTGAAACGTGAGTATTTAAAGTCACATCTGCATTTTAAGAGCAGCTGTTTAAAGTAGCATTACATCTCATAAAAGCTCTTTATTCAGAGTATTGGTGTTGATGTATTGTAACGTGTTAGTGAAAACTAAACTTGTCTGCTACATTCAGTTTTTACATCGTTAATCTTAAGCAGACTTTACTGAATCTGTCATTCGTGTGTTAAATAAACAGACATGCACATGTTCTGTCTCTTATGGCAAAGAAGAAAAATAAAAAACTGAGTTTACAGTGTATATCTAAAGTGTATCAAATCAGAAAGTAAAAGATGAACATTGTTGCGATAACCATGTTAATTTCTTTTTACCAACCATAATGAATATAGAAACTGACTCAATATTATCCATGACACTTAGCAATGACTGCCAACTCTAAACAGTTGCAGGCCATCTTTAGTTAAGGGAGGAAAACATGAAGTGTTGTGCAGATGAAGCTGGTGCAGGTCGTCCTCATGTTGACCAGCCTGAAGCTGCCGATCTCCACCATGTTGCTGCTGCCACAGTGGAAGCTGTGGACATCTGGTGCTATAAAGGATGTTTTATGCTGAAATAACTGTCACATCTGTAGGATAACATGGAACAAAGGAGCAACACCTCAGATTAAAGACAGTCTGTAAATACCTTTTTCAGATACTGTACAATACAATTAATAATAATACTTTTGACACATGTAATATCAGCTGTGTTAAGCAGCCAAGACTGGTACTTACAGTTTATTCTGTGTACAGCAGGTGGAAGCACCACAGATCATCTCAGCCAGAACTGATGTACTGAAAGAAATAAACATATTGTACAAATATATAAAATGTCTTTCTACCTCATCTGTAATATTCAAGGTGATAATCTCTCACAGTGCTGTTGATAGCCAGTCCACATCAAGTCCCTCCACTCCTCTGTGTGAAAACAGAAACATATATAATAAATATGAGAACTGTTAACAGTGGTGTGTGGAGATTAAGCTCCTTAGCATGAGCTAACCAGGTAATGTTGAGCTCTGTGGGCGTGGCTCAGTTGTCAGTTGTCCCTAAACCCACCTCAGCTCCACTCGAACTCCTCCTCTTTGCCCATTTATTGGTTAGCCAGGAACTAGGAGGAGTCAGCACCGGCAAGATGGCGCCGGGTGAAACGCCCACTGAGAGCCTCATTTTCACTCTTCAGAAACCAACGGGTGAAGTCACAGACACTACGTCCATCTTTATATACAGTCTATGAGTATGAGCCAGATCCAAGTACAAACGTTTCTAGGTGGACTGTGATTTATAAAATGAACATTGCGCACGTACACTTTCAGTATGAATACCACGCACAAGGGGATTGCCCAAGGACACTTCGGCATGCAGATGGCGAAGACTGGGATTGAACTGCCAACCTTCTGGTTGGAGGACGACCACTCTACCCCACAGCCACCCACCTGAGACTGCCGCTAAGTGCCCTAAGTCATATGTTCTATTTATATCCGCTACTGTCTAAACTTTGGCAGGGCTGCTTCACAACAATGTCATATCGCCCTCTTTGGATGTCCAGAAAATCACAGCTGCTTTCACCTCTTTGAAGTTGATGGATTTAGGTTCAATAGAACATGGTGTTTGGGAACATACATTGATGCTAAATGTTTTAGCATAGGTGGTGAGCGTATTGTGTCACTTCCGGTGTTCGCTGGTGTTTGTGTATCGATCTCTGCTCTTCTTCATCTCTCCTAATTCTGCTATTATCTAACCCACTGAGGCTAATTTGTCTTTTAACAATCATATCTCTCCCTGTCTTAGCGACTCGTTCGATAATTTGCGGGGATTTACACACTACTCCTGTCTGGTGTTAGCTTAGCAACTTATCTTAAGCAGCTAACGATGGCTTCCCCTGTCACTCCTCTGCTCTCTTATTTTGAGAAACGTGAAGTTAGCGACACCAGCGACCACAGTTAAATGTTTTCCTGGGGCCAGAGCAGGCAACATAGTCATATTTAAAACTGCTGGCTAAGGGTACGCATAAATATAGAGAGATTGTTATTAACGTCGGCAGTAACAACATCCGACTGTCAGTCGGGGGTCACAAAAATCAATATTGATTCAGTGTGTAGTCATGTAGTCAAGACAATGTCAGACTCCAGAATCTTCTATGACCAGTGATGACATGATAGCCGCACGTCATCCTCTCACGGCTGGGTGTCGAGGTGGTGTCCACAAAACAACGTGGGCTTTGTCGATAATTGGCTAAGTTTTTGGGGAGAACCTGGTCTGATTAGGAGAGACAGCATTCATCCCACTTTGGATGGAGCGGCTCTCATATCTAGAAATATGACAATGTTAATTAGTCTTCGATCCTGATTTGTCCTTTAATTTCACTTAAAGGTCATTTCTAGGACCGCCTACTTTCACTTACGTAACATCTCAAAAATCAGACATGTCCTTTCTCAAAAAGATGCAGAAAACTTGATGTAAATTACCTCGTTTCGAGTCGAATATGAATATCAGGGCTTCCTGACACTTGGATGACACCACACGAGCAGTATGGAGGCATGTTATATTTTTTCAGTTTTATTATGTCTGAAGATAGGTCACTAATCAGCTACACTGTTTACCCCTGAAACTCCAAAAGTGTTTTGTTGACTTAAACACTCTACCCACTCCCCCATCGGCATAGGGGTGAGTAGATGAGTGAATTTTCATTTCTAAATGTGAACTATCCCTTTAAACTTACTGATGTGTGTCAATTAATGTTGAGAGACAACGCACAAAACGCACGCAACGTGGAGCCGTTTCGCCCAGTCCTCGTCAGTCTTCCCCCGTGGCCGCATCAGGTCCCGAGTTCGCAAGTGCTAGGAGTTACATTTGAATTTCCTAAATATCCAATCAGGTCTGTGCAGTCTCTTCTAGCCAATCATTCAGCAAGCTGTCAAACTTTAAAAATCCCTTCTCCTCTCTTCCGCAGTCAGCCGTCATTCAGTGACTCTCACAACAGCATTCAGTGATCGCTTATAGCACGCTCTCGCTAAATTCCTCACTAAATACTTGTTCATGTCAGACTCCGACAACGACGATCCCCAGGAGGTTTTTGATCCTAACACGGATCTGCTCCAGGAGATCGCCTCCAACTCCTCGGGCGGTCTGCGCAAGAGCCTTCGTCGAGCCGAACGCAACAAATCTGTCACAAACGAGGCCGACCTTCTCATCGCCCAGCTACAAGATCACGGCATCATGCCAGCTCCAGGCCTGCTTCCATCTCAGCTTCGCGAGCTAGCAGACTGCGCTTCTCTCCAACCCGGTCCCAGTTCCCACCCAGGGCACGATCCAACTACCCCAGCCAATTTCTCCGCCGCGCCTGTTCGTGGCCACAAAAGAACCAGGAAAGCGGCTTCATCCAAGGCCCCCGCCATAAAGATAAGTAACATATCTACCCGATCTTGCGCTTCTGCACCCATTCCAGCTCCAGGTAACATTCTGACAACCACCTTGCAGTCCCTGGCCACTACCTTGCAGAACATCGATACCCGGCTGGAGACCCTCGAAAACGCCTCAAACTTCACTTCCTACTCAGCAAACATCAGCGCCCCACAAGTCTCCTTAGCGCAACTAGCCACGCACACGTCCTCTCTGCCCAGCGAAACCATTCAACACACTCTGGCCTCAGCCGTCCCGGCACCGGCTGTAGGTAGGCCATACATACCTCAATCAGCTAATATTTCTGCACGTCTCAGATTAAAAATATTACAAGGAAAAGACATCAACTTAGTCAGCCTCATTCTGCCATCGCCGGAATGCGATAAAACCATTGCCACAGGAGAAAACATCACCGCCGTTTTCAAAACCACGGATCCGCGTCTAATCAGAGACTTAACAATCGGACAATTTCTCATTGCCTTTAGCATCTACCGCGACACCATCTGCTCTGTCTACCCCGAAAGGAGACAAGAACTAGTCTTTTGGACACAGCAACCTCCGTTCCAAATTTACACGATAAAATATCGCTTGATGAAGGGTGCCAATCCGACCTGCGTTTCTGGTCTCATCTGCTCAATCACTGGAACGGCGTCACTTTCTTCTACGAAGACCTGGTTCATTCCTCTGATTCCTTGCAGTTCTTCACGGATGCCGCCCCATCCGTGGGTTTTGGGGGTTTCTTTCAAGGACAGTGGTTCGCTAGCCGCTGGCCTCCCTCCTTCCCAAGACACAACTTGTCGTCCGCTCTATTTGAAATTTACCCCATTGTCGTAGCATGTCATATCTGGGGACAGCATTGGGAACGCAAACGCATCTCGGTCCTTTGCGACAACCAAGCGGTAGTTAATATAATCAACAAAGGGCGTTCCTCATGTAATATTATCATGCCGTTTATGAGAAGTATCACGTGGTCTGCCATTACACACAACTTCATTGTCACAGCACGTCATGTACCAGGGCATTACAACACTTTAGCTGATTCTCTCTCCCGTTTTAATTTCCAGGCATTTCGACGTATCTGTCCAGAAGCCTGCTCCAGTCCGATTCAAGTTCCTCCCCTCCATGTTCTTACTCTCTATTAAAGGATGAACCCCTGTCTAAATACTTAGAATCAGCCAAGGTCTACATTAGGAAAGGACTAGCAACGTCTACCCTAAAAATGTATGATTTTTCCTGGAGGACTTTTGCTTTGTTCTGTATCTCCGTTCATGTACCACCGAAACCTCTTCACATAAACTTAGTGTGTGCATTCATTTGTTATTGTATGGACGTCCGGCACTTTAAACCAACTTACATTCGAGGACTAGTAGCAGGAATACAGTTCAACGCCAGATGTCACAACCCTTCTTTTCCCAGTTTATTTTCAAATCCGGCTGTTAAACTACTACTTAAAGGCATCTCAAAAGTTTCTCCTCCCCTTCCAGACCATAGACAGCCAATCACTCTCTCTGTTCTGCACAGGATGCTGTCAGTGCTTAGAAATGGCATGTTTTACAGCAACCTGTAAAATCCCTTACACAGATTCTCTTCTCGATGCTGTATGCCTATTAGCTTTTTATGGATTTTTAAGAATTGGGGAGTTTACTACATGCTCTCAAATATTTAATCCCGATGTTGACATTTCCTTCAACGACCTAAATTTCCACTCCGCTCACTATAGTCTCCAGCTTAAACATTCTAACTGCAAAGGCGCTTGTTCAATCATAGTGGCTCGCATCGATTCACTTTTCTGCCCATTTAAATCCATGATTAATTTTCTAAAAATCAGACCTTCTACTAGCCCCCGTTGTCCCCTATTCCTCATTCCTGGGGAACTTCCTTTATCAAAAACCTGGTTCAATCATCATCTTAAACAAATCCTCATTAAAAGTAACCTATCGCCCGAGCGCTATTCAGCTCATTCCTTCAGGATAGGAGCTGCTACTTCTGCCGCCAACCAAGGTATTTCCTCTTCCTCGCTGCAACAAATGGGGAGATGGTCTTCTTCTGCTTTCGCCTCCTATATCCGCCCTGATATAAACACCGTCCTTTAGAATCAAAGATCTCTAAAACCCTGATGTCGGTAAGTCATGCATATAACTGGTGGTGGTTTTGTATTATCTGCTCACTCTTTTGAGTCATGCTAGTTATACAGATAACTCCTCATTAAACACACACCTAGGCACTCTCCTCAGTCATTGCCTACGCGGTCTTTGTGACCCTGCTTGGTCGGAAGGACCCATACGTGCTTCGCGATGTATTGCACACTGTATTTACTTTCGGTCCAGCGGACCTTAATTTCTGTTTGTCATGCGACTTAATTTCTGTTGCGGTTGCTGTACCGATTTGCATTTCTGTTGACATTTTATTTTATTTGGTCTTGGACCTTAATTTTAGTTTGGTCAAATGACCTTTTATTTAAGTTCGGTCCCTGCTGACCGTTTATTAAGTTCTACATTTAGATCTTGCACTCACCATGGCTTTAACTCGGTCCAGCGGACCTTTAGACCACTGATAATCTCCCTCGATCTGGGGCTCCACGCAAGATCTCACCCCGTGGGGTCAAAATGATCACAAGAACGGTGAACAAAAATCCCAGAACCACACGGGGGGGACCTAGTGAATGACCTGCAGAGAGCTGGGACCAAAGTAACAAAGGCTACCATCAGTAACACACTACGCTGCCAGGGACTCAAATCCTGCAGTGCCAGATGTGTCCCCCTGCTTAAGCCAGTACATGTCCAGGCCCGAAGTTTGCTAGAGAGCATTTGGATGATCCAGAAGAGGATTGGGAGAATGTCATATGGTCAGATGAAACCAAAATAGAACTTTTTGGTAAAAACTCAACTCGTCATGTTTGGAGGAGAAAGAATGCCGAGTTGCATCCAAAGAACACCATACCTACTGTGAAGCATGGGGGTGGAAACATCATGCTTTGGGGCTGTTTTTCTGCAAGGGGACCAGGACGACTGATCCGTGTAAAGGAAAGAATGAATGGGGCCATGTATCGTGAGATTTTGAGTGAAAACCTCCTTCCATCAGCAAGGGCATTGAAGATGAAACGTGGCTGGGTCTTTCAGCATGACAATGATCCCAAACACACCGCCCGGGCAACGAAGGAGTGGCTTCGTAAGAAGCATTTCAAGGTCCTGGAGTGGCCTAGCCAGTCTCCAGATCTCAACCCCATAGAAAATCTGTGGAGGGAGTTGAAAGTCTGTGTTGCCCAGCGACAGCCCCAAAACATCACTGCTCTAGAGGAGATCTGCATGGAGGAATGGGCCAAAATACCAGCAACAGTGTGTGAAAAGCTTGTGAAGACTTACAGAAAACGTTTGACCTCTGTCATTGCCAACAAAGGGTATATAACAAAGTATTGAGATGAACTTTTATTATTGACCAAATACTTATTTTCCACCATAATTTGCAAATAAAATCTTTAAAAATCCTACAATGTGATTTCCTGGATTTTTTTCTCATTTTGTCTCTCATAGTTGAGGTATACCTATGATGAAAATTACAGGCCTCTCTCATCTTTTTAAGTGGGAGAACTTGCACAATTGGTGGCTGACTAAATACTTTTTTGCCCCACTGTATCGTGTTCACTCGGGCTGCAGATGCACTCTAACGAGTCATCTCTATATTTCTATCCGATAAATGTTATAACGATCGTCTGTTTTACCAAAGCACGTATTATTTTGCCTAGGATACTACAACACGAGGTAAGACTCATCATTATCTCACTTCCCCTGATCTACCTTCTTCGCTTCCTTCTTTTGGGGGTATTCCTGTTCAACGCTCTGCTCCACCCCCTTCTAATCCTGATGACATCACACAGGGTCTAAAATGCCAAAGACTATAAACATTCACTTTGCTTCTGTGCATTTGTCAAATAAACATCGTTAAATTGTGAATCAAGTCTCTCCTGATTGAAATGAAGCTTAAGCGTAAGTTCAGTCAGGAAGACTTAACCTGCATACTGATCAGCTGATTGTGGGCTTAACCTGCATACTGATCAGCTGATCGTGGGCGTTCCTAAATATCCAATCAGGTCTGTGCAGTCTCTTCTAGCCAATCATTCAGCAAGCTGTCAAACTTTAAAAATCCCTTCTCCTCTCTTCCGCAGTCAGCCGTCATTCAGTGACTCTCACAACCCCTCCTCCACCCCAATCTCCTCCAGTCTTGAGAAGAATATTCATCACCTCTTCCGGATCCTGACCTCATCTGATCGTATATACTGGTTAAATCCCACATCGTATTGGCAGCAATCATGGACCATGATGATGGATCCCAATAGTATCAGTGGATCATGACAACGGATCGTGGACTATGCGACACCCGATCATGGTGGCAGCTGATCACGGACTTAAAAATCTACAAGACTGCCTGTCAATATACCTATTACTCGTGGCATCCATTGCACTTCTGTCCGTCCTGGAAGAGGGATCCCTCGCATGCGGCTCTTCCTGAGGTTTCTACGTTTTTCCCTGTCAAAAGGTTTTGTAGTTTTTCCTTACTCTTGTTGAGGGTTAAGGGCAGAGGATGTCACACCTAGGGAAGTCCAATAGGACAATGCTCATAATATGGGCCATCCAAACAATCGATTGACTGATGAACCACCACCAGTGTCTAGACCCCGGGGGGTATTCCTGTTCAACGCTCTGCTCCACCCCCTTCTAATCCTGATGACATCACACAGGGGTCTAAAATGCCAAAGACTATAAACATTCACTTTGCTTCTGTGCATTTGTCAAATAAACATCGTTAAATTGTGAATCAAGTCTCTCCTGATTGAATTGGAATAGTCCTGTGCATATCCTAGTGTAATAAGCCCAGTTGTGTTACCAGTCCAAAAGGTCCCTTTTTGATGTGCTGTTTGAAGTCCAGTGAAGTAGTGTTGCTGGGTAGTTTGTTGCTCCTGTTGTTGTTGTTCTGCTGGCAAGACGTCGTGTCGTGGCTGCTCGTGCTAAAGTCCTTAGGCCCGGCCTTCACTTCGCTGCCTTTTTGGAAAATTGTAGCAGTCTGCTTCAGGCAGGCCTGTTTGAAGGTCAGAAGAGCTTGGGTAGGGAGAATGTCTCCCTGGAGGGTTAAGGACAGGATGTCACACCTTGTTAAGCTCCATAAGGCAAATTGTGATTCGTGAATATGGGCTATACAAATACAATTTGATTGATTGATTGATTGAAAAGCTGTGAGTGCCACAAGCAAATTCATGATTGAGGCACCTCAGTCTGAGAAATCGCAGAGACTGATGATGTCTCCATCTAGGCACATAAAAACAAGAAATACCTGAATGGATACTGTAAGTACCATAAGAGCCAGGAGGAAAATTATGTTTCTTTAATGATTTTGGTGAACTTTAATTAGTAAAGAGACAGTACATTCTATATTTTTATCCCCGAACATAGTGAGGATGAGCACAGTAACTGCAATAACCAACACCAAATCCGGGGCATGAACTGCCTCTCATGGCTAGTACTGCCAGAATTACAAGCTTTTCAGAACCTGTGCCCCCACCCCATTAAGCACACACACACACACACACACACACACACACACACACACACACACACACACACACACACACACACACACACACACACACACACACACACACACACACACCTCCCCTTGCAAATGGCTGGGTCGAATGTAAATTCCACCTACACACTTTCCTGACTCATTTGTGCTGTTGCTCCTGGAGAGCTGTGCCGAGAGGTGCAGAGTGGGCTGCAGCTGCAGTGTGTGTGTATTCAGTTTTAAGTGTGTGCATGTGCGGCTGTCTATGTAAGTAGGCCTATGTGCACATATCCCTTTGGCATTAAAATGCAGACAGGTGCTGGGCTTGTCTAGTGTCAGCTCAGGCAGAAAATACACACCAAAAACCGAGGACACAACACGTGTGTCGTGCCACTTAGTACTTCAGAAACACATTGTAATGGTGTCAGGAGTGTAATGATATAGTGATGCCACTCTGTCTAAATGCTTGTCAACACAGATGCTGGCAGGTATGGATATTTTTCACTGATCTACAGCAAAATCAAAAGTGCCAAACCTTAGAGTTCAGAATCCCTTGAGCATCTCTCCAATTGAGAGGGGTGATTAATGACTGGGATTTGGCTGCCCCACAGTGACTAAGCTCCCCCCTGCCATGTTAGCCCCCTACCCCCTCCACAGATTGCCGCCACCCCACCTCCCACTGAGGAGCAGGTGGCAGCATGTGGGGGACATGCAGGGTCTGATGCTGTGAAAGCTGCTCTCACCATCAGTAACACAAAAATGCCATTGCTCCATCAAATGCACCCTGAACAAGCCTGCTATTTAACGAACAGCAACAGATATATAATAACTGATAGAAATTCCAGGGCAAAATCGATCTGGTCAATGACATTAAATAGCCAGTGTGCACCAAGAACCTTAACAAAGCTAACAGTCTGATCTTATCCAATGTCATGCTTCAGTAGTCAGGAAGTACCTCCTTCATGGCCGTGTACAGTGGCTGCTTTCCTCTCATACTAACGATGGCTCAGTCTTGTCACTGAACACTGCCTACAATTATCATTGTGATTATTGTGCTGTTAGAAATAAAGCCACAGCTGTTTTCACTGCCAGATCCTAGCCAACAAGCACAGACTGATGTGTATATCTTTCTGTCTGTCCGTCTATCATAGATAGCCAATAATAAAAAAGGAATCTTTACAAATCAGAACTATGATAAAATATGTACCATTTGTGTACTAACCCTAACCCTAACCTTAACATATAACATGTAACTGTAATGTTAGCTATCAGGAACAGATTTATAGACTGAATTAATCAAGTTTCAGTTGATGGTAATACATTTTGTGGCCACTTGGGCACTGCTGTATCGAATTCCAAATAGGATGTGGTTAAAAATCTGTTTATGTTTGTTCATGTGGTAAAACCTAGCTATCAGTGGGTAAAATAAACATGAGAACAAAAAACGTATAAAGCAGAAAACAAGGAGAGTTTTTTTTGACACATCTAAACCAGTATATGTTGTTTAATTGTTTTGAATGCTTTTTCTTATTGTGACCATCTATGACACATTCTCCACCCCTCAAATCATCTTTACTCTAAAACTGAGAATGCAGTCACTTTCCCAAATCAGTCACTTTTTGTCAGTTTGCATACGTCAACAACAAGAGGGAGCTGACTGAGTGAGTGTTTATCGTATCTGAATTCACATCAGTATATTATGGAAAATGGCAGATAGCCTTATATCAGCCATCATGTAACCCCTGTGCAAATACAGTCTGGATGGGTTTGAGTCTGTGGCGGAGTAATTGTAAAGGTGAGGGTAAGGGCGGCTGTGGCTGAGGGGTACAGCGTTCATCCTCCAACCAGAAGGTCGGCAGTTCGATCCCAATCTTCCCCATTCCAAATGCCGAAGTGTCCTTGGGAAAGATGCTGAACCCCCGAAATGCCCCTCATAGAAAAAAAAGTGCTGCTAATAGATGCACTGTATGAATGGGTGAATGCCAAACTGTAATGTAAAGAACTTTGAGTGGTCATCAAGACTAGAAAACGCTGTATAAATACAGACCATTTACCATTTAAGGTTTTGGCACTTTGTAGTTGTGGGCTGACTGTGGTTTTGTAAAATAGGATAAAGTACCACCTTTCATGTTATACATTTGATTTAGCCATTTGATTTATTGTTAATGTAAAATATGAATTTGTAACTAACTTTACTTTCATGTTAATGAGGTTATTCGAGAGCTCTATTAACGCTGATTTTCAAATCGTTAACATCATTAACTACATTGATCCACAATCCCTCTGAAGAAAAATGCGTAGTGAGCAAGAACATCGAATTTTGCGAAGGTGACATGGGTATTGTTTGTGTGAAGTATTAGTCTGTTATTGAAAAAAACATAAATGTTTTTTCTGCCAACCTCGCAAAAGAGGAGAATAACACCTCTGACCAAAATAGGTGTAAACATTTGGCCCCCAAATACTTACAAGAAGTAAATGAATAAAATACACAACAACAAAATAAATGAAACAATAATTTCACTGCAAGTAAGTAATTAAATTTAAAACAAATTCAGATTAAAACCAACTAAAGCAAAATCTAAACTGCCAAAATTCACACATACAGAATATCATTTCTATGGATGTTGCAAAGATTTGTTGCTGCCTATCGAGGAGCTTTAGGTATACATTCTACTCTGATGCCTCTCCAACGTACCTCCAACTCTGAACTGAACAACATTTATTGTCTCTTTTAATCGTGCACCAGCCAGGTCACATCTGCTGGTCTCTGTTTAGTGTTTGAGCAGAAGTTATCTGCTGCTCTAACAGCTGCAGCACACTCTCCTGCCAGTTCCCTTCCGACACACAAGGATGGCATGAGGAATAATGGGCTGTGGTGAAATGAGGCGGAAAGGGAGCTTTTCACCGGTTGTGACCTGCAGGCTGTAAAACAGATTTTGAGAGAGGTGTGGGCAGACACCAGGCTACATAAATCCTATCAGCCTCAGCAGTGAAGTAAGGTGTTCCACTTTTGACAAAAAATGGGCTGTTGTGCATTGATTATGAGGTGATTTTCTTATTTCAGCTAACCCACACGGATGCAGGAGTCAAACGTTCATATAATCTCAGGTAACACAATGTCAGCAAACCATCTAAAACAAACTCCCCACATTATCTTCTGTACAGTAACACTGTGACGTAGTCACCCTGACAGACAGAACCGTAACACATTCTCTTTGGCAAGGATTGGCAATTTCTTTACCCATTCAGGAAAGAAGGCAAGTCCCATTGAGATCCAGTATATTTTTGGCCAGGAAGTCCTTGTCATGCCCTCTGCCTCATCTGCCCCCAGTCTCTCTCTCTCTCTCGGTGCGTGGAGACTAATTGCAGATGAGGACCTGGTCAATGCAAAGCACGTCATGAATATTAAATTATCCTGCTGACCAATGGGTTTCCACGGTGAGTCCTGACGGAGTGACGGCATCAAGCGATGAGAAGAGGAAGCGAAACTTTCTGAAACTGACATCGAGGTGTTTGTTAGTGAGGTGGAGGTGAAGAGTGATTTTATGGGACAGCAGTGATGTCACTAATAAAGAAAATACACTGATACACTGCTGCTGCTGTGGATAATACGGGGAGTGAGAGTGAAGACGATAGAAAGAACCGAGCCTGAAATAAAAAAAAGATCACAGATCACAGATCAATCGAATCTATATCAGCTGATCAGACATCGCTGAACCCTCTTCAGCGATGTCTTCTTCCTCATCCTTCCATTCGCATGCACCAATCACGCAGAACCCCGCACCAGTGTCACGGCAGTATTTATTTATTTAGAGCAACCGGACCGATTCCCTCACATCAGTGGATCCTAACCTCCACTCTGTGATATTATTTGGAAAGTTTCTTAATTTCTTGTAAGTGATCTCCAATGCGCTCTGTGTGCTCTGTGCGCCTGATGGCACAGTCCCGTTCACTGCAGTGATCTGATGATACATTCACAGTGTTAGAAGATATTATTAAAACCTCCGTAACTCCGCTGTTTAATGGAATCTAAACGTAATTTTCTGTAAGTTGTTTTATATATTTTTAAATTAAAAGGTTCGTGTGGAACAGATATGTCGCGCGAGCAAAACTAAGCTGTTGGTTTTAATGTAAATGATGAAGTGGATCAATAATCTGGCTTCAGTTCACCACCTCACGTCTGCGTCGCCACTTTCCCGTCTCCAAAACGTTCGTACGCATGGGTCAGAGTTTGCGTGGAAATACGCAAATTTCCCCGTCAAGTTTGTTTTTATAAATCCCAACGTTTGCGTGAGAAGTGGCGTACGCACGTTTCAGGCCCCGTTTTGTGCGTACGCAACGGTGATAAATGAGACCCCTGGTGTGCTGGAGTTGGGGCCTTGGCTACACAGCTGCTGTTGATCGGTCAGCTGCCTTTATAAGCTCCAGCCCTGCTCTCAGTCTTCGCTGGACTATAGACTAAGTTACCGTTAGTACTGCCAGCCACAACCTTTAGTAAAGATACTAGAAGATTCTGAACTTCCTGTTTTGCTGTGTCCTGACTTTCCCTGTCTCCCTGCCCAGGATCAACAGCTGGACATTAGCCCCGACTCCAGCCTCAGATTTCTGCCTGCCTGCCTGCCTGCTCCACACGGACATTCATCACCTCTGACTCCAGCCTCGGATTCCTGCCTGCCTACCTGTTCCACACGGACATACAAATAAACCCTGTTTGACTTGCCTTCTGCCTCAGCCTCTCTCTGCCTCTGCGTCCAAAGCCTGGTCTTAACAGTCCTGTTCAAGATGTGCAGCAATTAGCTAAAAAAAGGTTCAAATATAAATATAAGCAGGGGAAAATAACACACACAAACACACGAAAGAAAAACAGAAATTATAAACAAATCAAGGCCATAGCGCCATCCAGGAATATGTTTGGGTTTAGGTTATAGAAAATATGTAGTATATAGTATAGTTTCAATTATTTTGTGCCTTGCAGATGAATCTGAGTTAAGAAATGTAAATTCTGTTACAATTAGTGAATAGCATTCCTAATGAGATTAGTATACAGATCAATTGCAGTCAGTTCAGGTTTAAGAGCATCACAGTAGCCGTTTTCAGACATGACCTCTGGGTAAAAGATTAGGCTAGTTTTTAACCTTTCACACATGCACAACAGAGCGGGAGGTTCTCTGCACAGATGCATTTACAACACTAAAAAATCCTCTGCGTTATTCAAGCAAGAGGTGGAGCAGCTGGGTGCAGCAGACTGAGGCAGGAAGTGACGTATTAACTCCACTGGGAGATCACGTGATCATGTTTACAGCATCCTGACACCATCATCAGCTCTTATACCACAAACTCTCTTCAAATGTTTGTTGGTGTATTCTACATGTATGGCACTGCTTTTTTTATATTTTTGCATCTGTCGCGTGTTAGAACCATCATCATCATCAGTCTTCTGGGTTTCTATGGACTTTATATCAGGAGGTCTGTTCCACAGAAACAGCAGAGCGTCTCACTCAGACATTTGTGTTCACACATGCACCTCCTCCAGAGAAAATACGGAGGATCTGTGGAGTTCAGTGCATGTCTGAAAGTAGCTGACTGTGTTTCTTTCCTGGAAATCAGGCTGCTCGTCCCTGTCATAAGAGGAAAGGTTTCCTCATATGGTTGTAGAGCCATATAAACTGAGCATCCCTTTAGCAAAGCGTTTCATCTTGGGAAATAGTGATGAGATAGTTTTGAGTGGAAGCTTTGGAGAGTTCACTCCTTCCATATCATCAGAGAAAGGGCCTGAGAACAGGCAGCGAAATCTTTAAAGCACTGGATAAATTCCTTGATCGGCTCTCATTTCAGCAGTTTCACAGAAATGTTGACATTTAGGAAACTGGGGATAGTTTTTCACAAAGGTGTAAAGTGTGCAGCATTTCATTACTGATTTGACTCAAAAAGTCAATAGAGGAATTCATGTGTGAATGCATATACCACACATGCCCATCATGTTCACATGGAGGGACATCTGACAACCACTCAGGGTTACTTAGTTCAACAAGTTTGTGACCTTTTTGTTTTGAATCTCAGATCCAATCTCAATTTCTCCAGAATTGTTCCATGACTAATCTAGTGCTGTATTGAAAATTTGGAAAAATGAATTTCTGACAGGAAAGCCAAGAACTGCATGTGAAGAAGCATGGTTAATAGTTTTCACCATGGTACCTCCCAGCTGAGCAGCTCTCGCACAAAGTACATCCTCTGACTGATATTCTCATATTATGATCGTGACACTTGGCATCACAATGGGGACAGCGTTTTAACTTTAAAATAACTGATGGGCCATATGGATCTAGCTCATTCTAACCTACACATTTATTTTGCATCATGCTGCCTGTAAGTCTTGGTTAAAGGAAACACTTGCTCAGGCGGGTTTGGGGCAACAGACTCTGTGATAGCTTAGCAAAAGGAATGGAAGCATGGGGAGAAAAAGTATGAATTTAATTTACTTCCTCTTACTAAACTGATATAATGAAGCCTAGGCAACTTCAATTTGATTAAGAAAGCTGTGAGGTTCACAAATTTGTTTCTATAGTTACCCAAAGAAAGGTGTAATGTATTTGTAAATGTAACAGAGAAATGTTTTTTCCAAATAGCTTTGAAGGGCTTTAACACTGTCATGTAGGCATAAACTTTTAGACATGCACTAAACTCCAGATAATCCCCTGAAATGATCCGAAGGGGCTGTATGTGAGAACACAGATGTCAGAGGTCTGGGCCACGTGTGTCCACCTTCTACAGCAGTGTGAACGCAAATCAGACCTGGGCCACATGTGAAGGCCCCCCCTTCCCAGCTGACTGCCATCTATTGTGTCCCCTTCTATCATAGCAGAGGAGATGGATCCTTGTGTTGGTTTTGTTCTTTTGTGTGTCACATTATCGTCTGCTCTTTCTTCACTACAAAGTGAACATATAATCTCTCTTCTCGTTGATTTGTTTGTTACCACCACCACAATATCAACACTGATCACCACATAACTTTCATTAAAATGGTAAAATCTTTTCATTTCAGTCAGCTCCTCTCTCTCTACCTCTTGCTCTGTCACTCGCTTGTGTGTACACACAGACACAGACCCACACACACAAAGTGACATTGGATACACTTGTGTACTCAGACTGGATAAAAAAAACGTGACTTTCTCTTGGTGAACAGAAATGACATACGTGTTTATGGGCATATGGTGCAGGGAAGTGAGATCTGATCAGAGACCAGCTGGGAATGCACGCACTCAGAGCTGTCCACTTGTGATCGGATCACAAAAACCACATGTTAATACCAGGTGAGTACGGGGCCAATGTCAAAAACATGTGATCTCTGCAGGGGCATTTCTACCTTATGTTCCTGCCTCCTGCAGTCTGCCAACCACCTCACCTGAGTGCTCCAGAGACTTCTGTGTTGTTGTCTATTCAAATCTCCTGCTGCTTTCTCCACATGTTAAAGGCAAACTTCTGGCAGACTCTCCATGTACTCCATTGTGCAGACATCAGCAGTCTTTTCAATCTCAGAACTGTAAAGTAACAATTGCTCTGCTGTGCTATGTTTTGAAATCTGGCTTTCGTTTGGCAGCTTGAGTCAAAGCCACATTCTGCCAGTTTTACAACATTATCTAGAAGTACTGTAGCTTTGAAGCCAGATGGTAGGAGGCTACACTCTCCAATGGTGTAAAGTTCTCCATGTGTGATGGATTGTTTGGCTGTCTCAGGCTCTCTAACCCTTCAGCCCTGTAGCCCTTAACTTACCTTTATTGCCTCCACCAGCTGCCTCTAATGAGCTCTTTAAACTCCACTCTCCCTTGGCCTTTTAGTCTAAACCTACTCTAACGTTCTTTACACGCATACAAACATGACATTTGTAGACATCCCACAGCCGAGTTGTATGTGGGACCACAAATATCTGAATAAGTTGAACTGGACAATAAATAGACTTCATCCTACCGGCTCCCTAGTACAACCAATTCCATGAACTGTCTAAAGCCATTTTCAGACATGACCTGTGGGTAAAATCCAGAGAATTGGCTAAAGAGTTTAACCGCAGTTTGCCTTTCACGTCATGCACAACACAGTGGGAGGTTCTCTGCACAGACGCGTTCCGTCAGAAACAAATCCTTCGTATTGTTCAGGAGAGAGGTGGAGCAGCCGGGTGCAGCAGACAGAGGTAGGAGGTGACGTATTAACTCCGCTGCGGAGATCACGTGATTTTCTTGACAAAACACAGACACCTATGTCGGCTCTTATCACCACAAACTCTCGACATATTCTTAAGTGACGTCTATGTGTATGACACCACTTTTTCACTGGGAGATATTTTTTTTCTTTTTTCATTTTTGCGTCAACCCCGCCACACGCTCACACTGAGTCCAGCAGTGGATCCCCTGCTGTGTTCTCACATCGACTTCCCCTGGATTTCTACAGACTTTATACAGGAGGCCAGGGAGAGAGAGTCTGTAGAAACTGACTGCCCAATCAAAGTATGCATTAAGTATCCCACAATTCCTCATACAGGATTTTTGTTGAGCAGTACCTTCAAGTGACCTTGTCAACCGTACAGTCACAACAAATCATGTGAGAAGGCATTAACCAGGTGGTTCTATGAAAGTGGATAGAGTTCTTCAGGAGAACCAATGCCAAAGTAACAGGGAAATTCAGACACTAGAGGCTGTAAACGTCAGTTTATTCTTGTTATATTGTAAATCTCAAGGTTGTCAAAGAAAAGGTAAGTTGATCGAAAAAAGCAGGAAATTCAAAGGGCAAAGAGATGCGCAGTTGCTCTCTTGCAGCCCAACACTAAACCCGTGCGCTCATACTGCAGCTGCTGGATCAATGACCTCTTTGATCAGAGCCTTCATCTGGTGGCCACACCTTTTGTACCGGGGTTCAGTGGCTCCAGAGAAATAGCAGCAGGTGCCAAGTCAAGTCACCATGTTGTGTTGTTGAACATGTGACTCTGTGATACAGTTTCTGTTGTGCTGCGGATAGGGTTTTATAGAGGTTTAAACACATTTTATCAAATCTGAGTCCAATATCAAATCCACTTATCGAATCTCAATCTTAACTCCTGTCAAATTCATTGGGGTTCAACTTTTAACACTTGTAACTGAAGTTGAAAATACTGATATAGATGATAAATACACTGCTGATAGTTAAGCATAAAAAAACTAGGTTATGTTTCATGAAAGATGAAAGGGATGGGTCAAAAGTAGTATTCAAGGATAAGGTGAAGAAAATATTGTTGTTTGGGTTTAAACTACTTTGCAAAAGTTCGGGGAGTATCGTCATTATAGTAAGAGTAATAACCATGTGGTAAAGGTTAAAGCTCTCCCTCTCTTTATCTGTCAGTAGTAACATCACCTAACTTCCTCCTTGGTTGATGACTGATGAGGTCAATCGCTGTGATACTGTATAATCTGCTGTTGGCGATGTTTAGCAATAGTAAGCACTAGCCAAAAATTAAAGATAAAAGACTCAGAAATAGTTTTTTTAATCCCAATACAAGATTACAAATCTATACTGTAAGAGAAGACTGCAGAGTTAACACAGCAGCTGGGTAGATTTTGGGATTTAGGGGTGATAGAGAAGGTTACCAAAACAATTACCCAATTTCCCTGGAAAAAATCAAGACAATAAGCTGATAGACACTGCAGAGAAAGGGTTAATTGTCAGTTGGATCTCCTAGATTTTTTTTAATAACCCTTACCAGGTTTTCAGCAACTACTGTCTGATTTAAACTGGTACATGTGTGGTTGCTGTGTGGCAGCAGAAGCCTCTGCCATGCATGAAGAATGACCTTGCAGGAAGCACACGAGGAAAGAGTGGCCCAGTTGTGGATGATGATGCATTAAGAGCAGACTGGGACAGTGAAGGAGGATTCTGGGCATGAGCTTCCCCTCAACCTATCTTTATACTTAAAGCTTCCGTAATGCATTTCTATGCAACTTAACATTATACATGTCAGATGAAACGGAGCAGTGACACATCACCACCAACACTTGAGTCAGTGTGATAAATATAGTATTTTTTGCGAGATCAGAGCTCATCAAGAACATATGTAGAAAACGTTGGATCTACATTTACATTTGAAATAGATTTATTGTAATTTTTCCCCCTATACTCCCCAACATAACCTCAGGCAAAGCCACAATCCTGCTACAACTTGCTCAGAGCATAAATGGGAAAAATGTAGACTGTTGAATATGCTGACATATGATTTTTTCTTCTTTTATACCTTTATTCAACAATTAGTGCATATACATAGGTAGTGGGACACAGTGTGTGGAGAAAGAGACATACAAACAAAACAAACAAATCATGATCGTAATAATAATGATGATTAGAAATATAATAAAAACAATGAGAACAAAAAATTCAAAGATGTTAAAATAAGAGTAATCTGTTTAGTTTTGTATATATTCATGGGGCGTGGTATTTTATTTACTCACCAAGCTGTCAGAGTTGTGGCGATTGCAATGTTTTTGAAACAGTTGTGGTGTTTGATCACTGAGGAAGGGTAGATCTGCGATTGCTATGTCTTGGCATGCGGTTTGCTCTATGTCGAGCCATGGGTGGTGGTGATAGGTTGCATGGATCCATTTGATAAGGCATTGTAATTGATTTGCTAGGTAGAAGTGTTGGAAATTTGGTGCTTCTAGGCCCCATTAATGTTTTGATATTTGTAATGTTGTTAGTTGAGGTGGAACAATTCTGACAGCTTGGTAGAGAATCGTATACCTAAATATGTGATCTTGCCAGTGGTAAGTGAGGGATATGTGATGTAACATAAGAGTTATCTCCATGTATTGGTAAGACAGTGGATTGGGCTTTGTAGAAATAGTAGTACATCATCTGCATACAGGGTAATCTTATGTGTTATGTTATTGGTCCGGATCCCTATGATTATTGTTTTGGCGTATTGCTGTGTTTGCGATGGCGCCGAGGAAGGCTGCCCCACAGCTCTGCTCTTTTTTCTCTTTTTTTGTTATTTATTCTACTTTATTTTGCATTGTGCACTCTGACAAAGCGAGCCCTATCATAAGTTATGATAGAGAACAACTTCTGCTCATCGGGTTGACGGTGAAAAACACTTTTTCACCGCCACCAGCAAACAAAGGAGAATACCCATGGCGCTGTTTACCTGTCGTACCTGGAGCACGGGCCAGCCAGAGAAGCGAGGGTCGCGGGCAGCGTCCTAGTCCGGCTGAGGAAACGTGAGAACTGGCCTCCACTACCTAGTATTCTTCTGGCTAATGTTCAGTCTCTGGATAACAAGCTGGACGAACTTCGGAGTAGGATGGCTTTTCAACGGGACATTAAGTTTTTTAACGTAATGGTTTTCACGGAGACTTGGCTCAACCCCATTGTTCAGCCCTCATGATCAGATGCCGACCTTATTACATCCCGAGGGAGTTTACATCGGTCGTTATAACAGCGGTGTACATTCCGCCACATGCCGACACTAATCAGGCACTGGACGAGCTGCATGCGAGACATCACGGCCCGAGGCTGCGTTTGTGTGGCCGGTGATTTTAACAACGCCAAGATGAGGAAAGTCCTGCCGAGATACCATCAACACATCAGCTGTCCTACGCGTGGTGCGAACACACTCGACCATGTTTACACTCCCTTCCGGGATGCGTATAAGGCCCTCCCTCGCCCCCCATTCGGCAAATCAGATCACGTCTCAGTTCTGCTGCTGCCTTCCTATAGGCAGAAACTCAAACGTGACAGACCGGTGACTCGGACCATTCAGCGGTGGACCAACCAATCAGACTCGGCTCTACGGGACTGCTTCAGCACGACGGAGTGGTGCGTGTTCCAGGATGACAACATCAACACGTACACGGACGCGGTCATCTGCTACATCAGCAAATGCATCGATGGCGTCGTACCCAGGATTACTGTACGAACATTCCCAAACCAGAAGCCCTGGATTAATGGTGACGTCCATGCAAAACTCAAAGCACGGACTGATGCCTACATCTCAGGTGATCTGGGGGAGTACAGTAATATCCAAGGCAGACGTGTGGAGATCTCTTAACCGGATCAACACACGCAAGGCACCTGGACCTGATGGCATCCCTGGCCGAGCTCTCAAGGTGTGTGCAGATCAGCTGGCAGATGTGTTCACTGTCATTTTCAACCTGTCACTGCTCCAGTCTGTAGTCCCCGCATGTTTCAAGGAGACCATCATTGTCCCTGTTCCCAAAAAAACAAAAACCCTCTGCCTGAACGACTACCGCCCAGTAGCACTCACCTCCACCATCATGAAGTGCTTTGAGTGGTTAGTTAAATCCTTCATCACCTCCTCCCTCCCTGACTCTCTGGACCCTCTTCAGTTTACCTACAGGCCAAATAGGTCGACTGCAGATGCCATCTCCCTCACCCTTCACACTGCCCTCTCCCACCTGGACCAGAGGGACACATATGTGAGAATGCTGTTCATTGACTACAGTTCAGCATTCAACACCATCGTGCCCATGAAGCTCGTCACCAAGTTCAGAGACCTTGGGCTCAACATCGCCCTCCGTGATTGGATCCTGAACTTCCTGACGGGCAGACCACAGGCGGTGCGGATAGGCAGCACCACATCCTCCACCCTGACTCTAAACACCGGTGCCCCCCAGGGCTGCGTGCTCAGTCCTCTCCTGTACTCCCTGTTCATGCATGACTGCGTGGCCACCCACAGCTCCAACACCATCGTTAAGTTTGCTGATGACACGACCGTCATAGGCCTGATCACCAGCGACGATGAGAAGGCCTACAGAGAGGAGGTCAGAGTCCTGACATCTTGGTGCCAGGACAACAACCTCCATCTCAACGTCGGCAAAACGAAGTCAGCAGCTTCAGGTTCCTCGGGGTCCACATCAGTGATGACCTGACCTGGACCAACCACACAGACTCCATCAGGAAGACGGCCAGACAGCGGCTCTTCTTCCTCCGCAGGTTGCGGAGGCTCAACATGGATGCCAAGATTCTCTGCAATTTCTACAGGTGCACCATAGAGGGTATCCTGACTGGCCGCATCACCGTGTTCTATATCTGCTAGTTTTTTTCCCTTGCTGTCACTATATAAGTCGTGGTAGTATTGTCTGAAGATATTATTTATTGCTTATTGCATTGGTGATATTTTCTGAGTCTTTGATTGTTGAGATTAGTGATTTCTCCACATTGTGATTTACTAGGTATTTTCCCAATTTGTCATTATGTTCAAAATGGTTGTAGCGTAGACTTTGTAACATAAATTGTGCCTTTTTATAGATGATTGTGTTAAATTGGAATTAGTTTCTCTAATTTTTTCAGTGTTTGTTCTGTTGGGGTGGCTGCATAGGAAATTTGTAATTGTTACATTTTTTCTTCAAATTAGTTTTCTACGTCTTGATCCTTTTTTTTTTTACGTGTTGAATATGAGAAGATTTTCAGTACTGCTTTGGCTGTTTCCCAGATTAGTGTCAGTGAGGTGATTGCTGAGTCATTGCTGGTTTCAATATATAACGTCCATTCTCTCTTGAGATATGAATCAAATTTTTCATCTTTAAGTAAGGATGTGTTGAATCGCCATCTTTGGTTGGCTTTAGTTTTTGTTTTGTGGTGCAATATGAAGCTGACTGGGGCATGATCTGATAGGATGATTGGATGGATGGTGGGGTCAGAGATATCTGTCATCATAGATTTGCTTGTCGGGAAGAAGTATATTGGTGAAAGTGTTTGATGTACTGGAGAAAAGTAAGTGTACTCCCTGGCTGATGGGTTTTGTAGCCTCTAAGTATCGCCAAGACCCAGATCCGTCATGTATTGTTTGATTATCTGTGTTGATTGCCAGTTTTTGGTACGGTGTGAGTTTGTCTTCTGCTGGGTTGACAACTGTGTTAAAGTTGCCCCCTATGATTATGGATGATGTTAAAAAAAATCTTGCAATGCTGTAAAGAAGTCATGATAGAATGTTGGGACTTCTGCATTTGGACCATAGATGCTTGTAATTGTTAGATTGACATTATTAATTGTTCCATTAATAATGTTAAAGTGCCCTTCTGGGTTTGTTATTGTATGTTTGTGGATTAGTGGTCTGGTTTTATTGATCAGAATTGAAATGAGAGTTGTATGTGGCAAAGTATAACTTCTTGTGTTCACTGTCTGACAATTTTGTTTCTTGTAGAAAACACACATCGGCTTCTGACAGGCAGACACAGACAGATAACCTGATAGGTATGTAGACTTAGAGAGAGAGAGGGGGAGATAAAGAAAGAGAGAGAGAGAAGAGAAGGATGTTGAAAGAAAGAATTGAGTTTGATTATTTAGCTTAAGGTCATTTTTGATCATTCAGATACGAGTGTGAAGTCAAAGCTGGGTGGTGATGTTGGCCGTCTATGTAAAGTTTATCCAAAGTCAGTACGGCTCTTCTCCCTTTGTCACAGTGCTGCCTGAGAATTGGAAGTAATTTTTTTTTGCCTGTACTGGATTTCCCGCAGATATTGATCATTTATTCCAAAGTTCCTTCCTTTAAGCTCCTTTACTTTGCTTTTAACCAGTTGTTTTTGTTTGAAATGTTCGAATTTGGCGACAATCGGTCTTGGTTTGCTGTTGTTTTGGGCTCTGATGCGGTGGACACAGTGAAAGGTGATGTCATGGATGGTGTCGTGTGTCAGTTTCAGGGCCGAATGCATAAAATCTTTTGAGGTTGTTTTGATATTCCGGAGATGATGCGATTGTCGCGCATGCTGTGGTTCTGAAGGTCCAGTATGGTTTCTTTCATTATTTTGTTTTCGTTTGATATTGTTTCCATTTTGACAGAGAGGGTGTTGCCGGTGAGTTTTGAGTTCCTTGTTTTCTACCTGTAGTGTTTCAATTTGTGACTGTGTATTCGAGACTGGCTTTAAAGGGCCCATATTTTACACCTTTCTGGGATTCAATTTGAGGTATTGGTCCCCCTAAGGTGATATATCAGTGGTTTAAAGTAAAAAAAACTGCTGCAATGTGTATTTCCATGTCCTCTCTTCTGCTTGAGTGAAAATGTCCGGAGTGACTGTTTTCATACTATGAGGGTCCCTACTGACCCCCTTCAAGTAATTACAGATAGTCAAAGCCCAGAAAATGTTTTTTACACAACATGGGCCCTTTAAGTTATTTTACGTCCGCGTGTAGCATGTCCAGGATTGACAGTTTATGGTTTATGGATCCGAGTACACTGACCTCAATAGTTGTACAACCATCATCGTCAGTATCGGTGGACCATTCGCGGTGTGTTTTTTATTGTGGTGGACTCATAATGCGTATTCTAGAGGTACTCGTCATCGAACTGTTCTAGGTCGTCCAGTGTTTGCATTGTAATCCTGGGAAGAAAACCGGTTGTGTTTTATTTGGTTTTGTAATTTGTGTGTAGCTACTCTAGGAACAGGGTGTCGCCATGATGAATCTCCCGTTGTCTCGCGAGATTGTCGGTTACACCGTCATCATTCAATTCAATCCCTCATTTTGTATTTTGATATAGATAATTACACAACTTTCATTGAAACAGAAATGTGTCCAGTATCCAGTTCTACAACACTATTGTGTGTATTATTATGGCAATAATTATTGTATAAGGTAGGGGTTATTTAACATTTGACTTTTACTTATCAGATCTAAATCACCTTTTTGTTTACCTGTCAACATTTATAAATACCTAAATAACCGCTAGATATTGTCGGGTTTGGTTAAGCAGTTGGACCCAGAAGCAGAGTATTAAACAAAAAATGTATTTTTAATGGAAAATGTCCAACAGAGAAATAACAACAAACAGAGGAATCTCAAAAAGTCAAAACTGAAAAAACACAGAGCACATGGGGGAAAACACCAGAAGCTTACAAGAGACGAGAAGAAGCAGGGGAACAGGAGATGAAGCATTACAGCAGGAGATTACGACAACGAACCGACAAGGACAAGGGGAAGCACAGAGACTTATATACACACAGGGAAGGCAGGGGCAATTGGACACAGGTGGAACACATGAGGACTGGTGCAGGCAATCACAAAGACAGGAAGTGAAGAAAGAAAACACACTGGGAGCAGAAACTACAAAATAAAACAGGAAACAGAACACAGGGAGTGGGCAAACATGACACAGAGACACAACTCATAAACAAACATAAACACAGGGATAAACATGAAACACGAGGAGGTAATAATAATTAAACTGAAAACACTCTTAATAAAAGAGGCAAAAATCCCACTTAGAAGACAAAACCATGACACATATAACTTGAATGAATGGAATGAGCAAATCTTGCTAAAGTATGTAACTGACACATTTTGTTAGCTGTAGCCTACATCAAAATGTAAAAAGGGAATTCTCCTCAAGTTGATGTGAACAGCTATATTGAAATAATCACCACACATACAGTGCATTTGCAGTTGTAAGAACGTGTTTCTTTTCCTTCATGAACAAAATCAAACGGAAAATTGTGTAGTTTACAGTAGGGTAGGGCTGATGGGCGACTGAATCGAGCCAAACTGATCGCGCCCCGCCATCTCCTCGGGCTCTCCATACATTGCCTAAGTTTACAAATTCTGTTGTTTTTCGCCCAGTCGGAGTTTACACATGTGTCCGATGACATTGTTTGTGTGTGTGAATCAGTGCAAGAGAGAGAGAGAGAGGAGAGTGAACGGAGTCGTGACGAGCTGAATTATTGAATGAATGTGCGCATCTATGAACAAAGATTTTACTCATTAAAGAAAAGTATCGACCATTATGTGGTGATCAGTGGTGATTTTGTGGCCGCCACAACATATCGACGTTATACTGTAGCAGGCCAGACACTTTAGCTGAGTCAATGTCTGTGTGTGTGTGTGTGTGTGTGCGCCCAACCCTTTGTTACGTCACAATGGAGTGTGCACTTACCAGAATGGCAGCAAAGCTAATTGGTGGCACTGTATCCTGCTTTCTTAATACATCCACTGTCAGATGAAATGGTATATTAACTCCACTGTGGTGCCTCTCACTCTTTGTATGTATGTCACCCTATCATTCTCTGAACTTGGCTGAGTCTATCTATTTTTCTGTGACCCGTTCCTCTCTCCTCATACCATCTGTCTCTGCTGTCCTGAGAGAGGACTGTGTGATCAGTGAGGGATGAGGTGTGGGCCTCTGTGTCACAGAATCATTATAGACCTGCTCAAAGTTAATAGAGCACTTTCATACAAATACAGGAGGGACATATAGTTACACACACATCCAGAGCCTGCAACACATGCACCACACATACAATATGTTCAGATACACAATTGCACAAAAGGAACACACACAAGCCATTTATTTCTCGGGGAGCATATTTTCAGAGTGGTGTGGGTGTTGATTGACAGTATGTGCGGAGGCCAGGGATTCAGCCACACATGGCTTGGATAAAGTGACTGACGTAAGTCACCGCTAAATGTAAAAGCTTCTTTGTTGTCTGGCTGCTGGTAGTCATAAAACCTTACAGGGAGTGAAGGCACCAAAGCCTGATTTACACCAAGTGCCAGTCACTGGTCACAGAGTCAAATATTCAGTATAATGAGGGAAAGACACTGTACTCTATTATACACTACCTTTCTGTGTGTGTAGATAAATGATTTCCTCATTTAAAAACACAACACGTAGGGCCTCATCTAATCTCACAAACACAAATGCAACAGCAAATCTAAATCTCCAAAACTCACTATGCCCCTCGTGATTATCAAAGTTATTTAATGATTCATCAGCTAAACTTTAGTCGACACATATTCAAATTTGGGGGATGTGGGAGTGCGGCGGCCTCATGCTCCTGTTTATGTATTGGGCTTCAGACAGACCGTGTTTACTACACAACCTATCAGTGATCAATATGAACCAATTGTGCTAAACTCGATGAGCCTGTTGTGAAAGCCCCCCCGAAACAACTCAATATCATTGAGCTCTGACCGTCTGTCTGGTTGACTGCAGGTCTTATCACAGACACTGTATGTTTTGATGTTTCATGAAGTATACTATATGTTCTGGAGTAAACCTTTCAAAACTTTTCTCCCCTTCAAACATACAGCTTCTTTACAATTCTTTAACAGAATAAATAGATGCGGAAAATATGGTAGAAATCTACCCAAAAAAAAACAGTCTCTAGAAAAACAGCAAAAGCAAATGCTAGAGAAATCTGTTTATCTTCTTCTGTTAAAACAATAGAAAAGCGAAACACATAATCACACCAGGGTTTCTATAGAAAGGTCACTTTCAACAAACTGCCTCATACTGTATATGCTTCTTTGTATATCACTACATTTTATGCAATTCACCAAGAATTATATATAAGAAATTATGCTGCAATCGTCAAGACGCCGATGTGCAGCAGGTGTTTTATCATGCTCAAACAGGAAGTCTCTAATTATCCTGGAGCGAGTGATTTCTCATGCAATAATATCTGTCCCCTCTGCGAAAGCTACAGGCAATATGAAGGGGTGAGTCGCCAAATTAAAAAGGACAACAAATTACTAATTCAAATAACAAAATACATACTGAGGAAAATATGAAAAACAAAATAAACAACACAAATAATAAATCATCACATACATATACGCAAACTGCATAAACTAACAAACAAGTTAGCGGTCAGTTATAGTCTGGCTAATAACACTGTCATTTATTCTTAGTGAACAGATATACACTACCGTTCAAAAGTTTGGGGTCACCCAGACAATTTCGTGTTTTCCATGAAAACTCACACTTTTATTTATCAAATGAGTTGCAAAATGAATAGAAAATATAGTCAAGACATTGACAAGGTTAGAAATAATGATTTTTATTTGAAATATTAATTTTGTTCTTCAAACTTTGTTTCAAGAATGCCATTTGCAGCAATTACAGCATTGCAGACCTTGGCATTCTAGCTGTTAATTTGTTGAGGTAATCTGTAGAAATGTCACCCCTTCCTGAAGCACCTCCCACAAGTTGGATTGGCTTGATGGGCACTTCGCGTACCATACGGTCAAGCTGCTCCCACAACAGCTCAATGGGTTGAGATCTGGTGACTGCGCGCCACTCCATTACAGACAGCATACCAGCTGCCTGCTTCTTCCTAAATAGTTCTTGCATAATGTGGAGGTGTGCTTTGGGTCATTGTCCTGTTGTAAGAAATTGGCCAATCAGCGCTGTCCACAGGTATGGCATGGCGTTGCAAAATGGGTGATAGCCTTCCTTATTAAAATCCTTTTACCTTGTACAAATCTCCCACTTTACCAGCACCAAAGCAGCCCCAGACCATCACATTACCTCCACCATGTTGACAGATGGCGTCAGGCACCTTCCAGCATCTTTTCATCTGTTCTCGTCTCACAAATGTTCTTGTGTGATCCAAACACCTCAAACTTTGATTCGTCTGTCCAAACACTTTGTTCCAATCTTCCTCTGTCAATGTCTGTGTTCTTTGCCATATCAATCTTTTCTTTATCGGCCATCTCAGATAGGCTTTCTTGCCACTCTGCCTAGAGGCCGCATCCAGTCGCCTCTTCACTGTGACGGACACTGGCGTTTTACCATTTAAACTGCCGTTGAGGACCTGTGCGTCTATTTCTAAACTAGAACTCTAATATACTTGTCTTCTTGCTGAGTTGTCACCGGCCCCACTTTCTTCTCTGGTTAGAGCCGTTTGTGCTGTTCTCTGAAGGTAGTAGACACTGTTGTAAATTTCAGTTTTTTGCAATTTCTCGTATGAATAGCCTTCATTTCTAAGAACAGAATAGACTGAGTTTCACATGAAGTTCTCTTTCTGGCCATTTGAGAGTATAATCGAACCCACAAATGTGATGCCAGATACTCAACTAGCTCAAGGAAGGCCAGTTTATCTTCTACCAGCAAACAGTTTCAGCTGGCAACATAATGCACAAGGGTTTTCAAGGTTTCTAATCATCCATTAGTCTTCTAAGGGATTAGCAAACACAATGTACCATTAGAACACTGAGTGATAGTTGCTGAAATGGGCTCTATACACTATGTAGATATTTCATTAAAACCAGACGTTTCACCTAATAGTCATTTACCACATTAACAATGTATAGAGTGTATTGATGAATTTAATGTTATCTTCATTGAAAAAAACAGTGCTTTTCTTTGAAAAATAAGGAAATTTCTAAGTGACCCCAAACTTTTGAACGGTAGTGTATGTATTACATGTTTATTTGAATATAGAGCAGGAAGTGAGATCCGATCACACTTGGTCACAGGAGACACATTATAATGTCAGTTGTGAACTGATAAACTCAGACCACATCCCTGACCACTCATGTACACTGGTCATGCGCGCCGGTGTCAACAGGAAGCATTTGGTTGTTAGTTGCAGAATTGTCACAGATTGCTCAAATAACAGCTCGTCTCCTACACATGTAAGAAGTTGTATCATTATTAGATACAGAATTTAACTGCACAACAGCTGTTAACAAAGACAACAGGGTTAGCAACGCTTGCAATTGTTTATCGATGTTCCGTTTTAACACTTTTAACCAAGGCCAATGCCAGCTCTTTTCTTCCTGAAGGAGGTTATATACAGTAATAGGAGCCTGACGAATTAGTGAAGATGACGTCATGACTGAAAAGACACAATCAGCAAGCGGTGGTGAGTCTACGTTATTGTTTACAAACATTTCTGTTTCTTCCTGTCCAGACTAAAATGCTGCCCAGCTGTAGTGTGAACACTAGTCGTATCCGTCACAGAGTTGATGCATTTAAAAAAACAAAACACTTGTGATCTCAGAACTTGTAGACCCCTACATAGGCCGGTTTACTGCCCCCTCCCCCACCACTTCACTTAGCAAATATTAGCACATAACTGCTGGAAAGACACCATAAAAAGCTACGGTCATGGTTGTAAACCACAACCCCCGGAGCTGGTCTACTTTGGTGATTCAAGCTACCCTTCCATATTTGTTGAAGCATGAAGTAATGAATAGCATCAATCATGCAAAACTGCAAAAAATCTAATGATGGACAATAACAATTCATTAAGTTTTCTGTCTTTGCTGCATCAGTCCTGAACAGAAACCCAAATCCTGAACATGCGGTCTAATGGGTGAACTTCAAAGATGGGGACAGACAAGGCTATTTTGTTTTTATCAATGCACTACTCTTTTAGCACAACCTCTGTGACATCCTGTCTGCCTCCTTCATTAATCCACACCTGGATTGTGTTTATTGAAACAATCAGGAAGATTTATAGAGCCAGTCCTGTTGAGCGTTTTAATGTAGTGTGTTTTCACGTGTGACCTGTGAGGAGCTCTTGATGGGAATATGGTTTTCATTACCGTGGTCATTATGACCGTGTCTGGTCACCTCCAGTCGTTCCCCAAAACATGTTTATGGAAAAACCTCCACTGTGACTGGAGGAACAAATGGTTTAAATTAACTGCACTGAAAGGTGTGCATTTGTTTAACTTGCTGTTTTATAAGCTGCAAAACATGTCTGAATTACAGTAGTTTTAAATTAGGACACAGGGACAACTTCAGGTGAGATAATTCCACTTGTTTTAATTGCAGATTATGTGTGCACACTTTTTTGCCTGATACTGTGATTTGCAAACCTCATAGCTCAGGTGAGAAGATCCCTACTTAAAGATAAACATTGCAAAAAGCACAATGACCATAAAGTAGTCAATTGTAAAGAACTGACCATGGACCACCTATATTTTCATATGGGCCATTGAAAACACTTACAATTTATCAGAACCTGCCATGGTTGTATGAATTAATAGATATGTTTTTATTTGTAGAAAAATAGATATTACAAAGGAAACTACATCATTAATAATGTTGAAGCGAATGAGAGGAAAAGGCTGCGTATGCAGGCATGGCATTTGAGGCAGAGCAACAAGGGTGGGAAGCAATAGTTTGCCCTGTGGAGGTTGGTTGCAGGGGTTTCCTTGCAACATCCACCATCAGGTTGCTCAAAGACCTGGGGATCCATGGACAAGTGTTGCACCAGACCATAAAAGAAACATCACACACTGCAGAACGCTGCAGCCAATGGCTCTGGATCAGGAGAAAAGATCCTAAATGGGCCCCTAGATGCTAGGGACATGCACCACGGTCTGATCAACCTGCGGTGGGCCTGCCTTAGAAGAGGGTGTCTTGTGATTAAAAGGCCTAAACGCCTGATGATGCTAAGGTACACAACTGAAGATATGTCCCTAACGTCCGCTGGTGGTCACTAACATCTGATTACATCAACTGGTGGTCGGCATTCATTTTACATTATATTACATGTCATTTGGCAGACGCTTTTATCCAAAGCGACTTACGCTTATTAGTGCGGCAGAACGTACATTATGTATTCTCCATCTTGTCCTATGTTCAAAAAGGGATAGAGGTAATGATGTCTGATCTACTGAGCGACCACAGGGCTTTCATAGTGCTGCTATACAAGCCAGAAGCCAGTCAGATTTACCTTTAGCCTCAGCGTACCCTTAAATCCCTTAAATCCGGCCATTGATCACAAGGCCAAAACATTTGATGACGCTAAGGTGCACAACTGTAGGTACATCCCTAACATCCGCTGGATGCCAGCAACACCTACTCGTAGTTAGTAACCTAAATTGTGCAGAAGACCTTCAAACATACAAGGGATATTCAGCATCTTGTCCTATATTCTAAATAAATAAGTGTTCTGTAAACACGCAATGATGTGGAGAAAAAACTGAACTAAAGAATGGGATTCCTGGACGTGTAGTCTGTGCAGTTAAAATGCTCTGAGAACAAACTAGGTCTGATTTAACAGCCGATTCAAATAGTACATTTTAAATTGACTGAAAAATCTAAGTCATTCTTCAGAGTGAGATTAATATGGTCTAGATCCCAGAGTTGCCAGAAAATGTTTCCACCAATCCTACTACAGGCCACCAAGAAGCTAGGAGCTCACTGACATCATATCTGTTCCTTGCGTATATTCTGAAGGCCCTTTTGCTATTCATTTGGTATCTGTTAATTGAAAAGTCACTTTTTGAAGACGCAGGACAAAAACTGATCAGCTAGTACTTTACTATGCATCCAGATCTATAGGGAGAGGGAGCAACCCTTGTCAAGAACTGTATATGTTGAATCTTTCCCTAGAGAGAAATGTTCCCCTGACTAATCAGGGAACATAAAATTCAAAGAAAACATCTTTCTATTGCGCTCACTTTGGCTGATCAGGCAGAGCAAAACCTGCCAGACCAAAGTTTCCCTGAAAAAAATGTACTTTCAGTTTAATTCAATTTTATTCATACAGCACCAAATCATAACAGAAATTATATCAAGGCACTTCTGTGGGAGCTAGCATGGTTAGCGGGCTAACAACAGCATTTCACAGAGTTTTAGATAGTACATATATGTGCCCTGCCAGGTTGTTTGCCATGTCAGAAAAATACCCACACAAGGTGCACTTAACCTGCATTTGATGCACAGTGCTTCCAAGAAAGACTTGAGTTGTTTTGTGTGTTTGTTTGTTTGTTTGTTTGTGTGTGTGTGACGTAATAGGCTAACAAACTTTTTCATGTGAACTTCATTCTAATCTTGTTCAAAAGGAGCTAATTTTGTATTTATTTTTATTTTACTTAGACCTGTTACACTGTAACCAATCAGCCAGCCGATCAGTCAATTCCCATAACATAGATCATTACATTTTATTTTCAGGTTCAGACATGTTTTAAAGTTAATGTAAGGTTAGGTTTGAATGTAAGTTAGTGTGGTGTCCTATGAAATCATGACATAACTGTGAGTTGGTGTGTGGGTGTGCATGCGCTACTCAATAATCTGGGCTAAAGTGACTGAAATAAATTACAACATGAATCTGTTCTCTCACACATACTGACAGAAGAAAAATTAGGTGAAGTGTTTACTTTTCCTCAGCCCTTGTGACACATGAACGCACTCAATTCAAACAAACACACAGGTTATAGATGCAGAGTGTAACACAGCAGAGAGTGGTGATCTGTCGGTGGCTCTCCTTCACGCTAAGCCCTTCAGCCTCCTTATTTCAACCCCCCCCCTCCCCAAACCCCCAGGAGAATAGTCTTGCATTGTCATTCACTAACAGTAATGAGGTAGAGGGGAGCTGCTGAAGTGCTGAGAGCTGACAGCAGAGAGGCAGAAGGCAGGGATTAAAGTCAACTCAATGGCACACTGTGCTGGAAATACAGGGGTAAAGGGAGGGGAGGTGAGTGAGCTAGGGGAGACGTGATTACACAAAGAGAGGGGGAGGAAGTATTTAGCATGTTTAGAACATTTGCAAATGAAGGATTCTTACTGAAAACGATTGTAGGGTTGCAGGCGTATGACCTTCAGACCAATGGCTGACAGAGTTCAATCAGCAGTAGTTTTTTGAATGACATGCATTTGGATTAATTTTAATTGTTCAATTGCAATAGCAGGATATATATTAAGTTTGATGATCTTTTGTTTGATTTGACAGACAATAGATATTTTTTGCCTCTAATGCTATTGTCAGGCAACTTTACAGGAGTCAGTTTAGGACGTTTCCTCGGACAAAATGATAATGTTGGCACATCATCTCTTCCAATTATTAAGATTAATATTTCCTCGGCAATGAGCTCAGCAGGCTTTGTGGACAATGAAAGCCACGCCAGGAAGTTACTATAGCTGTTTTCAGACATGATCTGCAGGTAAGGTCTGGAGAATTGAATACAGAGTTTACCCGCAGTTTGGTTTTCACTCATGCACAATGCTGCGGGAGGATCTCTGCACAGAAGCATTCAAAACAGCAACAAACCCTTTGTATTATTCAGGCGAGAGGTGGAGCAGCCGGGTTCAACAGGCAGAAGCAGGATAATATATATAATATATTAATTCTGCTGCAGAGATCAGATGTTTTTGTTGACAGCACATCAACACACATTCATTTTTGCATCTGCCTCTCGCTCGCAGTGAATCCAGTGATCCCCTGCTGTTTTCTCACATCGAATTCTCCTGACTTTCTTAGGAGTGTATATTGCATTACATTACATTTAATTTATCCAAAGAGACTTCGAATTACTGCATTCAACATATATGGAGGCCTTACGGGGTTCAGCATCTTGCCCAAGGACACTTTCGGCATGGGCTGGGATTCGAGCCACTGACCCTCTGGTTGACCCCTCATCCACAGCCCCCCCTGTATACTAGGGGGCCAGGCGTAGAAAGTCCACAGATAATCCGGACCCTCTCACTCAAACTTTTGCGTTGCCACAGAGGATCTGCGGAGTTCAGTGCATGTCTGAAAGCACCCCAACTGTCTTTGCTCAAGCATCAAGCATAATCACTTTAAATGTATGAGGTATTCACAGTATATTTTGCTTTACTTTTCCCCAAGATTCATATTTTACTATATGATCAGTAAAATATGCTGTATTATAATAATAATTATAAGTATATGTAGACTCACTTCATAATTATTACCAAATGTGCTCAAGAATACATTAAATAAATGTACTTGTTATAGTGTGATAATATGACACATAATACCAATGCATATAAGCCAAGCTATGAGAACCAAAGTGAAACAACCCCAAGTTATTCTAGTCAGGACCATTTACAACTCGTGCAGTTGAGATTTACAAATATAGAAATATCTTCCTGTAGTCTGAGTAGGGCTGGGCGATATGGAATTTTTCAGTTGATATCGATATATTTTGCGATATAAATCAAATAACCAGAAAATAAATGTTTGCACATTTCTGTTTATGTACAATGTTCTTCTTATGAACTAACATTTCTTATGCAAAAAACTGTTGTTACTTGTTGTTATTTTTACTCATACTTACCTGCTTGTACAATCATCCTGTGCCACTGCACTTTACTTATAACATTTCATACAAACTACTACAGTGAAAAGGTGTATATAATGTACATACTCAGCATTTTTTTTAATTTAATTTAAATTATTCTATTACCTTTTTATATTTCTTTATTGTCTTGTCTACCTTATTCTGACCTGTCTGCTGCTGTAACAACTGTATTTTCCTGGTGTGTGGATTAATAAAGTTTAATCTTATCTTATCTTATCTTAAATCAGCGCCACTGCACTGAGGCACATTACTCCGCTGGTCAACAAGTGACTCTGCTCCTCTGATGTTTTCACTCACGTGTAGAACTGATCTTTATAACAACCTGCTGAATTCATATTTATGTTCCTGGATAAACAGGGCATCGCTTCTTCTGCAACAAAGAAGTCAAAACACTGCGTTACGTCGTAATTTGCGGAAGGAACTTCTGTCTGCAGGTGTGTGTGTGGGTGTGTGTGTGTGTGTGTGTCCGCTCGTCTCTGTCGCTCCACATACACAAACTGATTCACCATTTAGTCCTATATTGTAAAATAGTTATTAATCGATGATGTTGGATCATGACTCCGGATTGTTCCGGTCATTTTAACCCTGATGTCCTGGTTGTGTGCTTAAAGTTACGTCTCGTGTTGACACAAAGTAAACGTCAGTCCTGTACGTGTCCAAAGAACTTGTGATCTGTAATGGTGTTTATTGTTTAAGTGTAAAGTGAGCGAAGGTCAGAGGTGGAGTGAGGAGGAAGCAGACTCCGACAGGAGACTGACCCAAGACGACCGGGCCTTTATTGAGCGTCTGTCTGATCCTGAAGCAGCAGTGGTTATAATCATTCAGAGGTGGAAACCCGCTGAAACAATGAATGTAGCTGAAAACATGAATCATTATGTTCAGTCTCTGTATCGATGCAGAGTCATCCACCTCTCTGGAGGAGCCTAAACATTAGCACGTGTGCTGATGCTCCTACACTCCTATACCTAACCTGATGTGGGCGTAGCTCTATTCCAGCCACATGATTGGTTCAGCGCAGCGCTATTCTCATTATCATTGGTTGTACGTGTTGTCTGTCAAAACATTGATGGGATGAGTTCTATCGAAGTTATATTGACATGTCTTAAATTTCTATCAAGGAAAAGATAATTATCACTATCGTTTTATCGCCCAGCCCTAAGTCTGACTTGAAAAGGTTTATGTTATTTTCAGTTTTAATTGCATCAAATGCAGTGGCGGCTTTTTAATACAGGGCACCGCCCTCTCCAACATACTGAGAGAAAAAGCTGATATGAACATGTTAAACATAATTTAATTAGCATTCAATAGAAATCTTTGTCAAATTGTATATGGCAGCAAATCTGCAAATCTGGTAATTTCTTGACAAAAACACCTTTTTACAAGAAGAAAAGCTTGGTCTGGACGACCAGCTTTGACAGATCTAGCAGCAGGCAAGTGATTAAGGACGAGCTTACACCTGGGGCTCCTCCTGCTCTTGTTATGAGAAACAGAGGTG